>NC_140960.1:18316193-18811193 GCF_014529385.1 Adiantum capillus-veneris | reverse complement strand
ACTTATTTCCCCACTTCTAGAAGCTCTTTTTTATGGTCCTTCATCAAGATTCTTACGTCTGCGTTTCTCTTATACAATGGCCTTATTTTGTTGGCATTTTGTAATGTAAGGATGCACTAACAATGAGTTCATTGAATCATTCCATCCTGTTTCTAGGCGTATGCAATCCCCTACCACATGTAGGATCTCCTATGTAAGCTTTCCCTTCCTAGAAAGTTTCACAACATGCCACAACTTATCATCATCATTACTCATAGAAGAGTGGTTGATCTTTGCTCCATAAGTAGTAGCCTCAATTATGGAGACAACATGGTTAGAAGCCATATCCTCTACTAAGTTTTGCTTTCCTCCCTTCCCAAAGTTAGTTCTCAAGGGTAGGACTATCTCCTTTGAGTGGATCTTACCAACCTTAAAGAACACAACATCTTTTCTTAATGCATCATTAAAACTATCACAATCCCTTCTTACATGATCTATGCTATCACACCATATACATCTGTGAACAAACCCTTCTTTGATTTGTTGTCTTTGCCTTGAAGGTGGTGTTGATGGTTGTCCCTTTTCTTCAAGCTTTGCAAGTTTTAGCTTTAATTCATGCACGCCTTCCCCAGTTTCATCTAGCACAGATTCATCAAGGCTTTGGAGCTACAGTAGAAGGTTTTACCATCTTTTTAGGAGCCAAGGAGGTTGGAGTAGAAGTATTGACTACCATCTTGTCTCTTCTTCTTTGCCGCTTTGCAAGTAGTGAGATAGCATCTTCAACATCATTCCAATTAGTCTTTAGTCTTGGCTCAACATCTTTGTCTTCAAGTAGCATCTGCAAGTTTTCTTGAAGCTATTTCCTTGTTTCTTGTAGGAAAAGCTATGTCTTCTCTTATTCCAATGTGGCCTTTTCTATCCTTATTAGTTGAGAATAGCGTCACTCAAATTCCCTGGACAACTCTGTTGGTGAGAATCCCTCCTTTAGCTTGGTTATCCATTCCAAAAATGTTCTTTTTTTCACTCACTCTGAATCTTCCATAAAATACTCCTCCTTTGAGGCCAATTTTAATGCTTCCAAACTTTCCCCATGCCCTTCTCTAAATGATTTTACATGCTCCCTAACCTCAAAAATCACAACCAACTCAAAGCTTTGTATCATCACACCCTCTGGTACTTGATGCAGTTCCATCTCCTTCACATATTTGCAAATGTACTTTGTCACATCTTTCCTATCAAACTAATCCATTTTGTTGACAACAACTTAAATAGGTTTGGTTGTTGAAACCTCTTGTCTATATGTAGCATGTTGGTGTTGCATGAATGAAGCAAATTCTTGAAACATTTGCATTGTAGCCGAATCAAATTGTGCACCATGGTTCCCTGTGTGATCACCCATAACTCCCACAAACTCTCACCCTGATGGGTTTGCGTTGTGTTCACCAAAAATATGTCGAGAAGTTAGCATGCTTGCATGGAATGTATCGGACCTCTGGCCGTGAGAGCCTATGAGGAGGTGGTAAAGGATTCACTTAATGAATTGTGGTATTTGGTGATGAATACTTAAAGTGCCACCATAGGAGACTTTCTATCACACACTCATGTACACTTAAACATACATTAGCTCTAAGAGATTTCACAAAATGGAAAGGATTTGGCATTGTGTGGGTTATTCATTTAGGAAAATATAAGCAAAAAGAAAAGGAACTAGTTATGACCGGTAGCTAGGATGTGAGGAAGATAGAGATAGAGATAGAGGCTTATCTAGAGATAGATATGTGATTAGAGAGGGAATTAGATGGAGGGATAGATATGGAGAAAGAGAATAGCAAAGAATGTAATGGAGCGAGAGATAGATTTGGTTACAGTGGGAGATAGATGGAGAGATAGAGCAACAACGGGAAACAATTTGTAGCCTTTGACACCTTCTTAGGGCTATCAAAATCCTTAAATGATGAGTGAAAGATATGTACATTAGATGACCGTAGGCTTGTCAAAATTTGTGTGTGCTTCCAAATTTAGCTAGAGCTTCCCCAAGTCATTCATAGAAGTTGGTCCTCTCTATTCTCACTTCCTTTCACTAACATTAATTCAGTCACTAACTCTTGATTGCTTTACAAGGGAGAAGAGGGTCTTTTATATAGATGGGGAGAACCCTAAAGAGTTTCCATGGATGCAATGTGAACAGGGGATGAGGAGTGTTGAAAATTGTCTACTCTTTTGTGGTTTCGACACGTAGACTAGGATCCACCATTTTGCTCATATCTCCTCAGCCATAGCTCCAAAAGTTATGAAAACATTTGAGCATATTATTCGCCAAAAATTCCACAAAAACATGTCTCTTTTCTCTCTACAAAAGTCTTCAAGTGGGCCATGTTGCATTGAACTTCCTTATGGCTCCAAGAATACACACATCATGGTGTATGTAAGCATGACCTTGAAACTTGAATTTTCTTATAGCTCCAAGGATACACACACTATGGTGTATGTAAGTATGACCTTGGACCTTGAATTTACTTATAGCTCCAAGAATACACACATCATGGTGTATGTAAGTATGATCATGATCTCTGAAAAGAGTGTCCAAGATTTTGTATGCATCCCAATAAAAAATTAAAATAAATAAAATAAAATAAATAAAATATAGTATAATCATGATAGCTATAGGATCTCAATATAAGATAAAAATAGATAAATAAAGCTCACAATTGTTAAGGCTTTTTTGTCCTTGTAAAGCTCAAAAGTAAACTTTAGAAAGTTACTTTAAAGGTTATTTAGGTAAATAACACACAAAATTTTGTGTATATCACTAGAAATGCTATAATGTATCTAAAAATGGAGTCATAGCATTTGCTCCCATGATACCCATGGCACACCATGGCAACGCTGTGTACGCTCTCCAACAACTTCGTGGCATAAACCTCTATGGAGTTCTCATCACCACTCTCTTGTGGAAAATAAAGAAGCCTTTTGATAGCTAGTAATCACTTCCAAGGCACGGTAAGAAGCTGTAAACTCCATAGCCATCATCTTTCCCTCTCCACATTGTTTTATAAGTAGCTACCCTCTTGATGGTTGCTTTTTTGTGTACAAGTGCATGTGTGGACTTTTCGGATGTGTATGAGGATATTCCATCCTTATATCATCATGTTTTGCACACTGAATTATTCATATAGTGTGCTTATGGTCACGTGTGTACACAAAAAGAGCTGGTTGGTTCACATTATATAGGCGGTAGGAACACTATTTTGGCCATATCTCTCAAACCGCTATGAAACATGTCAAACTCTTTAAAACGAAGATAGAACACATTATTTAGAAAAAAATTTATTAGGTATCACATGAAAATTCCACATGGTCAAAGAGTTATAGTCAAAATACCGCTTGCTATCCACTACTTGGTCAAATTTTTGGACCCAAGGCTCTTTGGAGGAACACTATATAGATTCATTTGATGAGAAAACCAAGTTAGCCAAATCAAAATCTTGATTAAACTTATTTATGAATATATTTATACCTGTGAGATCAGTTCGTGAGTGCAAGTTATTAACCATTCTATGTATGGGGTTACCTACGCGTGTGGGGATGCTACCGAGGGGGAGTACCATATGATGTTGTGAGTTGGATGAGTTGTTCATATATGTTTCATGGTTTTTTTTAATGATTTGGCTTCATGTGTTTTATGCTCATAAAATTATATGGGGATATATGGTTAACCATCCTGAAGCGTACATGCAAATATAAATAAGGTGGCTTTCTCTCTGTGTTATCGTTTGTTGCATGAGTCTCCTAGGGCCAAAGTGATGTGATAAGGTGTTAGCCTATGTTTTGGGACGGATCATGATTCATTAATTTGAGGTCAAATACTTTCATTTGCATGTTATGTATGCACCCAAAATGACAAAAAGTTATCTTTTGCATATGTGTGTTGATATGGTATATGGTTGATCAAAGTGACGGTGTTGTTTTTCATCATGATTATATTGATGAGAGATGAGGTCATGTGATACATGGCTCCTTGTTGCGGGTGCGAATCACACCACCCGTAAAGTGCATGTAACACAACCTAGATCAACATAATGTCAATCGAGGACACAGATGACACGATAGGCACACGGAGGAAATCTTGTTAGCTTGTCAGGCTGAGACCATCCTACACATACAACACTCTGGAAGGCCAACTAAACCACAACCTAAAATCTCACTGCTCTCAACTACACCACCTATCCACAAACACACAAACGGAAGGAAACTCACCAAACCATACCAGAATCGTACGAAACTTAAGGAACACCATCCTCTGACTAGGATACACCTGTCCCTAAGTCTCTACACTCAAAATCCTCGCTCTAAACCCATCTGCAAAAAATGCGTATAGAGACAGAGCTAAATTTTGAAAGTGACTGAAATTGAAATCTATGAGTACATCTGCGTAGCTTATGTCGCTACGATTCTAACGGCTACTTGCAGGCAAAAAACAGACATTGTTTGATATACTTACAGTCGCAAATAGCTCTTAGATGCGCGAACGCGTATGCTCTATTCCACGAGGAATGCTTGGCGTCGATGTGTAGCTCTTGCCAAGGCTAGCGCAATGGTGTTGTCGGTTCTCCAATGTGATGAGTGAGTGGGGAGTAACACCAAGATGAAGCTCACGCTCTCTGTCTTCCTCTTTCACACACAGTCGACGACAGCTTTAAACTTATGATTATGATAAAAGTTCTCTTTACAAAATGACCTAAGTACCTTATATAAAAAGATCACCTTAGGTTAGACCTAAAATAGAGTTTGAGGGGTCAAATGAATTTGTATTTACAATCTGGAAGTGCCATTGCACCCCGGCTTCTACAACTAGTCTACCTACTTATTACAAATGATGTTTATAACCAGAATCCTCATCATTCCATAACTCTCAGTAAATAAGGCTTTGTTGAGTTATGTCGTACTGTTGACCTAGCCGTCAACACTCCCCCCTTCTGCATTCATGTCTTCCCTGACATGACCTGGTTGTCGATGTCGATGCAGTGTTTGTTGTGGTTTTACTATGTAAAAAAAGTATAGGCTGTTGCCTTTGCACGAGCTTGTCTTGTCGTCCAATCCGATGTACATAGTCTTCACAGGATTCAAGAAAATCATAATTGATGACGAATTTTATGTCGTTTCTGTCATTATAGATCTCTTTCCATATCTAAATTCAGAAAGAACCCAATCTCGTTCAGCTTGACTCTTATCATCATGGATAGAGAAAGCTACATCCATCACTTGCTCCACCAAATCTGTCAATTTGAGTATTTGTGATTCTCATAAACAACTTCTACAATTTGTAGAATTGAATGATTGACTTTCAGATCTTGTGAGCCAATGACAGCTTTGTTAGGATTTTGTCAAAATTGTCTGGCTAAACCTTCAATTTATTTAGGCCAAGTTGCACTTCAATGCAAAGTTTGTTTGTCAGACCGAATTTGGGAGATATTTTTTTTTTATTTGAGGTTCAAGACCCATGTCCAACATTCGATTTGCCTCATCAAGGATCAACTTTTGAGATCCTTTGATTACCTAGTTTGCTCTTCGTCATTGAGACTTCTTTGTTCCTGCATCAAGGTGATCAAAGCCGCATTTTACATTGTTAGCTTTTGTGTGCTATGTAAATCATTATACTGCTTCTACTTGATACATGACTTAATTAAAGGCTGACAAACCCCAATTAATTCCCCAAGTTAGTAACTTGCTTCAAAAGGGCTTTATTCGACATCATTCGCGATAGATGGCCATCTATGAGCTATCATTGTCCATTTGTCCTCAAAACTCATATACATGATGTACAGGGTATGTAGGTGGCTATCATTGCTTTAGCGTTGAAAAAATTGCAGCTTTGGCTAGTACTTTTTTTTTTTTTTGAAACCCTTAGCTTTGTAGCCTCCTGACAAAGTTTAGCTTTATTGGACTTGCATTTGGTATACAAGCTAAATTTTTTCATCGCTTGCACTTTCAAGCTACCAAACATAAGACCAGAATGTGGCTTGATCCCTGGTTGCTTTTGTAGACATCTATTACGATACATGAGTGAACTGTCATTTCTTCCCCTTTTGTTCTTGTCAGTATTGTTAGTCCATTTCGTTTGTTAGGCTTCATTAAGTCACATACAAGATAGAAGATTTAGAGTATAAAGATCTACTTCCTGTATACAGCCTTAGTCGCATGAAGTGACTGATAGGCAACTTTACACTTGATGGGTGCTTTTGTTTAGTCGATCACCAACTTTCTTTGTCCTTGTAGGCCATCCCGGATTCTTATGACCATTCTCATTCATGTTTGGCCTCATGTTGTTTTTGAAGACTGACCAGCATTCTTTTCTTACCTCTGATATTATCCATTGTGCGTATGGCGTTTGAGACATTCTTCGTGAATTGTCGTCATTTTCTTGGACCTTCTTTGCTTTGTGCGGCTCGACATCTCTTCAGTCTATTCTTCATATAGACTATGGATTTTTCCTGCCCCCTTTTTTTTCAAAAAATCTCAAAAGTAACACAATAAAACCAAAAAACAACTCATTAAAAATCAAAATTGTTCTAATAGAATTTTAAATGCTATGTACACTGTACACATGTCCCTAGGGGCTCATATATGGCTTTTGTCCCCGTACTCTCTTGTAGCTCTACTAGGGTATATATTATGAATTTTGTCAAAAAAATGTCACAATCAAACACAAAAATTCAATACAACTCACAAAACATTGCCCTCTAATATTCATAATATTAGGTCCGCATTTAGAATGCCTCCCCCCCTCCTATTTGGAGTCCTCCTTGATGACAGGGTATCCCCAAGGGTATGTGTCGTGCTTGGGCAATTAAAAAATGTGCCTATGCAGGCCTTGTAATGTAGCCCTATTTTGCATACACAGTCAATGCATGGAAAAGATATATGTTGTGCAAGATGTGGGTATAAGAAATTTTCTTATTGGCATTTGCTGGCAAGGCTTCCTATCCTAAGCAATGTGTTGATCTTTGAAGCTCCTGTGTCGTTTGCTTGATTGAAGGTTGTAGAGCTTTTTTGAAGGCTTACTTATCTGTTCGATGCTTCTTCGGAAGCCAGTTTAGCCTTGTGGTTGGTTGTCGTATTTGACATTGTTCCTAAGAGTGGGTTCTCTCTAACTATGTTGTAACCATAGGAGAAATTGAAAGAATTCAAGCGGCGGTGCAGTGACAATAGTTCTATTGGTTTCCTTTGTGACCCACTTCTTTGTGATTCTTGGTTGTTTTGTTGATGATGCTTGTTTGGGAACCCATACTTGTCCCTGCTTTGTTTGTGTTTGAAGCGACTTCTTTGGGATCCACCTTGTCTTTGTTTGAGTCTTCAACAGTCTTTGCTTCAACTCTTGTACACTTTGTTGGCAACGAGATTTGAACTTTGGGAGTTGACACTTTTGGAATTGACCATTTAACCGTTTTGAAATCCAAATAAAATTCTGACCTCTTTGTGCTTGAATCAACTTCTTTGAAACCCAAATCTGATTGGAGAAAACTTGCAACTTTGTGATTTTCTTATATGTTTTTGCAGGCTTCAACTGTTTTCCTTTTGGCATTGGATCTTGTGATTTTCCATCAAGGATCTTTGTCTTCTTGATCCACACCTGCTTTTGGCCAATTTGGCTCTTTGGTATCCAGATTTGTCAAACTTTTTGGTTTTGACTTGTTGTTCTTTTCTTTTGGCCTTCATTGTTCAGTGATGACTTGAGTTTCTGGTAGGGGGTTTCATAAGAATCATCATTGTCAGTGCTATCCTCCGCAAGGTTGCATTCTAGCACTTTCCCTTTGCGGTTTGGCTGGTTATGGAAAGGCACTGTCTGTTTGCTCTTGGATTGTTGTTTATGGGATGACTTTTGTATCCACTTGATTAGAGCATTGGTAACTTGTTGACATGGCTGTGTTCTTGGTTGAATATTTTCTTCATGTATGGGAGCCACGTATGAGGATGCTTGTTGTAGTTGCGTCTTCATCGAGGATTTTGAAATCCTCTTCTGATGTACTTTATTCTTGTAGTGTTGACATTGGTTCTGGGGTCTTTGGTTTGGACAATCATAAAGTCGTGCATTAGCTAAAGTTTCATTCTTGTCACCTAATGGGTCGTCTGGATATTTGTTGTCGATATCTTCTTGAAGCTCCAAGTGTTCTACAGAGTC
Source organism: Adiantum capillus-veneris (assembly GCF_014529385.1). Classification (NCBI taxonomy): domain Eukaryota; kingdom Viridiplantae; phylum Streptophyta; class Polypodiopsida; order Polypodiales; family Pteridaceae; genus Adiantum; species Adiantum capillus-veneris. Next base: position 18,803,035 of record NC_140960.1, on the reverse strand, counting down.
GCAAAACTTGTCCTATTCTTCGTCTTCATTTTCTTGAATTACAGTCACTGCAAAGTAAGGAACAGCATCATAGCCATTTTCATCACAAGACTTCGTTGTTGGATCGTCTTGAATAGCACATAGTATGCACATCAAGAGTAGCCAAGATGTGTTCCCATTCAAATAACTCTAATTCTTCCTCAAGAAAGGGTTTCGTGATATAATCGATATCTTCAATTGCCCTTTCTAGGATGCCTTCCTCTCACTTTAAGCTTCCGTATTGTGAAGCTCCACATATCCAAAGTTCTTTAGGCTTACCCAACCATGCTGGAAGTTTCGATACTGCTACATTAGCGGAATCAAACTCCTCCATAGGTGTTCTCATCACGTCCCTGTCACTATGGTCCTTCAAGTTTATCTTTGTCGTGGTTTCCATAAGCCATCACGTAGATATGGTCATAACCCCAATCTTGGACCATTTTTAGTTGTCTCATGAATGGTCTTCCTAGAATGATATCATAGTTGTTCTTCTTGCCAAAGCAACAATAGCAAAGGTTTGCTCATATTCAATGCCACAAGAAGTAACAATTGCTTTTTCTAGCAGTCCTATGGGCCTTTCCATGTGTCCGTCTGCAAGCTATAGTTTCATCCTTGTAGCCCTCAGTGTTGGTTTTCCCCATGTTTTCTAGACCTCTTTTGTTGCGATGGAAACACCGGATCCGCTATCAAGGATTGCCATGGTTTTTACACCTTGAAATTCCACGGGAAGAGTGGTGTTCCCATTTTCTCCCTCGTAGTACTCTTCGTTTAAAGGTACTGGCCTAGTGTTTAGATGAGGCATTTCAAGCTCTTTGATCCCTTCCTCGATTTGAGTTATTGGTTTTTTAACACTAAATTTCTCTAGGCATTTTCCCATAGTAGCCCCCATGTTTGGTCATATTTTGAGCAACTTGGCTAACGTTATCGTACAAGTGATTGGTGTAGATAGAATATCTATCAGCCCTTCCAAATCAATGACCTTGTTGGGAGACAGTCTCTGTTTGGGACTGCAATAACATCTGACTTGGATTCTTACTCTCCCGTATAGGACGGTAGTGTTCTTAGTGAATGGGGTTGATTGTCAATAGACTGTACAGATCCTTTGTCTCCCCAATATGATTCCACTTCTAAGTTCATTTGAGATCCAGTCTCAATTTCCTCTATTGGTGGAAGAGACACTCCTCTTCCATCACCCATTTGGTTTACTTATCTACTTAGATCACTTGCTTCATTGGCCTCTTTGACTTGTTTCCACAATTCATCAAGACCATCTATTTCTTTACAGCTATGATAGTTATGTGAAATCCCTTGAAAAAGTTATATGTGGTATTCAACACTATCCTTGGCTCTAAGGCGGGGTCCTTGAGCTTTTGTGCGTGCTCGTGACTAGAATTTGGCTCTTTTCATTCCTGGCTTGGTGGGATTACCGGTGCAGGTGAGACAAGGATCACACCCTCAAGTTCTTCAACTTGTGGTTCTAGTAAAGCTTAGGCTTTTTGAATCATTTTCTTGCACATTTCAAGCCTGTCCTTTTCTAGTTCTACATATGGATATGTCATCCACTTTTGTTCTTGGGTTTGGTTGTTTTTGAGCCATGTTTTATAGGCTTCTAGGAGGGCATCTAAATGCCCATTAACCTTCTCGACCAATACTGATCCTCCTGAACTAGCACTACTTGGCTCACTTTCCATTGATGGTTTTGTTGGAGGTTGAGACGTCTATGTAAGAGAAGGTGCAACCATTTTCTCATGTTGTCTTATCTTCTCTTCAGCTTGGGTAAGCTTCTCAGCCAAGGATTTTTGCTCTCATCCCCTACGTGCTTTCATCCTAGCCTTTCTAGCTTTTTAGCTATTCCGTTTTCTCTTGGTTTTTTGACTAGGTGCGTTGGTCTTTGGATCGCCTATCTCTAGACTCGTGTCAGTTTTCATTTTCTCTATCTCTAGGTTTTGAGCACCTTCCTTTTGAGCTTGTGCTCTTGTAGCTACTTGAACTAGTATAACATTTTCATTTTCCAAGCTACTGGGTAGCTAAACAATTCCTGAGGCATTCGCTGCCCGCTTTCTGACATGGTTTGGGTTTTTTGGATAGTTGGGGATCAAGTAACAACACCACACTCAAGACAATAGGCATTCATTTTGGTGATCTCCGTTTGAGGACATTGTTTGACCAGTGTTCGTCACGAATTTTGTGACAATCTATCTTCGGTTGAGGAGCTTCTTCTTGCACTTCCGCTTGGCTGTAAATAGGCTCTAACCTAGCTAAGCCTCTATTAGCAATAAATCGCAATGTCCTTTCGTCCATCTCGTATCTTATTTCTTTAGGTCAAAACACAAGAGTTTGAGGTTGTACCGGCCTCACCATTCCATGTGTTTCTCTCATTTTATGTTGCTTTGAAGGGCAGTACCCACTTTGGTTGCTCTAATAAATTGTAGCTAGTACTAGCGCTTGTTTGTTAGATGTTTCTATCATCGGTGTGTACCTCATGTCTATAGGCATTCTAGCATCGGGCAATGGCGGTTGTCCTCCTAGAACAGACTATGGTCTAGCAAACCCTACTGGACCTGGCGCATTTCACATAGCGCATCTAGGTGGAGTAGGTGCTATTGGAACAGGTTGTACATACCTTTGGTTATAGTAACATCCTTCCATTGTATGGTTATAGTAACACCCTTCCATTGTATGGTTTGTCCATTTCTGTTTGATTTTGCACCATAGAGATTCTTAGAGGTCAGATTTGACTAGAGGAGCAAGTCTCTGAGCTAATCCTTCTATAAGCTTCATTTGCTCAATGGTTACCTTCGGCTGTACTGTGGGTTGGGTTCTTGGTGAATCACTCCTCTAGGAAGATGTGTCACTCTCACTCTCAGTATTACGTCTTCTCAAGGTTCTGCTCTGATTTGGATAAGAGTAAGTTATAGAGGGTGGTGATGGTACATATGGTCCTATTGTGGCCGTAATTCCACCTCTATAAAAGTCATGTTCTATGGTTGCATCTGGGTACAGCCATGGTCCATTAGGCAGATTCACTTGCGGAGGCATGTCTGCCATCTCTATGATCATTTCATCTCTCGTTATCGCTCTAGAAGGGAATCCAAGTGGCTCCCTTTTCGGAATTCCCATAGGAATTTTCATGCTTGGTGGAGATATATGTGGTCCTTCATTGACCAATTGTCCACCTCTTTCTAGTGCATTGTGTAGGTTTGTGTTAAAATGTGGATAGATTGGCATTTCAATACTTCTAGCTTGGCTTGCCATGCCTTTGGTCATATCTACAAAAGGATTGGTAGATTGGATTTCCATCCTGATGATCTTAGCTTTCTTTATGCTAGGCCCACTCTTTCTCTCAAGATAGCCCTTAAATAGCACCTTTGGCCCTTTGTCAGGTCCCTAAAAGTCAAGTCTGGGTGGTCTTCTGACCTCTAGAAACTCGTTTCTGGGTACCCTAAATGTTTGGATTTAGAAAACCTGGGAAAATTCAGCTCTAAAACCAAACTTTTTCTTGCAAGCTTTTCTCCTGGCTATACCTTACTCAATTTGGAGTTGTCTATCAAAAGTTAGAGCAGTTTTGGTGAACTGCACTTGAAACAGCACTCAAAACAATTTTAGGACCAAGGATTTTTTTCTTGTATCTTGACCAAATGTGACCCAAATTTGTTGAAACTTGGCCACTAGGCTTCTTTTATGCTGGCAAACACTTATGTGAGCTCAGATGTAACTTTTGACCTCTACTTTGGCACTTAAGACATTATACGCGTATAAAGTCTATGTGCTCAGAATTTGCAAAATTTGGTCAGTGAGCTCTCCTTGATGTCCTCTACCCAGTGCAAGTTTCAGTTTGTGAATTTGACCTTTATTTTGACACTTGAGACATTATACGCGTATAAAGTCTTTTGTGGTAGAATGAGGTGACTTTTGTTCCACTGATTCCTTATCACTCAAGCAACTCTCAGCAAGTTTCAGAATTTAATTTGGACATTTTTTGAGCAAGTTAAGACCAATACAAGCCTGAATCTGAAGGTTTTTGTCTTTTGCTCTTTGCAAGCCCAAATGAGCTCCAAATTCTATGAAATTTTGGCTAGGGACTCCTTTTATGCTCTAGGACACTGAGATATCCTCAAATGTTTGTTTTGACCCAGATCTGGTCCCTAAGACATTATACGTGTATAAAGTCTTTTGGCTCAGAATTCACTTATATTTCTGCCCAAGGTACTCGTTGATGCATACAACAAGAATATGTGATTACAACAAATTTTGGATTTCAAAATTGCTCGAAATCACCACTTTTTCACCTTTACCTTCTTGTATCTGCAAAAATCCCTTTAAATGCAAAAGTATGTGTCCAAATGAGTTGAAATTTTTCAAGCAAGCTTAACTCATCATTTCCCAACCCCCTATGTGATCAAAAGTGAAATTTGACTTTTAGATATGGCCTTGAGACATTATACGCTATAAGGCTAATGTGCTCAAAATTGGCCCAAATTTGGTGAGTAAGCTTGTCTTGTTGTGCTTAACACCCTAGTATGCTCAGATTTAAATTTTGGTCTCTAAAAGTGCCCTTTAGACATATAAAGTCTAACTAGTCAGAATGAAGTGAATTTCACTCTGGAGGTTCCTCACTACACTGGCAACTCACAACAAGTTTCAGAAATGAATTTTGACACTTTTTGAGCAAGTTATGGCCAATACAAGAATTCACTAGCCTAGATGCATCTTATGGTCTTTGCAAGCCCAAAAGTGATCCAAATTTAATGAAATTTGGCCTATGTGCTTCCTAAATATTGTAGATCACAAGGGTGTACTCAAATGTAACTTTTGACCTCAGATCTGGCCTTGAGACATTATACGCGTGTAAAGTCTTTTGGCTCAGAATTTAGTTATGTTTCCACCAGAGGTGCCCCTTTATGTGGAACAAGAATATGTGCTCATAGCAGATTTTGGATGTCAAAATTGCGCAAAATCATCACTTTTGACAAGGAAATCCCCTGAAAGAGTAAAATCCCCTTAACTCTCAATCTATATGTCCAAATGATATGAAATTTGGTGTATGTGCTCAACACAACATGCAGAAGATGGGTAAACTGTCAAAAGTTCAAAATTGCTGTCAAAATCACCCTTGAGACATCATACGCGTATGATGTCTGCTGATACATTTTTGGATAGACATCATTCACAGACATCTCCAAGTGTCTAGCACTGGTTTTCAAGAACTTCTACCAATTTTCATGCAAAAACGAGCTCAAAATCTCAACTTTTTATATTTTCCATTTTAGACACTCCGCCTTTTGCCTTTTGGGTGTCAAGAGTTGGTAAAAACTCTAGTTTCAATATACACTTAGGGTAAAACCCCCCTTCTGAACACTTTGGTGCCATCAAAATTTTCAAATTTGGTCTCTAGATGCCCCTTGAGACTTTATACGCGTATAAAGTCTAAGTATACAGAATTCCAGTTTTTCTTCTCAGAACCCTTGCACTTGCTCTCTTATATGCTCAACACTAATTAGTCATGCAAAAATATCAGCAGAAAGCTGCTTTTTGTATTTTTACCTCAAAGGCAGACTTTTTTGTGATTTCAAATGCAAACAAGCACTTAAGCAAATTGATCAATGATGAATAGCTCTAGATCAGAATCAGATCACTTACCTAAAGCTACTCCTACAAATCATATGGGGTTTAGCATATATGAGTAGAAAAATGCTTCAATGCCACACACGGACTAGCAAACACTTTTATTACCTCACAAACCACTCGACCACCAACAACTACTCTAATCTACAAATGCTAACTACATCTATCTAGTCGCAGACCCTCAGCAAGACACACGCTTCCTGGCTATCCACTTGATCTCAGAATAACTTCTTGTGGATCCACTTAAGAAAAATGCTTTCTTTAGCCAAAATTAAAGCAAGCAACCATCACACGAGTGTTAGTAGGAATACCTACCTAAGTCCTTGTATCTCGGCAGCGGCGCCAATGTTGCGGGTGCGAATCACACCACCCATAAAGTGCATGTAACACAACCTAGATCAACATATGTCAATCGAGGACACAGATGACACGATAGGCACATGCAAGAAATCTTGTTAGCTTATCAGGATAAGACCATCCTACACATACAACACTCTGGAAGGCCAATTAAACCACAACCTAGAATCTCGTTGCTCTCAACTACACCACCTACCCACATACACACAAACGGAAGGAAACTCACCAAACCATACCAGAATCGTATGAAACTTAAGCAACACCATCCTCTCACTAGGATACACCTGTCCCTAACTCTCTACACTCAAAACCCTTGCTCTAAACCCATCTACAGAAAACACGTATAAAGACAGAGCCGAATTTTGAAAGTGCCCAAAACTACAATCTATGAGTACCTATGCGTAGCTTATGTCGCTATGATTCTAAGGACTACTTGCAGGAAAAAAATAGACATTGTTTTGATATACTTACAGCCACAAATAGCTCATAGATGTGCGGACGTGTATGCTCTGTTCCGCGAGGAATGCTTGGTGTCGATGCGTAGCTTTTTTCGAGGCTAGCGCAATGGTGTTGTCAGTTCTCTAATGTGATGAGCGAGCGGGGAGTAGCACCAAGATGAAGCTCACGCTCTCTCTCTTCCTCTCTCACACACAGTCGACGGCAGCTTTAAACTTATGATTATCATATAGAAGTTCTCTTTACAATATGACCTAGGTACCTTATATACCAAGGTCACCTTAGGTTAAACCTAAAATAGAGTTTGAGGGGTCAAATGGCTTTGTATTCACAATCTAGAAGTGCCATTGCACCCCGAATTCTGAACTAGACTACCTACTTATTACAAATGATCTTTATAACCATAATCCTCAGCATTCCATAACTCTTAGTAAATAAAGCTTTGTTGAGTTATGTCGTACTGTTGACCTAGCCATCAACAATCCTCATGTATAGATGCGGATGCCTCATGTGCATGTGTATATTGCTTTCTACCCTTATAGGTCAAAACTAGCTTAATATGCTAGGGGGGTGAGATGCGGTCATAATCCATTGCTTATGCATGGTTAGACATTTTTAAAATTGGATTTTTAAGTCATGTTAGTTGCTCATTGGACTTCTTTCAGCATAAAAAATTAATTTTTAAAAGCCCATGGATGTGGGCTCATTTTGATTCCATTGGATATGTCAAACTCCAAGTGTGGGAGTCGGTTCAATATGGAATATGGTTTATGGTTAAGGGGTGAAATACCTCATGGATTATGGTTTGATTTTGATATGGAACTGGTGTGGCTCTTAAATCTTTTTTTGGATATGGTTGTGTTGCCAAAATTTTTGCAACCATATTATATACTAGAGTGGTTTTCCAAGATTGGATGTGCATCACCTTGAGTGGGTGGAGTGCTCGCCCATGTGATGAAATTTGGATTATGTTTTACGGTTTTGCATTAGATTTTGCAATGGTTTTGATGGTTTCCAGTGGATGTATAAGGGTAGAGGCCGTATACAATATGATGCCTAGAAAAGATTGTCTGTGCATATGGAAGATACTATTGTGATTGGATTTGTGTTATGTTTCTCATGGCAATGACTCTACAAGACTAGGATCACCTACATCGCTTAGCCTTAGACAAAAGGGTCGATGACCTGGGGCTTTCCTGGATTGGGGTTGTTGCCTAGGTTTTTTTTTTTTGCTAGGCTCATCTACATGGTTAGTGCGTCAGGGATTGAATGACCTACATTGCTAACACATCAGGAATATTGCCTTGGCTTTGCCTAAACACATGATGCTAAGAATCAAAGAGGCATGGCACCTAAATTGGTATGGTTGGTGTTTGATACCCTATCACCTATTGGTATTTGGGATCCTTTTAGACCTCAAGTTTATCGAGGGAAGAAAAGCGGCCTCAACCTATGTCTGGCTCAGGTAGGTTGGAGATGTTCTAGCTCGCTCCTAGCAAAGTGAAATTCTCTATGCCGATAGTAGAGTGGAAGTGGATGGGTGGACCGATTGATCCTTACATAGGGTCCGATGCTTTGCTAGTCATTTAATAATTTTGTTGTTATGGTATACCCAAAAAAACTTATTGCGTTTATTCAGGTTTGCTTGTTTCATTTAGTTGGGACATTTAAAGATTCTCTTTTGTCATTCTCTTGTGTCTCTATGCACTCTATTTCACCCTCCACTCTTCTCTCCCTTTATATTCCCGCAATGCGGTGTACACTTATATTCACCCTCCACATTATTATTTTTTGAGTATGCTTTCACTCATACGACACATTCAAAGGTAGCTCTAGTCGTTAGGTGTCTTTGGATGTAGTCGGCTCATGGCTACAACTCCATGCTAAATTGGGCGTTGAGAACTCCTCCCCTATACAAATGCTTCCATAACTCTGATGTATATTGAAATTCTATATTGAAAATTGTATGATAGTGTAAATTGTATATTTTGTGCCTAGACCCATGGGCAAGGATATCGCTCAATTTTGAATTATGTTTGGTTCTTGAAGTGCTATGGCTGTCATGACAGCTTGAAAATCTGGTTCAGTAGCATACTCATATACCATAGAGTTTAATTCATTATGAGAGGCTATTGACACAACATCGCATCAAGGTCTACGTGAAAGTGCACTAGCTACTTGATTGTGCTTGCCAAAATGTGAACAATGTGAAAATGAAACTACAAAAGGAAATTTGCCCACCTCATTTGTTTGTCGGAAGCTTGATTTGTCATGAGGTACTAGAGACTCTGGTGATCTATTTGAATGATGAAATTTATCTCAAGTAAGTAATCCTTTCACGCATCCAAGGCATGTAAGACAGCTAGCAGCTCCTTTTCATAGATGCCAAGAGTCATCTCATCAGAGTGCAATCGACGACTCTCATTTGCTATGGCATGCCCTTCTTGAAGTAGTATCACTCCAAGCTTGCATCACAATGGACCTCAAATGTCTTTGAGAGGTATGCTAGCATTAAGACCAGGTTGAGATGTGAGTCCCTCTTTAAGCTTAGTGAAGAATTTTTTCTCCTTTTTAGCCCATACATACTTGACTTTCTTCTTGGTCAGATCGTGTAATGGTTCTGCTATGGCCGAGAATTTTACAACAAATCTTCTACAGTATGAGCACATTCTAATAAAACTTTGTAGCTCATGTAGATTCTTTGGTTCATGCCATTTATTTATTACCTCAAGGGATCCATACAGATACATCCTTTGAGATAATATGACCTAAATATCAAATCTCTTCTAAGAAAAATTCACTCTGTTTGCAATTAATGAATAATTTATTCTCTTGTAATACTTGAAACATTGCTTTGAGATACTCTTTGTGTTCTTCTAAGGACTTAGAGTAGAATATGGTATTATCAAAGAAGCCTCACCTATGGACACAAAAAATTATTTCCATCATTCGATTGAATGTGGTTGGAACATTTTTCAACCCAAAAGGCATGACAAGATATTTGTACAAGCCAAAGGTGGTCCTGAAGGCTGTCTTGTGAATATCTTTTGGTACAATTTGTACTATTTGTGATATCTTCTAGTAAAATTTGTATCTGATGGTAGCCACTTTTAAGGTCTATTCTACTAAAGTAGAATAGACCTTAGTAGCTAGGATCTACCTATTAAAGTAGGTAGATCCTTGTAGCTTATCAAACGAATCCTCAATCCTTGGGATTGAAAATCTATTCTTTCCTGTCATCTTGTTTAATGCATGATAGTCTATACACATTCTACATGTACCATCCCTTTTGTGCACTAATAAGACAAAAAGAACAAAATGGTGAAGAGCTAGGTCTTACCATTCCTTTTTGCACAAGTTCATTAACTTGTGACATAATCTCCTCATGTTGGCTGGTGAGGCTTGATAAGGAGGTTTGTTAGGAGGAGATCTTGGGCACCCACTTTGCACCAAATTTCATAGATATGATCCTTGACAGTATATGAACAACTGTGAATGATCAAATGTGCAAATCAATACACATAGTAACTAAATCAATCAAATCCAAGATGGGATTTTGTGAAATTTCTAGAGCACTTTAGGGAGGGTAAACCAAATCCAAATTCACAAATAAGTGCATGGGAATATACTTAAATGACAGCAGACTCAAGCTATATAATTACAATATGGAAATGGGATGGAACATGAATTGCGATCGGTGACCCCCCACTTCCAAATTAAAAACTAAGTGGTGAAAATTCATGCTCATGAAAGCACCTATACAGTCTTGTCCTCACAAGAAAAGTTTGTTGGTGGACATGGATCGCGCTCCATGACCCCCAACTTGCCTAAATAAGGAATTCTTGGTATAGTCAGCTTGCAAATGCCTTGGGAAATGTGCCCTAAAAATTTGGTGTCAAATGGACATCAAAACCATAAAAAACAAAGTGAAATTAGAGCTTCATTCACCAAATGGTCATTCTGACCCATAGATGGAAAAATTGGTCCAAACTTAGAAAAATGTGCACTAGTACCTTAGGAAACATGCCAGGAGACTATCCATTCAGCTTTGTCCAATTTGGGTACTTATCATGGATCGCAATCCATGACCCCAAAAGCAAATTTGGTCAAAATTGAGTGCAAAGTGTGTGTACAGCCTAGGAATTGTGCTTTATGCCAACATTTTAGTCTTTGGACCTTTATCTTATCTTGTTTGTCAAAGATCAACAATGTCAAAGTGTTAAAGACTAAAAGTATGTTTTTATTAAAGTGCTAAAGTCAAGAATTGTGAAATAGTGTCAACACTATAAATGCCTGAAAATGCTTTAAAAATGGTCAAAACTTGCCAAGAAGACTGAAAAGGTCTAAAAGACTCCAATCCAGTGAGAAACTAACTGACAAATAGAATTTGGGAAACACTTCAACCCCAATTCATTAGAAGTGCAAAATCTCAAACAAATTGATCACCACAAGGATCAAAGTTGTCAGCCAAAACCAAACATGGCAAAGGCGAACCAAATTGGGCCATAACTTGGGAAATAGGAAGAACTTGAGAGAAATTTTCTAAAGTTGAAAATAACTTCACTAGTGTGATAGAATATGATATAGGAACATGTACCTCAAGTTTCACCCCAAATGGTTGCAGATCATGGATCGCGATTCATGACCCCCAGAGTGCTTTCTTGACCAAAATCATACCACAAGGTCCCAAATGCCAAGAAAAGGCTAACCCAGAGTTTCAAGTCGTATAACTTCAAAATCCTTCCCAAAGTACCAAAACTCTTTGAGTCTGAGAAAAATTCCAAAAAATGGCATGAATTTCCAACCATTGATCCAAATACAAAAAGAAGTGAACCATAGCATCCCCAAAGCATGCTTTACCACATGGTATCATGAGAATTTCCAAATGTCTTCCACCATGGATTGCGATCCATGACCCCCTGAGCCAAAACTCACATGTAATCACATAATCTAGTGCATGTTGTGGTCCTAGATGCACTGGTGAAGTTTGGTCAAGTTTAGACGTGTTTTGATCGTGTTATGCTCATTTTTCATTTTATGGTCAAGTTTGCATTTTCCTGACTTTCTTGACAACTTTTTGGCCAACTTCTGGATCTAATTCGATGTTTTTTTGTGACAAAATGCCTCACAAAAAACCAAGAAAGCAGTGGGAAGCTCCCCCCTACGAGGTGGTGGATATCTCATCAAATGAAAAAGCTCATATATTGGAGGAGGAGCTAGCAAAAATCCCAAGAAATATATTTATTGGAAAGTTTCAAGTGGTGGATGGCACCATGGTCAAGAGGACCATCTTTCCAAAAGAACTCTAGACTTTGCACCAACAAGAAGTCATCGAGGGGTCCAGATGTCTACAAATGGACACCTTTTTTAGATTGCCACCATGGGGTACAACGAGTTGATGAGCTTGATTAAGTACAATGGCAAGGCTACATTGACAAACAAGGATGGGGAAACAGTGAAGGTTTGGATGACCACCGACCTAATCAACCAGGCGCTCTAACTACCTCCTAAAAACCACAACCTGTTGCTCAAGACAAAGGCCATCCACAATGACAAAGCATTTGTCAAGTAGTAGGGCCATAAATTGACATACAAAGATTTGGTGTACTCAAAGACAAAGTTTCCACTTTGATTGATCCCTCAACATCTCAAATTATAGATGTCGTTGAGGTACACAAAGTCAAAGTTGGACATTACATTAGTCATGGCTGTGGGGCTGTCTATAGAAAGAGTGGTTTGTTGTGACTTGGGAATGTATATTCTAGAGAATCTAGTCGAGGACAACCTTAAGAACTATGAGCAAAACAAAACATACATGAATGCAGAGCCAGTGCTAACAAGGATAGATTATCAAGCACTTAGCATGATCGACCAACCGCTAGCCGAGTCCTAGATTGATCTTTTGCATAAGTCATTTCATGCGGTTTGAGTGGTAGGAGGTCCTTCATTGGCACTTGGAACAATAAAAAAAATAGGACGAAGCTCAAGAAAGAGGATTTCAAACAATGAGGAAACAAAGACAAATATTAAAATCGGTGGCAAAATCAAGCCCAAAAATAGGGATACGCCGTCCAAATTATGGACCAGTGAGGATAAGGAAAATGAGGAAGAAGAGGATTTCACTATTTCTCTGGTGCGGGTCAAGTGTCCATCATCAGAATCAGAGGATCCAATCCCCATCTTACATACGCAAAGATCAATGGAAGAGGCAAAGAGAATGAGAAAACAATGACGACAAAAATTAGCCGAAGGAAAGAAAAAATTAGAAGCTAAGGAAGCCGATGTTGATGATGGGGATCTGGAAAAGTCACTAGAACAAAGAAAAGCAAAAAGATTAGAACAAATAAAGGAATATAAGATGACATTTGCAGTAAAGTGGATCTTGTTGGCACAATGCGGAAATAGATTCACAATGTCCTCAAGCACAAAGTGGAGTTGAGAGCTCATGAGGAATTCAAGAGGCAAAGGATCGACGACCTCAAATCCTCTGGTGAATTCTCTAAAAGCAAAGAAAAAGATGACGATGAACCGCCAAGGGAGGAGTCGGCATGAAGCCCATAGAGAGCCACATAGAATTTGTTCCACCTCTCTCCCCCAAGGAAACCACCCCTCCTCTTGCTGAAAACACCAATCTTGAAATGGACAAGCAAGATAAAATTCAAGAGCAACCACCTCGGGAGGAGTCAAGTGGTAAAGACCAAGAGAAAGAGAAAACAGTAAAAGAGCCCACCCAATTGCAAACCCCTCCAGTGCAACAAGAAGCTAAAAAGCATCAAGAAGACACCAAAGGGAAAAAGCTTGAGAGCACAGAGCATGCTCAACCCAGGGAATAGAATCAAGAGTAGCAAAGAGAGGCACCCTAAGAAAAAGAGTAGGAAGTTGGCACCTCTCAACAACATGACACATCCAAAAGAGGTCCAATATCTCCACAAGCAAGGATGGTAATTGAAGATGGAGACCGGTTCATCCAAAGATTTGACATTGATGAACATTTAAAGCAATCAAACTACAATTCAAATGACATAACTCCATTACTAGCATATGGGAGCTCAATTTAGAGGATGCCAAAGCAAAACTACTAAGGATGAAAGAAACAACGCAGAGGCTTTAACAACAACTTGAGGAGCTCCAAAATAGCCAAAAACATTTGAAGGTATAGCTAGACAAAGAAGAGAAAGAAAATGTCCGCTACTATAAATAAGCTCAAACTTTCAATTAAGCGAATAGCCAATTACAAGTGAATCAACAAACGCTAGAAGAAGAGCTTGAAAAAGAAAGGTAGAAGAATGCAAATCTTGAGCAATCGTATGGTGTCATAAAAAATACACTAACACAACTTCTACCAATGGAAGACACACCTACCCCGGCTTTGACATCATCAACTCCAACAATGGTTTTAGAAGAATTGAAGGCTATCAAAGAAAAGTTATCTCAAGAAAGGTATGAAAGACAGATCCTGACTATAGGACATCAAGCCATCTAAGTCCAAAAAGATGAAGAGATCAGGCAACTCAAAGAGTAGTTGGCAAAATCATAGGTAGAGTTAGCTACCCAAAAAGCAAAACATGCCACGAAGCTACACAAGAAAGATATGGCAATTAGTGCCATCCAAACATAGGTAATAGTACCTACTTCACTACCACTTGCAATGGAAAGAGAGCACACCAGGGTAGACCTACCCCCAGTAGACCTGCCAGGCACTTGTACTAAGGCAGGTTACATGTTTTTGACACCACAGAAGACACAACAGATTCTAGAGAGGAAATAAAGAGATGGATTTCAAAGGTGCAAGATCCCTCTCACCACAAATACATGCAATATATGAACCCAAACCTCTGAAATCAGCGGCACTCCTGATGATCCAATCAAATGAGGTAGTCTAGACATTTGGCCAGGACATGATTTGAGCACACTCATGAAACAAGAATCTCTCCTTTGGAAGAAGTTACTACCCATTCTTGAGCCAAACCAAAAGGGGGAGTACAAGGATGTACATGTGACAATGGACCAGGTACTGATAATACTAGAAAATCAACCCCTTTGGCAAAAGAGATGATTTGAAAAGCGAGCATAGGATGAGACACTCTATAGAAATGCTCCACAACATCTCCGTGACCCACATTTTGTCCCATCAATAGAAGGAAATCTTGGGACAACTTTTACCATTGGCAAAGCAGAAGGTCGTCATAACTAGACTATCCTATCTTATCCAAACTAGCCAGTAACTTTCCACTATCAAAAACGTACATGGTGAATAGCTTACAAGGGGTCATCATGCACATGAGGGATGTCCCAAATCACATGTCAAATGGTATTTAAAGTTGCCAAAATGCTTAAAACCTGCATCAAATCTTCCGACGCCATCGAGGTGGTAGAACACCCATGGCAAGTGTTTCTAGAGGTCACAAGAGGCTTATGTTGGAACTTGGAATCAGAGTTTTTAAGCTAAAGCTCATGGAGTTATATGCTTGCATCATGTTCTTGACCTCACGATATTTGCAAACATTCAAGGAGGCATTGATGACCGGGTTTTTCAAATTGGGTTCTACAATCGTCAATCCCATGACAAAAGATCTACGTGCTCGACACGTTGCCTACCAAAGCACATCGATGAACAATCCTTTAAAAGGATAAGCAATCCAAGCAAAGATCAAGGCCCGAGTGGAAAAGTTTAAAAACTTGACCAAGACACTCGAAAAGTGGGAATCTGATTACTAAAGACTCTAGCAGTCAAAATGACAAGGACAACGACAAAGCCAAAAGCCAAAAACAAAGATAAAGCCCAAGAGAGAGCTTGCCCGAGGACATGTACAGACTAGGAAGCGGGGAATGCCTGCAATTGAACCAGACGACATATGCCATCCTAATTGACCCCTTCATGCTCAAGATCTCTCCTTATATATCTCTTAACATGGTATCACAGCTTGGTTTCAAGGAGCTTGAAGCAGCAAGCGATCACAAAAGAAGAAGTGATCTTGGCATTCCTTGGAGCCATCCTCAAACAATCTACAATCGATGTGCTTATCTTTGGAGATTGTGCATCTCAAGTTTATGTATACTTCAACATTTTCGAGTGAGACTGTGCAAGTAGATCTCCATTTAGGCATGTTTCAAACCCCACTTTGGAGTTAGAGTGCGTTTGCATACAAAAAATGCTAAGGTTTGGGATTCTCTGGATCTACTGTTTGGTGGTGCAGAAAACTCCAGATTGGTTGCAATGTTCACATATATCATTTAATATTATGAAATAGGCATATGCATATTGTGGTTAAAGGTGATAATTGATTATTTTTACCATGTTGCTTAGAGAATAGGTGAAGTGTTGAAAACATGTCGGCAAACAATGATGGACTTAACCAAATTGTTAGTGAGAAGTTGGACAAGAACGCGTGGAAGTTCAAAATGACCAATTTCCTTATGGATCATAAAGATTATTGGGACTACATTAATGGAGATCATGAGACAACACTAATGGGACAAGATCAAGGTGCAATTGCTATATAGATAAAGAAGTTCAAAGATTGGAACTAAGGAGCTCAGAAGGTCATGTATTGGCTCTCCATGAGTGTGCAAGACACTATGATTGGGCACATACAAGATTCTCACACCCCTAAGGAGGCTTGGAACTCCTTAATATCATTGAAGGTGACCACACAAAATCAAGAAAGTTGTACTCAAAGATTGAGTTGAATAACGATTATAAACCATACCAGTGTGTGTAGTGGTGATCTCGTGATCAACTATTTTTTCAGAGATGAGTTGCTCTTGTACTGTAAGTGTTTTCTTACAAGGAATGAAATATGCTTGTTTAGAAAAACGATCGATAACAGTCCAAATCATGTCATGCTTGTGAACAATAAGTAGAAATCCATGACAAAATCCATTGAAATATGTTCCCAAGGTTTTTCAGGAATAGGGAGAGGGTGTAAAAGTCCCAATTTCTTGCATATGGCTGCTTTTACCTTTTGACAAATTAAATAAGTTGAAACAAATTGTTTAACATCAATTCTCATAGTAGGCCAATAGAAATCATGACATAAATTTTGAAGAGTTGCAACAAATCCTCTATGTCTAGCATAGGGTGGTTTGTGCAATTCTTCAATAATTAATGTACAGAAAGGTTTAGTCACACACATTTTTGGTTTGAAATAAAGGAAGTTTTCTTGAATAGTGTAACCGAGAAATGTGTGTACAGAATTGTCAAGCATATGCAATCATGTCGTTTTGAAGTCATCATCATGTGCGTAAGTGTCAAGCATAGTGTCAAATGAAGTTCCCGTAATGGTTGATAGATTATTAAGTGAGGGTCTTCTACTCAAAGCATCAGCTACAATGTTTTCTTTACGGGGCTAGTATTGAATGTTGGGCTGAAAACCTTGAATAAAAGCGGCCCACTTAATATGTCTATCATCTATTAAGGGTTAAGAAAGTAAATATTTGATACTTTGTTGATCAATTTAATGATCAAGTCAATACCCATTACATAATGTTTCTAGATTTTCAATGTATGTACCACAACAGTCAATTCTTTATCATAAGTATTGAGATTTGTTTCAGAAGGTTTGAATTTATGACTTTCAAAATCAAGTGGATGGTTATCTTGCATAAGGACTGCACCAATACCTTTTCCACTAGCATCAATAACTACGACAAAGAATGGTCTTTCAAAATCAGGAAGTTGTAATACAGGTACATTAGTCAAAGCATCTTTAAGTGCATTAAATGAGCTTTCTTGTAAATCAATCATTCATAAGGTGTGTTTTTCTTCAAAAGGAGAGTCAAATAATGTGACTTGTAAGCAAAGTTACGAACAAATTTCCTGTAATAGCTACAAAGATTGATGAAAGAATGTAGCTCATGCAAGTTTTTGGGCCTAGGCCATGACTGAATGGCTTCAATTTTCTTGGGGTCTACATGTATTTCCTTGCCCGATACGATGTGTGCCAAATATTCAATTTCAGATTGGAAAAATGAACTCTTTTCAGCATTCAATTACAAGTGATTTTTGCAAGCAGATCAAATACACGTGTTAAGTGCTCTTTATACTCTTTTTCAAATTTATTGAATACATTAGGAAAAAATTGGACCCCCTTGGGGCCATGTAAGGATTCCTAATTTTTGCAAGCAGATTCAATTACAAGTGATTTTTGCAAGCAGATCAAATACAAGTGTTAAGTGCTCTTTATACTCTTTTTTAGATTTATTGAATACATTAGGAAAAAATTGAACCCCCTTGGGGCCATGTAAGGATTCCTAATTTTAAGGGATTAAAGCTAATTTTGTAGGGGATGGAGGGAACAAAGACAATAAATAGGGCTACTTTTGTAGCTCTCTCTCTAACTTCTCTCTAGATAGGAGAGGGGGGGAAAGTAGGGAATGAGGGTGGTAAAGTAGGAGGAAGAGGGGGGATAAAGTAGGAGAGAGAGGGGAGTAAAAAGAGAGAGAGGAGTAAAAGTAGAGAGAAGAACCATTCTCTCTCTACCTGTCACCAAACAAAGAGAGTAAGTAGTTATGACAAAATCCACTTTTTAGTTCGTGCATCAATTCACCCCAAAAAATTGAATTTTTCATAAAATCTTCAAAATGGATCTTTTAAGCTTTCAAAAGGTCCTTATATATATATATATATATATATATATATATATATATATATATATATATATATATATATATATATATATATATATATATATATATATATATATATATATATATATATATATATAAAGTATTTTTTTAGAAGAATCTAACTTTTATAAGCTCCAAATCTAAAATTCCTTGGGTCCCTCTCTACATTAACTCCAAGAATAAATAGATAATGCCACATCATCAAAACGTCCATCTAATAAAGCCTAAAAATTGAAATTTTTAAAATTTAAAAATTTTCCTCCTTTGAGTTCAAAAATTGAACCTATATATGAAAAAATATATTTTTAAGTCTTTTTATCCCAAAAATTGTCTGTTTATCCTAAAAAGTATATCTTATCAAAAAATTTCCCCATCATAACTTTTCACCATGTCTCTTTGCGACATAACCAATGAATCACCTGTGCCGTCATCTACTAGGTCAACTAATGTCAGTCTGCGTCTACCGATCGAATTTGCTCCCACAAAAAAAAATGACGAGAAAGCATCTCAACCGGCATCCGTACGACGGTTTCGAGGAGAAACCAATGTTGACTTGTGGCTTGATGGAGGGTTGTATCCAAAATATCTGCTCGTGGGCTATCATCCGACATTTCGTACACTCCCAAGCTTAATCAAATATGTGGAAGAAGGAGAACGTGGTCTTCTTGGGTATTGTAAGAGATTGGACTCCAATCACGCAGGTGCGTTGGCATATTTCCGACAACAATGTCAAGTGTTACACATTCATTCCACAAATCTCCAACAACAACTACATTCCACATAGAAACAACTCAAAGATCTTAAAGAGAGGATGAAAGCTACAAAAACAGAGGTAACTAAGCTACAGATTGCAATGATGCACCTAAAAGCCACTCCATTTGGCATGCGTGAGCGAAAGAGAGAGTTCTCTTCCATTGCAAACTTAGCCTCTAATGGAGGGGCACGTAAGAAGCAGATCACGAAAACCAGGTACTTTTTTAAATTCACAGTGTTTATAACTCTCAAATAATTTTCATCAATTTGTAACTCGGTTCACCTTTTGAAATAGGACATATATACAAGATGTGTGTGGAAATTTTAGACAAGAGGACCATTGCAATCTTCTCCTAGGATGCATCTCAAAGGAAGATATACTTTACATCATAGGTTGTGAAAAGGCCAAACACATGAAATATGCCATCACAAAGGAGATCCTAAAAAAGATCTCTAACCTTGTGTCTCAGGATGATGTCTAGAGAGCTTGTGATGAGGTTGGGATCAGCACAAATGCATACCATGCACTTCATGGATTGATGAAAGATGCATTACGAGAGCAAGGCATCACCAAGAATTTATTTCCTATTCCACATAGGGTCCGACTTGCAAAAAAAGCAAACAATGATCTCGTTCGGGAATCCCTTGGCGAATACAAACACATTGAAGAATCCATGGTGTACTCTTCCACAAGTGCCAAGTCACGTGGTAATATAAAGGGAGGCAATACTATTCCTAATGGGGCAAATTTTTTTAGTTATCATCAATTCAATAAATTTTTTGTTGACTTGAAACGACTACAACGAGCTATGGTTAAATTTTATATGCTTTGTCTCCACAAGGTAATACAAATTGTAATGTCATTTTTTATTTATATTTAATATCATTTAGTATAACAATTCAATTGCTGTGTTGTTTCAGTACTTGGAGAGAAGCTCATATTTATTCTTAAGCTAGATGAATGTCAAATTTTCAAAGGAAGGAGATTGGAACGTATGAGTGTGACACTCATGAATGAGGCAATGTTTTTTGCAAAAGTCGATGCTATCGGTGATCATTCTCAGAAACCATCATTTAGTGTACAATCGGAAAAAGAAATATGGTGGTTAGGAGCTTTTGAAGTTCCGAAAGAGACTCATGAGGTGTTGGCATGGGTCTTCTCTATGATCCCGTGGATCACAGAGGTTATTAAGGCACAACTAGAGGGAGAAAAGCTAGAAGTAGATGGAGTAGGTACATTTGATGTTGAGTGGCACTTAGGAGGTGATCTAAAAACAATCAAATGTATACTTGGGTGTAAACAAGGTGCTTCATCACTTCTTCCTTGTCCATATTGTGTACGAGGATACAAGGAGAGTACTCGTGGCTCCACGTCTTCAAAGAAAAATGTCAAGGGAAGTCAGGCAACAGGGTCAATGGATGATGATGCAAGGGATTGGGTGTGCTCGGTGTTGAAGTGTCCCATCATGGAGGTCCCCAATCGGTCGACAAAAGATAAAACATTGAAGGAGTACGAGCGGAAGTGCGACGCAAGAGAGATGTTAAGTATGTAGCCTGATTTACCCTCGTAATTTTCTGTGGTAAAAGCGCACATTTGTAAGGCCCCCATTATGAGGAGAAGCCATCGTGCGTGAAGGAAAATCACTCACCCGCAACCAAAATTTTCACGGACAAGAATCAGGGGCAACTTTAAAGGCCTCGGGGGCGGAGGCCCCCGAGACTTTTTTTTTCGCCAGAATATTCTTTTTCGTCGGAAGTCAATGGCCGGCGGCCGGTGGTCGGAAGTCAATGGCCGGTGGCCGGTGGCTGAATTCAATGGCCGGTGGCCGAATTCAAAAGCGGACTTGTCTTCTCAAGGGCAGCCACACATGGGCGGATTGGAGGGTCCAATTTGGACTTATTCGCACAAGGGCGGCTACACATGGCTGTCTCTCATAAGAGAGGGCAGCCCTTTTGGCCTATAAAAGGAGGCCATTTCTACACACATTTCATAGTGTGAAGTTGATGCAACAAGGTGAGTGTGAGGTGGTGAGAGTGAAGCAAGGCGGGAGCTCCATTAAGGGTATAATCCCTTTGTAAACTACTTCTTGTTTTGAAGTACTAAAGCCATTGAGTGGCTGCTTTCCCGTAGACGTAGCCCACATTGTGTGAACCACGTATATCGTGTGTACTCTCTCTCTCTCTCTCTACTCTATAATCTCGTGTATATAAATCTATCTCTCTCCATTAAGTAATCTACTCAATTATCTATTTAGCTACGTCTTATTTCCTAACAAGAGAGTGCGAGAAGAAGAGCACGACGATATGGTGAACTCGCTCTACTGTAATGTGTAGAGCATAGTGAGTTCTTATTAGGTTTTTACAAAAGAATATGTGTACATACCTGGCGGCCCGCCCACTTACCTGCGCGACCACATTGGGCTTTATACCCCAACAACCTCCCACTTAAAGTCCAATGTGGTACTTTAAGTGTGAGAGAAGCTACTATAAAAGCTAATATACAAGAGATGTAGAGAAGTGATGTACTACCCTACACCTAACTGCTTGCGAAAATGCGCAAAGCTCTCTGAGGGAAGTCCTTTTGTAAGTAGATCAGCAGGATTTTCTGTGGTGTGAACTTTGACAAGCTGAAGTTGCTTATCCTCGAGCATTTCCCTGATGAAATGATACTTCACATCCACATGCTTTGTCTTTGAGTGATAAACTGGATTGCGAGCCAATTGTATAGCACTTTGACTATCACAATATAACACAGGCATCTCTTCTTTGATTCCCAAATCTGTTACTAGTCGATTAAGCCAAATTGATTCTTTGCATGCCTCTGATGCTGCAACATATTCAGCCTCTGTAGTAGATTGAGTAACACAATCTTGTAATCTAGAACGCCATGATACTGCTCCACCAGCCAATGTAAAGACATACCCTGACGTAGACCTTCGATTGTCTAAGTCACCTGTATAATTTGAGTCTGTAAAACCCTTTACACTTAGCTCCTGACTCCCATACAATATACGCATACTCTTTGTAGCTTTCAGGTATCTCAATATTCCTTTCACTGCCTCCCAATGTTTCTTGCCTGGGTTTGACATGTATCGACTTACTACTCCCACTGCAAATGCAATGTCTGGGTGAGTAGAAATCATTGCATACATTAAACTACCCACTGCAGATGCATATGGACTCTTATCCATTTCAGCCTGTTCTTCCTCAGACATAGGACAATCTTGTTTGCTAAGTTTCACATATGGTGGCAATGGAACACTCAATGCCTTTCCCTTCTCCATATTTAAACGTTGCAAAACCTTGTCAATATACTCTGTTTGAGATAACCAAATCAACTTCTTTGATCTGTCTCTCTCAATGCGCATACCAAGTATATGACTTGCCTCACCCATGTCTTTCATGTCAAATGATTTTGCCATCTTTGACTTCAAAGCTGAAATTTCTTCCAAGTGCTTGCCAACAATCAACATGTCATCCACATACAAAATAAGGATCAGCCAACTGCCATCCTTAGCCTTCTTTGTATATAGACAGCGATCGAACTCACTACGTTTGTAGCCTTGAGAAAGCATAAACTTGTGGAATTTATGGTACCATGCCTTCGGTGATTGTTTTAAGCCATAAAGACTCTTTAACAACTGGCATACCCAATCTTCCTTGCCTTTCTCAACAAACCCTTCTGGCTGCTGCATGTAAATTTCCACATCTAAATCACCATGCAAGAACGTTGTCTTGACATCCATTTGGTGCAACACCAAATCTAATATGGCAACCAATGCAAGAAAGCATCTCAATGTAGTCATCTTGACCACCGGAGAGAAGACTTCATCAAAGTCAATGCCTTGTTCTTGCTTAAAGCCCTTGGCAACAAGCCTTGCTTTGTACTTTGGCTGACTATCATGAGCGGTGATCTTATACCTGTAAACCCATTTACAAGGTAGAGCCTTTTTGCCCCGTGGTAATTTAACTAGCTTCCATGTCTGGTTTTTATGCAGAGCTGTCATCTCTAACTGCATGGCCAATTGCCAATTCCCGGAGTCCTTCATTTGCATTTTTTCCTGGTAACATGAAGGCTCATTGCAATCAGTCAACATGACATAGTTCATAGATGGAACAAACCTATCAGGAGGTCGCGTGACACGTCCAGATCTACGCACAATAGGTGGCTCAGGCTCAGCCACAACCTGTGGTTCCAATCTATCATGTCCTTGCTCCTCTTGAGCCCTGACATTTTGTCTTGCACGTGCAGGTCCATCTTCTTGGAAGACAACTCTTCTAATCTCCTCAACCCTCTCTAGTTTAGAATGATATTTGGATTCATTAAAGTGAACATCATTGCTACGAACAACCTTTCTGGATTCGGGATCCCAAAGTCTGTACCCCATCTCACCAGAATTACCATAGCCTAGAAAGATGCACTTTCTACTCTTTGGCTCAAGTTTGTTCCTAAATTCCTTTGGAACGTGAGTATATGCCTCACAGCCAAAGACTCTGAGATGCTTGTATGAGGGCATTTTGCCTGACCATACCATCTCTGGCACTGAATCCTTCTGCAAAACCTTGCTAGGAGATCTATTTACAAGATGAACAGCTGTTGATACAGCTTCAGCCCAAAACCCATTTGGCAGCTGTGCATTAGACAACATACTTCTGACCTTCTCTTGTATGGTCCTATTCATCCTCTCAGCAACACCATTTTGAGGAGGATTGTAAGGAGCAGTAAGTTCACGTTTTATACCTTTTGACTCACAAAAGTCCTGAAAGGCCTTTGAAACATACTCTCCACCATTGTCAGTGCGTAAGCATTTAAGCTTCTTGCCACTCTGATTCTCCACAAGTGTCACAAACGTTTTGAAAACACTAAACGCTTCCTCCTTGTGCTTGAGAAAGTAAACCCATACTTTCCTCGAGTAATCATCTATAAATGTCATAAAGTAAGAAGCTCCCCCTAGAGATAGGTTAGGCATAGGTCCACACAAATCACTATGAACAAGTGCCAACTGTGTATCTCTTCTACTGCTTCTATGCTTATGTGGCTGCTGTGTTTGCTTACCATATAGACAATGTTCACAGAATTCAAAATCATTAAATGAAAAGCCAGGCAAATAACCAGAACGAGACAAGATTTCCATTCCCTTCTTGGACATATGTCCTAACCGGCTATGCCACAAAGAACCGTTCGGCTGCTCGGTTACATTGATTACATTTTTAGAGACATTTGATACATAAATCATGTAAAGTCCTCCAGACTTTACTCCATGTGCTACTGTCATAGAACCCTTGGATATCTTCCACATGTTCTGTCCAAAAGTGGTGACGTAGCCAGCATCATCAAGTAAACCTGTGCTGATCAAGCTCTTTGTAATTGCGGGAACATGTCTCACATTCTTCAGCGTGAAAGAAGAGCCATTCTGAAACTTCAATTGAACATCTCCAACACCTAAGATCTCACATGTCTGCCCATTGCCTAGCCGAACATGATCTTTAGTGGTCACATAAGAGGTAAAGCACTCCTTGTTTGGAGACACATGAAGTGATGCCCCTGAGTCTATAATCCAGTCACTCAGTGCATTTCCATCAGATGCTGTAAGAAGAGCTGAGTCCATTGTATTCTTCAAGAAGTAGATGTCTCTTGACACTAGACTGTCATCCTCTGCAACAGTGTTTGTCACATTTATTTCTTGAATCTTCACTGAGGACTTGTTCTTCTCACCATGGTCTTCAGCTTTCTCTTTGCCTTTTTCTGCTTTCCATTCTCTGCAGTCTCTTTTCATGTGACCCTTCTTGCCACAATGGTAGCATTCTATGTCACTCTTGCCTTTAGCATTGCGGGACTTGCTACGAGACTGATTCCTCTTTCCACCTTTGTACTTTTCTTTGGTCCTTCCCCTGACAACTAAGGCTGTTCCTTTGCCTTTGTCCATTGTCTTTCTATTGGTTTCTTCATTAAGCAGACTTCCTTCTACACCTGCTATGTTCAAACCATCTGGAAGTGCAGAATTACTCAAAGCTGTGCGAAAAGTGTCCCAACTTTCCGGCAATGTGATCAACAGGAACATAGCTCTAACAGTTTCATCAAACTTGACACCTTGAGCTGACAACTGACTATAGATTGTGTTGAATTCATTCAGATGATTGGACATAGGTGTCCCTTCTTTCATCTTCAAGTCAACAAGCTTCTTAAGCCAGTATACCTGTGAAGCTGCACTCTGCTTCTCATAAAGATCACTCAGCTTTAACCATGCTTGATAAGCCGACATCTCGTCTGCTACATTGAAGTAAACGCTTTCTGCCAAAGTCAGCATAATGGTAGAAAGTGCCAATTCATCCATTTTGTTCCATTCATCTTCGTCCATATCTTCTGGTTTTATCCCCTTGAGCTTTATAGGTTTTATCTGCTTCTTTTGTACCAACACGTGCCAAATCTGCTTCTTCCACAATGGGAAATTGGTTCCATCAAGCTTCTTGATATTGTAAAGAGCAGTGGCCTGTGATCCAGCCATAGCTACGCTTCACAGTGGTTTACTTTCCTGGGAAAAATTCGGCAGAGTTTCCCCTGTAAACTGACCTCTGAACCAATATCAACCTGTCAAATGAACCAAGAAAGCTTCAGATTCTGCATATATTTCGGCAGAGTCTCCTTTGTAAAATGGCTCTGGTGTACTAAAAACAGACCAAAAAAAACTCAAAAAACACTGTCTCTCTGACACTGTAAGCTGCGCGTAAACCTGTCCTGCACCTAGACTGTCTCTCACTGTCCTGTCACTGTCCTGTAAGCATAGACTGTGACAATGCCTCAACGACAGTAAAGCAAAGATGCAATCCCAACTGTCTAACTCACAGTCAATACATCCTAGCTGCCTATCTAAGGGTGCTCGAGGGATCGCTCCAAGACCTGTATCACCGAAAGGATCTCAACATTCGAGAATCCCCCAGCTCAATAAAACCTCACTCGACCCTCAACAAAGGCTGCAGTAAATCTGACAGTACATAGACTTTCCACAAAGTCATACATCCACAAATTTCTCACTGTATGCTGTAACCGCTGCGGCGGTTGTTTGCTGCGTGACTCACATCCAGCAAACCCTCAACAGACATACATCATCTCTGACAATACATTCCATGTGGAAGTACCTGCAATGTCAGGATGAAATCTGGAATATCAAGCAGCAAACACAAGCTACCTGATGAACTAGTGGATGTCGCCTACAGTCTGTGTGTAGATGCGCCCGTGTCGTATGTGACACGCCTCTAAGAACTGTGAGTCGTCCTTCGATGTGTAGACAACCACAAATCAGCACTCTGGGAGTGTCGATATCCTCAGCACCTGCAGTCGTAGGCCGAAAACCCCAAATTTGCAGAGTCGGATCTGCACCCGCCGAGACCATGTAGTCGAAAATGGCCTGCGCAGACCTTTGTCGAAGCCGAACGGTGGCCGAGATGACCTCAGAATGAAATTCTGAGAACACCGAGTCCTTCGGTTTCTCCCACGAGATTTGGGGCCGTGTCTTCGCCTGTCGAATTTCACTCCAATATGAGTTGGTGACTCTAGCCTCCTGCAGTGCTACCCCGAGCCTCGATCTAAGCTCTGATACCAGTTGAAGGAGTACGAGCGAAAGTGCGACGCGAGAGAGAGTGCGAGAAGAAGAGCACGACGATATGGTGAACTCTCTCTACTGTAATGTATAGAGCATAGTTAGTTCTTATTAGGTTTTTACAAAAGAATATGTGTACATACCTGGCGGCCCGCCCACTTACCTGGGCGACCACATTGGGCTTTATACCCCAACAAACATGGCATCCCATTATCAATTTTCCACTTACAAATGTACACTTTTGCACTTTGCATGCCTTTATGCGTATATTTGATCGCTTGTTAAAGCTTGACATAGAGTATGCTTTCACAATGAAACCACTTTCCAGATCCGTGGAAGCCATTGGAATAGTTGAAACAATTCTAAATTCGATTGGATGTCATGGTGGCAATGTTTCTATCATCGGTGAGGTGGAAAATATGCATGAAGTGCCACAAAAAGTATCTATGAATGGTGTGAAAGCACGTAGGTTTTTCAAGAAACCAGAGATGCGAAAGGAGAGGGGTGAAGAGGATGCTCCATGGAAGCTATGGAAAGCGCTTTGCAAGTGTACGACCGATCAAGATTCAAATCCCGTGCTTGTAAATCTGTGTAGGCAAGTGTGGCATCACTTGGAGTTAGTGCTTTAAATCATGTGGAAACCCCAAACCACGAGCGAGCAACAAAATTTGTTCAAAGATCACATTTTGAATTTTACTAAAGCATTTGTGCAAGCGTGGGGAGAGAGCAATATCACACACTTCATGGTAAGTTACTTTGTTCAGTTCAAATTTTGATGTTATACATAAATATTTATTTGATCTAAGCATTTTTTATTGATGCAGCATATTTTGTATGCGCATGGAGCATTCTTTATGTCAAAATATGGTTCATTAGACATGTGGAGCACTCAAGGAATGGAAAAATCACATTATCGAGCCAAAGGTGTTTACTTTAAAAATACACGTCACGGTGGTTGAACTACGAGATCCAACTACATGAAGGAGATGTTTGATTGGTTCTTTCGTTGTTCTTTGGGGAGATGTCATGCCATAGAGCGAGCGCGAAAGTCAAGTCTTGCCAAGGAGGTTAGGAGACAATCTCGACTTACTGCTAAAGAGAAATGGAGAAACTCCACCAGACCCCTTTATCATGCTAGGTGGCGTGAAAATCGCCATAGAGTGGGCAAACATTGGTTACCCAACATGTAAAAAAAATGATGCTATGCAATGTAATGTTTATGTTTGTAGATGTCTTTGTTGAGTTGCATATAATACTTCTCCATTTATCCATTTTTTGTTTTTTATATTTTGATGATATTAAGAGTTTTTTTAAGTGGCCTGGTCAAGTGTAAAGAGATCTTTTTTTTTTAAAATAGAGGGCTTTTAGAGAAGAGGGAGTCTCATTTTCAATCTTGCCCCTTCTTACACCATGGCACGCACAAAGCAAACAGCAAGAAAAGATCAACCTTTTTTTGCTCACCCTCACTCAACCGTCCAAGGTGCTCAAAAACCACCTTGGATACACGAACAAGAGCTCTTAGAAGAGATGGAGAGAGAATGGTCAGGTGAAGAGCAACAAGATGGACAACCTTCACACAAGAAGAAACAGGTAGTGACATCAGACAGAGAAACCGAAACGGACAATGAAGCACAAAGCCCACCATGGAGCGGACAGGAGATCCCAAGCAATCATCGAGTTCCGACTGGGAAGACATTGCCACGTGGCTTCGGCGCTCTGCCGTCAGATCAGCCTAGAGGTGATCATGGGTTACTAAATGAAGAGGATTTTGAGGATGTAGCAGACGAGCCAGTTGTAGCGTAGGGTGGAGTTGAAGAGCCAGTCGGAGCACATGTTGGCCTTGAAGATGCGCAAGCTCCTCCTCGCAAGCCCTCTCATAAAAAGAAAAAGTTTTTCAAGGTTCGCCCTCGCAAGGCCCATGTCCCAGATCCTACCATCCCTCAACAACGGGCTCCTGCTGTGAAGCGACACATTCCAAAGGCGTTGCAAGAGATTCGTCACTATCAAAAAACTTCAGACCTTCTCATCCGCAAGGCACCATTTGCACGTTTGGTGAAAGAGATCATGCAAAGTTATCGAATGGCGTTTTGAGTTCAAGGTATCGCCGTAGAAGCTCTGCAAGAAGCGGCAGAATATCATCTAATTTCTATTTTTGAAGACACCAACTTGTGTGCTATTCATGCAAAACGGGTGACAATAATGCCCAAGGATTTAGCTCTTGCGCGTCGAATCAGAGGAGAAAGAGATTGAATTTGACTTTTATGCAGTTTTGCCAATGTAAAGATATCTTTTTGAAATATAACGAGTCGTGGCTTTTTCAAATATAACGAGTCGTGTACATTTGTGTTTTAAGTGATATCAGTAAAACTAAGTAGAGAGAGAGAGAGAGAGAGAGAGAGAGAGAGAGAGAGACGTGGATAGAAGAGCTGTCAACCAAGTGTGGTTGATTGAATAACCAAAAAAGGCATTGTATTCTTATAATTTTAGCCTAAAAAAGGTTTAAAAAGGCTGTCTAGAGGCTTGCCGCAGAGGCGCGCGAGAGAGAAAAAGTAACTTCTACTTTTGCCTTCTCGCGCGCCTCTGCGGCAGGCCTCTAGATAGCCTTTTTAAACCTTTTTTAGGCTAAAATTATAAGAATTTTATGATATTATGGCTTTCTGATGTTATTTATATGAAAAAAACTCTATATTTTGATTCAGAGAATTGCACAATCGTATCACAAGATAGAACCAATCACGTACTGTCTATCATACCATAAATTCAATACAGAAGTTGGAAAGTACCAGATAAAATCAATTCCCATTCGAATTTTGAAATAACAAAGTACAAAGATGTGATATATCTCATTACATATTTGAAGGAGTTAACTACAAGATTTATGCAGCTATTGAGTGCTTGAGCCATCTAAGATATGGCGAGCAATGTTTTCTCGGCGCTCTTGGGCGCAGGGAAGCTGTTTGTGCAGCACATCCCAAGCAATTTGTTCCACATTGCTTAGACCTACAGCTTGGCTTAAGGCCATGTTACAAAGCACACGACCACGAATGTGTGTCACAAATGCAGCACTGGCCAGAGATTTATTTACAAGATATATAACTTGGGAGGCTTGGGATATGGTTGACACGCATAGGATGCGGCTCATTGCTTTCATCATTGACACCCAAAATTGACCACAAGGAGTGTACTCCTTGTGGATTATCGCAAAGCCATCCTGGGGGAGCTTGCCAAGGTAATGCGCAAGAGACGACTGCCATCCAAAAGCTTGGCGCCTACCATCTCCTCCCCGACCTGCATGCTCATCCAGCTCCACAACATTCTACAAAGAAATCAATAGGTAAATAAGATTTCAGAATGCAACAATGAAAACTAACGTAATCACAAAACAAAAATTAATTAATACCTCTTGTTTTTTGTCGTCCTCATCATTTATGCCTTTGTTGTCAAGAGAAATAGATGAATTGGGAGCCATAGCGACACTCTCAAGTTCATCTATATGAACAAGCATAGGAGTGCGTTGGGCTTCAAGCAATGCGCGTGTAGTTACAAACTCATCCTCCGACACAGATGAGTGCGGTGCATCTGTCACCGCCACCATTGCCAACTCCACTGTATCTACCACACTCTCTCCAAGGGGAAGGAGGCTTCGATCCAAAGGATCGGAAGAGGGGTCAATGGCAGAGGACTCTACAGTGGCACAGAGGATGGACAGATACTCATCCATGCGGATGTCAAAAGTCTTTTCAAGATCATGTAAAAACAAATATTCCTCCCCATTTATCACAATTGGGGAGAGGTGTTCAAAAAAAACCTCCGGAGTTAATGTCTCCTCCGGTGCATCTGCAGCGGGCTTAAAGGATGCTTCTGCACCCTCATCACCCATGGATTTGGCAGCATCCATGACACCTCCTGGGTAGGTTAGGGCAAGCATATTGCCCTCTTTGCTTGCATCCCAGGGCGTTGTAATGGGCTCCTTTGTGTCATTGACGACACCCCCAAGGCACAAATGAGGCAAACTCACCTCAGATCTTTCAGGCTCCTCCGCAAGAAGAAACACAAAAGTTGCCAAGCGACTTAGAAACTGGGTGCCGACCTTCTTCTTTTTCAAACGTGAATCTTCAATGTACTGACCTGCCTCACCCGCAATTACACAAAATCGCTGAAGTCGTTGGGTGAAAGGCCGATCGCCTTTGTGTATGTAGCGAAGCAAATCGCATGGAATCCACAATTCCCCTTGTCCGACAATTGGTATAGCATACTTGCCGATGTAAAATTCAAAAAATGCCAAGATAGGCTGTTTAGGTGAATAGTTGCGTTCACATCAGGGAATTGGGTGAAGAAATTGTGAAGATCGTCACGATCTTGCCACTCGGTTGTTTGTAAAAACGCTTGGAAGCGTTGTAACACCGTGGCTTCAGGAGGGGTGGAGGAGGATGCCATAATGCTAGCTCTTAAGGTAGGAATGCAAAGAGTGTTGGAGCTCAAATGAGAGTGTGAACAGGCAAAGAGTGTGAAAATGGTAGGGTTTAGGAGGCTTTATATAGCCCGCCCCCCCCCCCCCCCCCTCAAAAAAAAAAGAAACAATAATTAAAATATTAAACAATTTTCATAAAGTAACACAAATAACAAGAAGTTATAAAAAACTTACAAACTAAATTACAATCATTTAACTCTAAAAACACATCACTACGAATTTAAGATAATGTGCATTGCCAAAATTTGATACAACCATCTGCTTGAACTTACAATTGTGATATTATAAAAAATTTAAGTACAAAACATAACTACTCTAATGATAAAATCAAATTCTCTTCCGTCGTCCACGCCTTTTCAATTTGAATCGTGCTCTCCATGCGGCTACCAATCTAGCAAAAAAAAAAAAAAAGCATACCCAACTTAGAGCAGGGAATAATCAAAAGAACATAAACATAACATAATTAAGAGAGAAAAATCATTCACCTTACGTCGTCCGATGCAGAATTTTGTATCTTCTCCATGCTCTAAGCCCATTATCACTAAGTGCTCTCGCACATTGGCCAATCTCCAATGCTTGTTCACTTGGACGGTTTCAACGGCACCACTCGACAATTTGATTGCAATATCAAATACCTCAATTGTAGCATCGGTGGATTGCAATGGAATCCATTCACCAAGCTTGCACATCCATCCTTCATAGAAGTACCGCACGTAAAGGGTGGAGCGCACCTTGATGAAACAGATAGCAATGCCGAAACTTCTAACCTGACACCGAAAGCGATCTCTATTGTGAAGTCCTTCAAGATACCCCCACTTCTCGCCAAGGATGGCTTCCAATGTATTGTATTGTAGATCTTTGCAAACATACATAGTATTTGTATGATGGAAAGGCAAAGATCCAAAGATGCTAGCGAAGACATGAGCAGGACAACACCATCCAAGCCCAATGGAACGCGAGGCTTTTTCAAATTTTAATGATGCTCTCACATCAGCTACAATCATGGCTTTCAAAGACATTACAGTGAATGCATCTGGCTTTGGCCACTCCATGCTACGCAAGGTTGTAGCCTCCAAAGGTTGTAGCTCTCCGTAGCCTTCCTCATCTGTAGGTACAATGTACTTGTGGGTGTAGAAGAACACCCTTTTTCGTGCAAGGTTTGATGAAGTTGTGTTGGAGAAGAGCATATCTCCAAGACTTGCATGCATGGCGGTAAATGTGCCTGAAAGGCACGAGAGTGGTTGCTCCTCCACAAGGCTAGAAGGGAAAACATCTACATAGAAACAAAACAGTCCGTGAGATGTAAAAAGTCCATTTTTTTGTTACCACCAAAACCATTGAAGTGCAAGGGACATACAATTACAAGGAAAATCCCTTGGGTTGGTGATCCCTTGTAGACGCATGTGTCCAAACATGAAAACATGTTGAACGATTGCCACCGTACCCTTGTCTCTTTCTTGCTTGAAACCTATTAGTTTTCCCTTCCAATGGAGATCAACGTTTGTTCTTTCACGAACACGATGGAAACCGATTGCGGAAGGTTGCATGTAGACCCACACACCTTCTTGAAAAACCTGAGGTTCCCATTTCTGCTCCTCATTCTTCGAGTTGTGGAGAACCATACTTTGAATGATGGGTTTGCGGCGTCTATTTTGACCATTGTTTGCCATGGATGCTTAAGTGGGAGCTTGAAATTGCAATGGAAATCTTGGGGAAGAAGGAGGGAGACAAAGTTTAGAGAGAGAGTGGGAGCTTACAGTTGCAATGGAGAGCTTGAGGAAGGAGGAGGGAGACAGAGTTTAGAGAGAGAGTGGGAGCTTAAAGTTGCAACGGAGAGCTTGAGGAAGGAGGAGGGAGACAGTTTAGAGAGAGAGTGGGAGCTTAAGGTTTCAATGGAGAGCTTGAAGAAGGAGGAAGGTGTAAGAGTTTAGAGAGAGAGTGAGAGCTTTGTGTTATGGAAAGAGGCTATGGAGGAAGGGAGTCTTGGAAAAAAGGTTCTAGAGTAAGAAAATGACTTTTTGATCATAGGGTAGATTTGAGGAGAGTTTTGGATGGAATATTTGGAATTTAATTTTTTTTGAAAAATTTGAAATTTTAGGGTTTTTGCAAAAACGTATCTGTGGACCCACCACTCCCCCCCCTCCCTTTTTCCCCCTCCCTCTTTTACCTATCCACCTCCCTCTAGGATACAAAGCAATAAATGAGTGGACAACCCTATTATTCTCTCTACTTTTTTAGGTTCTAGACTTATATACATTGCTCTCTTCCTATTGGCTGGAGCCTAATTAACCTTAATCCTATATGGCGCAAGGAAAGTCCACATTTTTCCTAATGAAAAAAATGTCATCAAAAAATACAATCACAAAATCTTGATGGTCAATAAAATTATGTTCATCATGCGTGTGAATGTGGTTGGTGCATTTGTCAAACCAAATGGCATGACAAGAAATTCATAGTGTCCAGTTTGTGTTCTGAAAGCGGTTTTGTAGACATCATGTTCAAACATTTTGACTTGATGATACCTTGATTTAAGGTCAATTTTTCTAAAGATGTTTTTTCTTTTCAGTTTTTCTAAAAGATCATCCAGTCTAGGAATAGGAAACATATTCTTAATGGTGATCTTGTTTAAAGCCTTGTAGTCAATACACATACGAAAGGTTCCATTTTTCTTCTTGACAAGAAGTACTGGAGCTCTGTATGGTTTGATTAGGCCTCGGTCAAGTAAATCAATGATTTGAGTTTGTATCTCTCTATGTGCGGTTGGATTTACACGATAAGGTGCTCTACAAGGAGGTTCACTACCCGATATAATATATATTTTGTGATCTTTTGGGCATGAAGGTGGAATTCCACGTGGCAAAATTATGGAGAAAACAATCTTTAAATTGTGAGAGAAATTCATCGTGTGTAGATTTGTGTGAAGTTTTAGTTTCAGCAAAAATTTGATTTACCAACACTAGATATGTTTTTCCCTATTTCCGAATTGCTCTTTTGGCTTGAGTGTAAGAGAGGACTGGAAATTTTTGATGTGCTAGTGTTGCTTGGATGCAGAAATTATTATGAGTGAGAGACATAGTACGTTTTTTATAATTAATCAACGAGTCAAATTCATGACGAAATAGAATTCTCAAAATCATATCAAGACCATGCAATGGTGCTACCAAAAATGTACGTTCTTGTGTAAATTCACCAATGCAAACTTCAATAGTGACTTGGGTTTTACAATTTAAAAGATTGAATATTTAAAACAGTTTTGACTTTGTGAGGTGATGAGATTTTAGAGATAGATAGTTGTTGTGCCAAGCGTGTAGAAATGAAATCATGGCTACTATCATCATCTAACAGAATTGTGACACTTTTGCCCTTAACAGTGCCTTGCACATAATTATCTTTCACTTCATTATCGTCAGGATTAGCATCTTTGATGAGGTTAATAGTGGCACCATTGGAGCGGTTGTTGTTGAAGGGTTTTTGTCTTAAATTTTGGTTGACTCCATTGGAGTGGCCATTCAATTGACCATTGCCCTTAGCAGGACCATTTGGGCACTTCTCTGCATAGTGACCATACTGAAAGCATTTAAAATACTTCACCTTTTTGTTATCATTAGAGTTTTGAGTAGGACGTTGGTTGGAAGAATTTTGGTTGCGTGTTGTTGTTGTTGCTGCTATGAGGTTGAGCAGTTGTAGCAAAATTGACAAATCTGCGTCTCTTGAAAAAGGTACGGTTTTGATGCTTGTTTCTATCAAAATTAGTAGACAAAGGAGATCTCTTGTTATTTTTTACGGTTAGTGTTAGCAACTTGATCAGTGTGAGAGGGTTGTCCACCTTCCTTCTTCTCTGCTTTGAGAGCCAAGTTAATAGATTTTGACAGAGAATCTGGTTTGAACATATCTACCTCATCACCAATTTGTAGTGCCAAGCCTAATATGTACTTACGCTTCAATTCCCTGCGACTAACATGTTCAATAGCTTGCAATTAAATTAAACAGTTCCAAAAATGATCAGTGTAACCTTGTACATCTTCATTTCGACCCTGTCGAATTAAATCCCATTGACATCGTGCTTTAACTTTGTACTGTGTGGGCAAAAATTGAGGTAAAAACACTTTTTTAAATGCATGTCTGATACGTGGTCTTTTTTTGTGTTGTTTTGTGGCGTTCCACCACAATGCAGTGCTGCTAGTGAGATGATTTGATGCACACTTTACCATTTCACGTTCTGGGAAGTCTTCATCATTAAAATAGTCATCTAGCTGACTAACCCATGCTAGAACCGTGCTAGCATTTTTAGTGCCATCAAAATCCTTGAAAGTGAAGACCTTTTTGCTAATTTTGTTTTGCTTAGGAGTAGGAGTAGGTGCAGTTTCAGTGCGTGCAGAATACATTAATTTTTCTTCAAGCTCTTGCCTTCACATGCGTTTGTACATGAGAGTTTGTTGCAGATTTGAAAGTTGTTCAGCAATCGTGGGTGTATGAGGAAGGTGTGCCATGATTGCGTGCTTTTTATATTTTTCTCTTTTTTTCCCCTTTTTTTGTGTGTTTTTAAGTAATAATGCTTAAAAGGGCTATATAGAGATATTTATAGATACAATATGCGAAATAAGTGAGAGAGAGTAAAATAAATAGCAGAAATGAAATGTACTTATGCGGAATAAGTGAGTGAGAGTAAAATAAATAACAGAAATGAAATGTACTTAGCTGAAAAATCACGTTGGCGTCAAGTCCAGAATGGCGATGCGCTAGGAAATTGCTAAAAGAGTGAGCAGTTGACGGTTGGTCTGTGAGTCGATCTAGTTCATGGCGTCCAATTTTTCGTATCCCAAAAGTAGCCGAAATAAAATGACGAGTAGACGACCGAAGAGTTTTGAAGGTTGGCGGCCCAAGAGTTCTTAATGAAGGGCAGTGAAGGTGACCTTTGCTTTTACGGTTGTGTTCGCAACGGTGCCGACCAAGGGGTGGAAGTCTTACTAATTGTGTCCGAGGCCAAAGTGTTGAGGATATTGAAAGGGTGTTTGGCTCCCTTAAAGGTTATCGGGCTTGAAGATGAAATGGACGGCTCACCACTAAAATACCCTCTTTGAAGTTAACTTAAAGCTTAACTTTAAGTTTTTGAAGTTAACTTTAACTTTTAAGTTTGCATGGGATTGTGTGGAAGAACAACTCAAGAGAAAAAGTTGAGATGGCGACCTGCATAAGTTTTCCAGGCTACGAGACAAAAGCAAGAATTGATGCATAAACTGAAACACTACTTTTGACAGTATTTTCAGCAGCTTTTGATGATGTTGATATTAAGCTTTCGTTGTGTGCAGGAGGGTGTTCCCGCAGACTATGGTCGAACTCAAGGAATTTACTCAAGATGTAACTGATTTGGGGGTTCAAGTGCGACAAGAGATAGCTTTAGGGTTCTCAATGGAATTCCCAAGGGTTCCGATGCACAATAGTTGAAAACCTTCGAGCTTCAAAAACCATTAAAATTCTTTGGAGCTTCAAGTTATCTGAATTCAAGCAGTAGCCATAGTATTAATCCCAATCAAATAGCTTCCTCGCCAATCGAATTTATTAAAAAAAAACTACCCTTCTTCTTTCTCTTTGTAAGCCAGAATCGACCTTGCCAAACTTCTTGAAAGCCGTGTCTATCCTTCTCTTGTCCGTATAGATTCACATATCCTTAGAATTTAGCATTTATCTCAAAATAAATGTTGCGCATACTCGGTTTTGAATGTTGTTAAGCCAAATTTTGATGGTCAATAGCCAATTAATTTCCAATTAATCCATGGTTTGCAAATTCAATGTTGTCGATTTGAAAATCTTTCAAAAATCTGAAATCCCATGCCGTTTAACTCAAACCAAAGCTCTGATATCACTGTTGGGAGAAGAGGGGAGACCGGTTACTTAAAACCATTCAACCTTGCTCACAAACATCACCATCAACCTGTCTACCTCTTTTTCCAAGTTCCAAGCGCACATGCGTGTGCGCGCGCACGCGCACGCACACACACACACACACACCCCTAGACTATGACACAGACACACAGAGAGCATGAAATTGATATAGACAAGATTGTAAGAGTGTGTAAGAGAATTGTAAGGGATAGAGACTTGATTAGAGAGTACACAACAAATTAAGCATATCATAAGAGTGTAGAGAAGAGAATCTGCAAGAGAAAGGCCTAAATCTAGCCCCAAAGTCCATGGCACCTATTCTTGTGGAGTTTGGTATTTAATATGTTATTTGTAAGTTTAAGGTGCCAAAATTTGAGGCCCCTCTTTTACAACCACTTCACTTTTGTAAATGAGTAAAGCTCATTAGTTCTTGCATGTCCCATAAGGGGAAGTTCTCACTAGAATTATTTATAGAGCCATAGTGGCTTATTGAAATGAAAATCTAAAATACTGTGCAAGTAGAAAACACCCAAGAGGGTTATTGCATGTGCCTCTTCGTCAACTCCCCGCATTCCACTCTACAGAATCATCATCATCAACTCAATTAGAAAAATAAATAGACATCACATAATTAACCATTACGTCAGCTATCCTAATTGCAGCTAACCACTACAACAGAAGGGTGCCCAATCTTGTAACAATAGCTATGGTTCTTGACAGTGCTTCTTGTTGTAAACTCCATGTGCTACAAGTAGATATGGGCATAGCCCCAATCTTGTACCATCTTAAGTTGACATATGAATGGTCTCCCCAAAAGGACATTTTACTTTTTTGTGGACTCACTTGTGTTAGAAGAGACACATGGGTAGTATTATCTACATCTTTTGTTACCTCTGTGTAAATCTTATAGTTATCCACTAGGTACAATGCTTCTCTAGTGACTTCCTCAAATGTGGTGTAACCTTTCAATTTCAGGTCCTTTTTTAGAGTTTTTTTTTCTCAAGCCCTCTATATTATAAGGAGAACTAATAATCTCTCATCTTGCGGTAGCTCTCATACAAGACATCTCTCTATGGATTGTTTGAGGCGAAGCAAAGCTTTCTTTACTTTCTCGTTTTCTTTCTGCTTAAAAGCATATATTTGGGACACTGTGTTGTGCTTGATTTTCCTTTCAAAGAATTTCTTAGAAAATTCTCAGAGAAGCTACTATATGTTGAAAACATCTCTTTTATTCAATGGTTGGACCTATGTTAAGGATGTTCCTTCAAATATCATCCCAAATCCCTCAAAAACTGAGTGTGAAAATCCACCACTTGTCCTGCTTCAAAACTTGTTTAAAGAGAGAAACATGTACATATTGATACCATGACCCATTGTACTTCTTATCAACACACTTCCCTAAAACATAGCCCTAGGTCCCCTCTATATATTTATATACCATCATGTGAAGCATATTCTATACAGTTTGGAGTTGCACTCTCTATGTATCGTCTCTTGGTTTTTCTCTTTCTCTATCTCCTCAATGTGGTATCAGAGTATGGTTGCTTTTTCTTCCCAAAAAAAAGGATATGTTTGGCCTCTTGCGCCTTGCACAGCGTGCGTGTAGCAAAAATCTGTGATTCAGTAAAACACAAAATTGTCATAATTTTTTGCTTAAAACTCCAAGTTTAGCGTTTGAAGAGTCGTTCTTAAGGTTTTGAGATGTTCCAAAGCTTCTTTTCATGATAGATTTGTCAAATTTTGCACCAAAAGTAACTTACAACAAATTGGTAACTATCTTTAATAAGTTTTCAATCTAAATCATCAAAAGGTAAGAGCTTTTATATCTACGAATCCATTTGCATTGATCTTCTTCTTATAAATCTTTGAATTTCTTTCCATGCATCATGTATAATTTTATTTGTATAAAAGAAACTAGATCAACAGCTAGTTATATTGAAATTACATTGTATTCAATTAGATCTACGTATTGATACGCATTGAGTTTCTTATTACACAATTCTTGGATTTTTTGTTTATGCATCATATGCAATTTGGTTTCTATAGAATAAATTAGATTAAGAGTTAAGTATATGGAATTTACGTTGTTTTCAATTTGATTTACATACTACAAGAAGTAGAGAATTTAATTGATCTCCATATGTACTCTTTATATATGTATCACATATATTTTGATGCATGTGCATCAAGTTAGATCGGAGTTGTATCGCTTTAGATATTTTTATTTTTATTCTCTTTTCAATTATGTATGATTATGATAAAGATTAGATCGAGATTTTCTTTTCTTGAATTTTATTAAGAGTTACATGATGTTTTTGTATCCTTTATATCATATTTCACACAGAGATCTGATGTATGACCTCTCACTTGAAGAAAGTAAATTGTATTCATTGTAGATACTGAAGGGTTATGGCTTGAATCATAATAAGTTTTAATTGTAGATATTGTAAACTAAAAATTTGATAACTTGTGTTATGTTTGAAGATTGATGTTAAATAATTATATTTGGAAAATTCCTTTTATTCTTTTCATGTAGATATCAAAGTGTTATATTTCAGTGATTTCTTTGGCTACATCTCAAACACTTACAAATTTGATGATGCATTTTATATCATCTTCAATCGTGATATTAAAGCTTATTGTTTAACAGCTCATATTATTTCTCTTCTTTGTGAATGTCAATGATTATGATTTTGATCGTCTATCAAAGAGATATATTTCACTACAAGAGATCACTTCAATACCGATGTCAAACTCCCCACATCAGTGGTAGGCATCATTATAAACGTGAGAAAGTTTGGAGACAGGTTCAATTTTACAAAAATTGAATTTCAAATAATTTAATGCGCATTTAGGGGCTAATTTGGACGCCTGTTTGGATGTGCATTCCGCTATTTGTTTAGATGTGCATTTTGATGCCGATATCGATACCTACAGAAAAAGAACTCGCGGGTTCTTTCTGCGCTTTAGTCCATTTTTCTAGATCTTTCTCTCTCTCCTCCTCCTCGCTTGCTTCAAATTTGCTCTTGCAGGGCTTGTCGGGCTTGGGATATCCACTCATATACTCCCCTATATCAACAAGATAAGGTCCTTTTTTAGATTTGTGGTAGATTTTTTCATTTTTGTGTTTGACATTGTGTGTGTGTGTGTGTGTGTGTGTTTGCAATATGGCGACGTTGCTCAAGTGTTTTGTGCTCACATAGGCCGCATGTGAGTGTCCTATTCTTCTCTTCTCTTGCATACATATACACACATAACCACACACACACACATAAACACGCCAAAAAATAAAAATACACATTAATGTGTCTAAATCTAAACACACTACGCATCCGTGTGCACACACACATTTTTAAATTTGAAAAGAGTAAAAAAATCAGTTTCATTATTTTATAAGTTTTATTAAAAATTATCATTCAAAACAAACATACATTATAAATTTTGATAATTGAAAAATTTTATTTGATTTAGATCAATTTATAATTATTTTTTTATTTTTATGCATAAAAATAAATCAACAACTAACCCTAAGTAACCAACATTAACCTTAAGCGGCTGACCCTAAGACGCTTTGGGTTAGTCACTCAGGGTTATCCACTTGGGGCTAACCGCTTAGGAACCATTGAGGGCTAGCCTCTTATGCTAATCGTTTAAGGCTAATCATTTAGGGTTAATCGCTTAAAGCTTAGGATTTAGGGCTAATCGCTTAGGTGTTAGTACTAATTGTTTAGGGCTAGCCATCTAGGGCTAACCACTTAGTTGTTATAGTACTAACCATTTACGGTTATTTGCTTAGGGTTAGCCGCTTAGGGCTAGCTATTTAGGACTAATCGCTTATGTGTTAGTACTAACCATCTACAGCTAACTACTTAGGTGTGCAAGGATCAGACATGCAGAGAGAATGTGAGGTATTTTAATTTACATTGTTCTCTGCGAGTGGTTTGGTTGATTATGGTTGGTCATACGAAGATGGTTAGAGTAGAAAAAATGCAATCGGACTTTAAAATGGACGTGTTTGGACAATTATGAGAAAAAACACAAACAAAAGACTCAAAAACGGCTTGTACACTTCCAAAACGTAAATGCGTTTCAATAACACAAACAGACTTCAAAAGCGAACTTCAATAATGCAAGGTTAGGGCTAGTTTCTTAGGATTAGCAGCTTTGGATTTGAGTGCTAATTGTGTTCAGACAGTTAGGGTACGTTGTTTAAAGTTGCTTAGATTTGGCCACATATTTGGAGTGTTAGGGTACGTTGTATAAAGTTGCTTAGGCTTAGCTGCTTTAAATCAGAGTAGTGCTTGTCCTCAATCTACATGCATTTTCATGTAGATGTGGGTGTGTACTTATGCCACACCCATGAATATAGGCATTGAACAATAAAGACGTGGTTGTGTACTTTATATCACACCCATGAATTAGGCATTGACCAATAACGAGAAAAGTATCACTTGGTCGTCCTAATCTTTGTGCACCTCTAGACCAAGATGTGTGGGAATTGGACATGGCTAGAGAATGTTATTAGCGAGTGGTTTGGCCAATTAGGGTTGGTCGTGCAAAGATGTTTGAGCAGAAAAATTGCAAACGAACTTCAGAAATGGCTTGTGCACTTCCAAAATGCAAACGGACTTCAATAATGCAAAGGGACTTAAAAACCGGCTTGTGCACTTTCAAAACGCAAACGGACCTCAATAATGCAAACGGACTTCAAAAATGGCTTGTGCACTTTTGAAATACAAACGATCTTTAGTAATGCAAACAGACTTCAATAATGCAAAAAAATTTCAATAACGCAAGGTTAGAGGTAGCCATTTAGGGCTAGCCGCTTAGGTTTGGCTTCAAATCGGATAAGTGTTTATCCTCGATCTACATGCACTGTCATGTAGACATAGGTGTGTACTTATGTCGCGCAAACTCATGAATATAGGCATTGACCAATAAAGACAAAAGTATAAGCCAGTGGTCCCGATCTTTGTGCAAATGTCATAATAATCAATATCTAATTCTCCTAAATGATTTTCTCATGTTAAACTGATCATTTAATATGGGGAAGTGCCAGGGGAGAAAAAGCTAGAATATTGGTTAGGCTAGCAGACCGGCCACAGTAGGGATCCAAAGGGGGGGCCATCTGCAAAAGAGCCATATGCAATAATGGGCTTAAAAGACCCTAAGGTTCACCCCATTAAGACTTCCAAAATGCTAAGGTTCCAAAATTCAAAGGTTGTGTCCAAAGGTCAAACTTTGGAAAATTTGGATGCTTTGTGTGTGCCCCAAAAGTCTTTAGTAATCCCTACATAGAAGGGGGCGAGCCTTTGCTTGTAGGGGATGAGAGAGAAAGTCACACACACACACACAAGCTCCCTTTACACAAAGGGAATGAGGGACACATGTCAGCTCCCCAGCCCAGATGCCCACAAGGTGTACCCAATTCCTATTGGATGGCCTTGGAGGTGGACCAATGAGAATTAGGCTAGAGTAAATCTAGTTTAATTAATTTAAAAACACTTAACAAAAGAACCAACGAGAATTAAGCCCTCTAGAAGACTATTGGACAGTCTCCCAAGGGGTCCAATGAGCATTCAACAGCCCAATGGCTTGCTTGATTCCTATTGGCCAGGAGGCAAAGGGGTCCAATGAGAGTTTAGTTGAATTATTAAATTACCTAAAGCTCTCACAAAAGGGGAAAGGGGGACACATGTCAGAAGGCTATCACTTATGCTGCTTAATTGTCATTGGCTAGCCCTAGGGAGGTCCAATGAGAGGGTAGCATGAGCAAATAGCAAGAGGGGTCGACCAAGAGAGAGAGGGGGCTGATTTTTGCAAGGCATTATCACACACTCACTCACACAATCTCATGTGTGAAGTAAAGAAGACTCTCTCTCCTTCTCAAGCTTTAATGGAAAGCTTATCACCTACTCCAAGCT
The DNA here is from genome assembly GCF_014529385.1 of Adiantum capillus-veneris. Taxonomy (NCBI): domain Eukaryota; kingdom Viridiplantae; phylum Streptophyta; class Polypodiopsida; order Polypodiales; family Pteridaceae; genus Adiantum; species Adiantum capillus-veneris. The sequence goes on along the minus strand of NC_140960.1, from coordinate 18,760,322 downwards.
TGTGAGAAGGGAGGCCTACACCAACAACTCTTGGCTTTGTGATGCAAATCCAACCAAGAGCCCAGCTTCAATGCATGCTCATCTCCTCTACCATGCTAATTACTAAGCTAAGCTATGCTAATATGAGTGATTATGTGAGGAGATGTACATATTTCTTGTAAGAATACTCCTTCTTCCTCTCGATCTACTCTCATACCGCGCTAGCTCTCACCATCTTCGAAGGTGTGTGAGGTCTTGGGTTTGAGACCAGAGACAATTGATGTTGCGGTTGATAAGTGTTTTGCTTGGTGCATGAAGCTTTCATCTTCATTGCAATAGCTAGTCTTGAAGGAACACAAAGAATTGTATTGTACAATGTCTCTCTTTATGGGAGAAACCATAATACAAAGCCTTTTGGAGGGGGGACCGGCTCCATGTAAATCCGGTCCTCAACTGTTGTCAATAGCTTAATTTCTCTCTTTTGAAAGTATTGTTCATGCTATCTAACTAGGTGTTATGCTTTTTGTTGCTCTCTCCACCCAAGCACTCTTGTAATTCTCAATTAGGAATCTATTCTAATGAAATGCCCACTATGTTCATGCTAATTTCAACTACACACAAGTTTTTAGGCCGTTAAATGTTACATTGGTATCAAAGCACAAGGTTTCTCTTTTCTTGCTCAAGAAGGGAGGTCCTCAAGCTAACTATAAATGGTTGGTATTATTAATTGCCTGTGAGTAAGTAGAATAGGGATTTTTCAGCCTTGTAGTGCGCCTGCCTTTGTGCAGTTAACGGGGCATCACCGTCGAGAGCTATGGTCTTAATAGTAGAGTCCTACGGGGCTTGCCTACGGCTTAACCACTATTGAGCTATTAGAAGCTTGACAGGAGCCGGTGTTGTTTTGGTGCTGAACGACCCTCTCTTTTATTCCTTGCAATTAATGGTATTCGAGCCACGGGTACAGTAGCTTGAGTGCTTTTTCTAAAGGGGTAAAGAGGAGTAGCAACTAGGGCTTGAAGTGCCAAAGTACACCTAAAAAGTTTACACCTAAAAGTTGTTAGAATGGCTGGCAATAGTAAAGAGAGTGAAATTAATGTTGATAGCTTTGATTTTCCTAATGAGCAAGCTCCTAATGATGCCCCGATGCTTGTTAACGATCTTGTTTCTAGGTTTCAACAAGCCATGGGCAATCCATCTCTCCAAAGTGAAGTGCAACGGCAGCTCCGTGCTCATGGGATTCTCCAAGCTCACCACCATGACGAGAGAACACCTAGGAAGCCTCCTTATGAGACTTCCAAAAGAGGTCTCTCTCCGATTCGGGAAGAAGAAGAGAATCCATACGAAGGGCTCAAGAATTTACTTCTTGATGATGCATCTCCTTCCCAAAGGAGAACTCAAGAGCCTCCACCGAAGGAACGAGAAATAAGTGAGTCTCCCGCCATCTCGGCGGAGATGGCTCCACGAAGACGGCGCACTAAACGCTCTCCATCACCACCAAAGCGGAGAAGACCATCGCACCCTTCTCCACACCATACTTCAAAGAGGGATGATAAAAATCAAGAGAAGAAAAAGGCGAGAAAGAGGACACCCTCCTCTCCATCTTCTTCATCCTCTTCCTCTTATGAAAGTGATGGTGAAGATGACGAAGATCAAGACAAGAAAAAGGCGAGAAAGAGGTCACCCTCTTCTCCACCTTCCTCAAATTCTTCACCTTCTGAAGAAAGTGATGGTGCAACCTTTGAACCATCAAAAAGAAGAGGCCATAGGAAATCCTATGCCGCATGGAAGAGGTCGTCCAAGGTCAAGAAGTTCAAAGAGGGAGGGAAGAGCATCTCTTTCCTTACCTATGATGGCACCTTTGGTGCTACGGACAAAGTCTTGGCCTTTATCCAACAATTTGATGCAGCGTTCGGAGATGAGGGCTTCACGGAGCCCTCTAAGCTACGCCATGTAGCTATGCACTTTCAAAAGTCCGCCAGGCAATGGTGGTCTAGCCTACGAGCCAACGGTGAAGCTCCACGAACATGGAAAGCTTTAAGAGCTTCCATTATGGAGCAGTTTTTGGCCACCGATGCCAAAGACAAAATACTCACTGAATGGCGAAGCTTAAAGCTCTCTCCCTATGAATCCATTCACAAATATGTAGACAAGTTTTGGAACCTACAACTCAAAGCCACTGTCTTCAAAAATTTGGATTTTGAAGAGAAAAAGCAACAATTTTGTGCGGGCTTAACTGAAGAAATGGTGGAGTATGTCAACTGCCAAAGGCCACGTACCATATCGGCGGTAATATACCATACTATGGTGGCCTCTCGAATCAATTTCCAAACTGGGGCTAAAAGAAATAATAAGCCCATAGAAAACAAGGGTTTCAACGAGCCTAAGAGGAAGGACAATGTCCAAAAGTCTCCTAAGGGCAACTCCAACAAAGCTAAAGAGAAGGGAGTTCACAAAGGTAAAAACCAACTCTCTCCTGAAGAGCTTGAGAGTTATCGCAAGGATAACCGGTGTTTCAAGTGCGATGAACAAGGGCATGCGTACCACGCTTGTCCCCAAAAGAACAACCGCCAAGATCCTCCTAGAGCTACCTTGGTTGAAATCCAAGAGGAGGAGACTCACCAAACTCACCACAAAGGATCTCCTCTATGCCATGCTTGGGGAAAGGTAAGAGAACATGATGCTTTTATTCTCTTTGACCCTGGTTCTACTCACAATTTTATATCTATAGAGTTGGCCACCAAGCTAGGCATACAAGCCTATGAGATGGGAGATGTTCTACCCGCAGACAGTGCTTTCAAGGGGCACGAAGCTTCAGTCACTCCCTTAATCGAGAAATTGAGGCTTCATGTCCAAAGCTATGTGGACAAAGAGGACTTCTTTATCTCTCCTCTCAAGCATGAGGATGTAATCCTAGGCGCACCATGGTTTGACCGCCTGGTTGCCAATGTTAAATTCCCTGAAAGGAGAATCTCCTTTAAGTTCAGGGAAAAAGACATGTATATAGATGCTAAGGAAATGGGTAACACTATCCCCATTGTACATACACCAGATTTCAACAAGTCAATAAAGAGCTCTATTTTCATGTACATGATTTTTGTTAAATATTCTCAAAATGAACCTAATGCTTTAGCAAAAGAAAATAAAAGCAACCAAAAGGAATTAGAGTTATCCAATTTTCTCAAGGGGTTTCAAGATGTCTTTATTGACGACATCCCTTGTGAGCTACCTCCTACACGAGGTAATGATGACCATGCAATTGAACTTCTTCCAGGAAGTTCACCGCCTAACAAACCTCCTTATAGAGTTTCTCGAGATCAACAAGAGGAGATTATGCGGCAAGTGCATGAGTTAGTTGAGAAGGGCATGGTTAGGCCTAGCTCATCTCCATTTTGCCCACCTGTGCTATTAGTGCAAAAGAAAGATGGCACATATGGTATGTGTGTCAACTATAGAGCACTAAATAGGATCACTATCAAGAATAGGTTTCCTGTTCCACGGGTAGAAGACCTATTTGATAAGCTACAAGGATCAACCTACTTCAGTAGAATCGACCTAAAAAGTGGCTATCATCAAATAAGGATAGTTGATCAAGACATTGTAAAGACCACATTTCGCACCACATTTGGTCTTTACGAATACATTGGCATGCCTTTTGGCTTGACCAATGCACCAGCCACATTCAACCACTTGATGGATAAGTTGTTCAGGCCTCATCGAACCTTCACTGGAGTGTTCTTTGATGATATTATCATCTACTCTAATTCATTAGACGAACACAAGCAACACCTCCAAGTAATATTTCAAGTTTTAAGAGAGAATAAACTTTATGTTAATCGAAGAAAAGTGATTTTTTCTTGCAAAAGATTTAGTATTTAGGTCGCATTATCTCTCAAGATGGCATCCAAATTGATCCATCAACATTAGAGGTAATAAAAGGATGGCCTAAACCAACGAATCTTCATGAACTAAGAAGCTTTATAGGTATGTGTGCATACTATAGATGCTTCACAGAAAAGCTCTCACAAATTGCGCGACCATTACATGACCTAACAAAGAAAAGCGTTAGGTATACATGGTCTGCTAAGGAGAACAATGCTTTCGAAAAGCTTAAAAAAAAGCTTATCTCTCAACCTGTGCTTACACTACCGGATCTCTTAAAACCATTTGAGGTCCAATGTGATGCTTGTGGTGATTGCCTTGGAGCTGTTTTGCTTCAAGAAGGGCATGCCATAGGCTATGAAAGTTGAAGGCTCGACCCTGTTGAGCAAGCTCTAGGCCTATATGAAAAGGAATTCCTTGCAGTTCTACATGCCTTAGACTCATGGAAGCACTATTTATTAGGGACTCCTTTCATTCTGCGAACGGATCACCAAAGTCTTAAGTACTTCATGAAGCAGACCAAGCTCTCCGACAAACAAATGAGGTGGGAAAATTTCCTTTCGCAATTTCATTTTCATATTGTTCACATTGCAGGCAAGCATAATCAAGTAGCTGATGCACTCTCAAGACGGCCGAGAGTGAATGCGGTTTCCATAGCAACTGACAATGATCTATCTTCAATGATAGATGAGTATGCTATTGATCCCGATTTTAGAGATGTGATCTCAGCCCTTGCATTAGGGAAGAAACAAGAACCATTTACTTTACAAGATGGTTATCTTCTCTATGGTAGTAGACTATCCATTACTAACTCACTATGTAAGAAAGTAACGTATGAATCTAATGCTCCTCCTTATGTGGGGCATAGAGGGATTCAGTCTACCTTAAAGGGAATTGAAACATATTTCTATTGGCCTACCATGAAATTGAACGTACAAAAGTATGTTTCTAAATGTGTGGTATGCCAAAAGACAAAATTTGATAGAGGGAAGCAACCTGGATTGCTTTAACCCTTGCCAATCCCTAATTCACCATGGGAGAGCATATCCATGGATTTTATCTTTGGATTGCCTAAGTCTATCCATGGGAATACAGGAATATGGACGATAGTTGACAGGTTCAGTAAACAAGCTAATTTTATACCTGTCGAAAAGACTATCAAAGTCCATCAAATGGCAACCCTATTCATTTCACAAATTTTGAAGTACCATGGCTTGCCAATGTCCATAGTGTCAGATAGAGATCCTAGAATGACCAGTAATTTCTGGAAGTGTCTCTTTGAGAATTTAGGGACAAGGCTAAATATCTCTTCGGCCTATCATCCACAAACGGATGGCCAAACTGAAATAGCCTAAAAACTTGTGTGTAGCGGAAATTAGCATGAACATAGTGGGCATTTCATTAGAATAGATTCCTAATGAGAATTACAAGAGTGCTTGGGTGGAGAGAGCAACAAAAAGCATAACACCTAGTTAGATAGCATGAACAATACTTTCAAAAGAGAGACAAATTAAGCTATTGACAATAGTTGAGGACCGGATTTACATTGAGCCGGTCCCCCCTCCAAAAGGCTTTGTATTATGGTTTCTCCCATCAAGAGAGACATTGTACAATACAATTCTTTGTGTTCCTTCAAGACTAGCTAGTGCAATGAAGATGAAAGCTTCATGCACCAAGCAAAACACTTATCAACCACAACATCAATTGTCTCCGGTCTCAGACCCAAGACCGCACACACCTTCGAAGATGGTGATAGCTAGCGGGGTATGAGAGTAGATTGAGAGGAAGAAGGAGTATTCTTAAGAGAAAGATGTACATCTCCTCACATAATCACTCATATTAGCATAGCTTAGCTTAGTAATTAGCATGTTAGAGGAGATGAGCATGCATTGAAGCTTGGCTCTTGGTTGGATTTGCATCACAAAGCCAAGAGTTGTTGGTGTACGCCTCCCTTCTCACAAGATTGGAGTAGGTGATAAGCTTTCCATTAAAGCTTGAGAAGGAGAGAGAGTCTTATTTACTTCACACATGAGACTTTGTGAGTATGTGTGTGTGATAATGCCTTGCAAAAATCAGCCCCCTCTCTCTCTTGGTCGACCCCTCTTGCTATTTGCTCATGCTACCCTCTCATTGGACCTCCCTAGGGCTAGCCAATGACAATTAAGCAGCATAAGTGATAGCCTTCTGACATGTGTCCCCCTTTCCCCTTTTGTGAGAGCTTTAGGTAATTTAATAATTTAACCAAACTCTCATTGGACCCCTTTGCCTCCTGGCCAATAGGTATCAGGCAAGCCATTGGGCTGTTGAATGCTCTCTGGACCCCTTGGGAGACTGTCCAATAGTCTTCTAGAGGGCTTAATTCTCATTGGTTCTTTTATTAAGTGTATTTAAATTATTTAAACTAGATTTAATCTAGCCTAATTCTCATTGGTCCACCTCCAAGGCCATCCAATTGGAATTGGGTACACCTTGTGGGCATCTGGGCTAGGGAGCTGACATGTGTCCCTCATTCCCTTTGTGTAAAGGGAGCTTGTGTGTGTGTGTGTGTGTGTGTGTGTGTGTGTGTGTGTGTGTGTGTGACTTTCTCTCTCATCCCCTACAAGCAAGGCTCACCCCCTCCTATGTAGGGATTGCTAAAGACTTTTGGGGCACACACAAAGCATCCAAATTTCCCAAAGTTTGACCTTTGGACACAACCTTTGAATTTTGGAACCTTAGCATTTTGGAAGTCTTAATGGGCTGAACCTTAGGGTCTTTTAAGCCCATTATTGCACATGGCTCTTTTGCAGATGGCCCCCCCTTTGGATCCCTATTGTGGCCGGTCTGCTAGCTTAACCAATATTCTAGCTTTTTCTCCCCTGGCACTTCCCCATATTAAATGATCAGTTTAACATGAGAAAATCATTTAGGAGAATTAGATATTGATTATTATGACATTACTTCTCTCATGAAATCATAGTCGTCCTCGACTATGGGGTAGAGAAGATAAAGCATATTCATTAGTCCTTTTCGTAGCGGGTAGAGGATCCCTATGTTACCCTACGACATCATTCCACAATGGATGACTAGTGCATTTGGCGCTTGAGGCCTGAGGCTACCGCAAGCATGTCTGCACATTAGTCCTATCAATCTTCCATAGTAGAGTGACAAGCTCTACTTGGTGTTTGGGAGACATCGTCTCCGCAAACTTGATCTAAGCATGCATACTACTTCATTTTTGTGCACAGTAAAGAAAAAGAGAGTCTTATAAGACAAACACTTTGTTCATTTTTAACATTTTGTACATTTGCTTACTCTTGGGAAGCATTGTAAGCATTGACAAGGTTTAGGTTATCCTTTAATTGTATGCCTTGCATCCATCTAGCATCTTCAAAAGGATAATTCTTAAATTTAATAAGATATCGTCAGATAGTCTTACCGCCTCTTAGTACCTTGTCTTCATGTCGGAGAATGGACTCGGGCTGCAGCACCTCTTCTTGGTCCTCGATCTCCGGTGGATCTTCAGTAGTTGGTTCTTGAGGTGGCTCTCCTTTGTAAGGATTTAATAGGCTCACATGGAAAGCATTGTGTATGAGCCAATGATTGGGCAACTTGAGTTGATAGGCCATCTCATTGATTGGCCTAAGAATCTGGAAGGGACCATAGTACCTTTTTGCCAGTTTAGCATAGTACTTTTGGTGTCCCGTAGGATTCTTGCCGTCCTATGCCTTAAATGAGCCTTGGGAAATTTTAATAAGACCCAATCGTTTTCTTTAAAGGCTTGGGATCTTCTCTGCTTGTCAGCAACAGTCTTTTGCCTTTGTTGTGAGATAGAGATAGCGTCCTTAATCTTTTGAAAAGATTCTTGTAGGTCTCGGCTATACCCATCTGCAGCGAAGATCTTCCCATGTACCTTAAGTAGCAAGGGACTTTTTGATCTTCCCTCAATTACCTCGAAAGGTGCTTTTCCCGTGGAAGTATGTACAGTGTTATTGTAAGCATACTCCACCAAGGGTAAGTACTTCTCCCATTGGGATCTTTGATCTACTTCCGTTACATAGGCTTTTAGTAGATCGAGAATTGTTAGGTTAGCTATTTCACTTTGGCCATCCGTTTGTGGATGATAGGGCGAAGAGAAGTTTAGCCTTCTCCCTAAATTCTCAAAGAGACACTTCCAGAAATTACTGGTCATTCTAGGATCTCTATCCGACACTATGGACATTGGCAAGCCATGGTACTTCAAAATTTGTGAAATGAAGAGGGTTGCCCTTTGATGGACTTTGATAGTCTTTTTGACAGGTATAAATGAGCTTGTTTACTGAACCTGTCAACTATCGTCCATATTCCTGTATTCCCATGGATAGACTTAGGCAATCCAAAGATAAAATCCACGGATATGCTCTCCCATGGTGAATTAGGGATTAGCAAGGGTTAAAGCAATTCAGGTTGCTTCCCTCTATCGAATTTTGTCTTTTGGCATACCACACATTTAGAAACATACTCTTGTACGTTCACTTTCATGGTAGGCCAATAGAAATATGTTTCAATTCCCTTTAAGGTAGACTGAATCCCTCTATGCCCCGCATAAGGAGGAGCATGAGATTCATACGTTACTTTCTCACGTAGTGAGTTAGTAACGCATAGCTATTGCCATAGAGAAGATAACCATCTTGTAAAGTAAATGATTCTTGTTTCTTCCCTAATGCAAGGGCTGAGATCACATCTCTAAAATGGGGATCAATAGCATACTCATCTATCATTGAAGATAGATGATTGTGAGTTGCTATGGAAACCGCATTCACTCTCAGCCGTCTTGAGAGTGCATCAGCTACTTGATTATGCTTGCCAACAATGTGAGCAATATGAAAATGAAATTGAAATTTGCCCACCTCATTTGTTTGTCGGAGAGCTTGGTCTGCGTCATGAAGTACTTAAGACTTTGGTGATCCGTTCGCAGAATGAAAGCAGTCCCCAATAAATAGTGTTTCCATGAGTCTAAGGCATGTAGAACTGCAAGGAGTTCGTTTTCATATATGCCTAGAGGTTGCTCAACAGGGTCGAGCCTTAGACTTTCATAGCCTATGGCATGCCCTTCTTGAAGCAAAACAGCTCCAAGGCAATCACCATAAGCATCACATAGGACCTCAAATCGTTTTGAGAGATCCGGTAGTGTAAGCACAGGTTGAGAGATAAGCTTTTTGAAAGCATTTTTCTCCTTAGCAGACCATGTATACCTAAAGCTTTTCTTTGTTAGGTCATGTAATGGTCGCGCAATTTGTGAGAACTTTTCTATGAAGCATCTATAGTATGCACACATACCTATAAAGCTTCTTAGTTCATGAAGATTCTTTGGTTTAGGCCATCCTTTTATTACCTCTAACTTTGATGGATCCAGTTGGATGCCATCTTGAGAGATAATGCGACCTAAATACTGAATCTCTTACAAGAAAATTTCTTTTCTTTCGATTAACATAAAGTTTATTCTCTCTTAAAACTTGAAATATTACCTGGAGGTGTTGCTTGTGTTCATCTAATGAATTAGAGTAGATGATAATATCATCAAAGAACACTCCAATGAAGGTTCGATGAGGCCTGAACAGCTTCTCCATCAAGCGGTTGAATGTGGCTGGTGCATTGGTCAAGACAAAAGGCATGCCAATGTATTCGTAAAGACCAAATGTGGTGCGAAATGTGGTCTTTACAATGTCTTGATCAACTATCCTTATTTGATGATAGCCACTTTTTACGTCAATCCTACTGAAGTAGGTTGATCCTTGTAGCTTATCAAATAGGTCTTCTACTCGTGGAACGGGAAACCTATTCTTGATAGTGATCCTATTTAGTTCTCTATAGTCGACACACATACCATATGTGTCGTCTTTCTTTTGCACTAATAGCACAGGTGAGCAAAATGGAGATGAGCTAGGCCTAACCATGCCCTTCTCAACTAACTCATGCACTTGCCGCATAATCTCCTCTTGTTGATCTCGAGAAACTCTATAAGGAGGTTTGTTAGGCGGTGAACTTCCTGGAAGAAGTTCAATTGCATGGTCATCATTACCTTGTTTAGGAGGTAGCTCACAAGGGATGTCGTCAATAAAGACATCTTGAAACCCCTTGAGAAAATTGGATAACTCTAATTCCTTTTGGTTGCTTTTATTTTCTTTTACTAAAGCATTAGGTTCATTTTGAGAATCTTTAACAAAAATCATGTATACGGAAATAGAGCTCTTTATTGACTTGTTGAAAGCTGGTGTATGTACAATGGGGATAGTGTTACCCATTTCCTTAGCATCTATATACATGTCTTTTTCCTTGAACTTAAAGGAGATTCTCCTTTCAGGGAATTTAACATTGGCAGCCAGGCGGTCAAACCATGGTGCCCCTAGGATTACATCCTCATGCTTGAGAGGAGAGATAAAGAAGTCCTCTTTGTCCATATAGCTTTGGACATGAAGCCTCAATTTCTCGATTAAGGGAGTGACTGAAGCTTCGTGCCCCTTGAAAGCACTGTTTGCGGGTAGAACATCTCCCATCTCATAGGCTTGTATGCCTAGCTTGGTGGCCAACTCTATAGATATAAAATTGTGAGTAGAACCAGGGTCAAAGAGAATAAAACCATCATGTTCTCTTACCTTTCCCCAAGCATGGCGTAGAGGAGATCCTTTGTGGTGAGTCTGGTGAGTCTCCTCCTCTTGGATTTCAACCAAGGTGGCTCTAAGGAGGATCTTGGCAGTTGTTCTTTTGGGGACAAGCGCGGTGTGCATGCCCTTGTTCGTCGCACTTGAAACACCGGTTATCCTTGCGATAACTCTCAAGCTCTTCAGGAGAGATTTTGTTTTTACCTTTGTAAACTCCCTTCTCTTTAGCTTTGTTGGAGTTGCCCTTAGGAGTCTTTTGGACATTGTCCTTCCCCTTACGCTCGTTGGAACCCTTGTTTTCGTGGGCTTATTATTTCTTTTAGCCCCCATTTGGAAATTGATTCAAGAGGCCACCATAGTATGGTGTATTACCGCCGATATGGTACGTGGAACACGACGGGAAAGAATCCTACGGGACACCAAAAGTACTATGCTAAACTGGCAAAAAGGTACTATGGTCCATTCCAGATTCTTAGGCCAATCAATGAGATGGCCTATCAACTCAAGTTGCCCAATCATTGGCTCATACACAATGCTTTCCATGTGAGCCTATTAAAGCCTTACAAAGGAGAGCCACCTCAAGAACCAACTACTGAAGACCCACCGGAGATCGAGGACCAAGAAGAGGTGCTGCAGCCCGAGTCCATTCTCCGACATGAAGACAAGGTACTAAGAGGCGGTACTAAGAGCATTCAGCAGCCCAATGGCTTGCCTGATTCCTATTGGCCAGGAGGCAAAGGGGTCCAATGAGAGTTTAGTTGAATTATTAAATTACCTAAAGCTCTCACAAAAGGGGAAAGGGGGACACATGTCAGAAGGCTATCACTTATGCTGCTTAATTGTCATTGGCTAGCCCTAGGGAGGTCCAATGAGAGGGTAGCATGAGCAAATAGCAAGAGGGGTCGACCAAGAGAGAGAGGGGGCTGATTTTTGCAAGGCATTATCACACACACACTCACACAATCTCATGTGTGAATTAAAGAAGACTCTCTCTCCTTCTCAAGCTTTAATGGAAAGCTTATCACCTACTCCAATCTTGTGAGAAGGGAGGCCTACACCAACAACTCTTGGCTTTGTGATGCAAATCCAACCAAGAGCCAAGCTTCAATGCATGCTCATCTCCTCTAACATGCTAATTACTAAGCTAAGCTATGCTAATATGAGTGATTATGTGAGGAGATGTACATCTTTCTTGTAAGAATACTCCTTCTTCCTCTCAATCTACTCTCATACCCTGCTAGCTCTCACCATCTTGGAAGGTGTGTGAGGTCTTGGGTCTGAGACCGGAGACAATTGATGTTGTGGTTGATAAGTCTTGGTGCATGAAGCTTTCATCTTCATTGCACTAGCTAGTCTTGAAGGAACACAAAGAATTGTATTGTACAATGTCTCTCTTGATGGGAGAAACCATAATACAAAGTCTTTTGGAGGGGGGACCGGCTCCATGTAAATCCGGTCCTCAAATGTTGTCAATAGCTTTATTTCTCTCTCTTTTGAAAGTATTTTTCATGCTATCTAATTAGGTATTATGCTTTTTGTTGCTCTCTCCTCCCAAGCACTCTTGTAATTCTCATTAGGAATCTATTCTAATGAAATGCCCACTATGTTCATGCTAATTTCTGCTACACACAAGTTTTTAGGCCATTAAATGTTACAGCAACCCCGCGCAAAAGAAATCAAACATCTAATTTCAGCGCAGCAGTGCAATTTAAGCCTCATTATGACTTGCATAAAGACAGGCTAGAGGATCCCAAGCTTGTTTTGTTGATTTTGTTGAGCGGATGTGAGGAGTTTTAATGCACTTCATAGATAATACAATCAATGCACGAGACTGCAAATCTCTTCCATCCCAATGAGATTGCTCAATCGTTGGCAAAAGAACTCTAACAACAAAACAGATTTGCTAGAACTAGCATCATCCTCAACAGAGTGTCTATCCATAGAAGGCAGACGTACATCAATGCTTTGAGCAACATTTTGGACTCCCTTTGACACAAGAACATACATCATCATGTAAGCCCACTTTGGGTAGTTATCCCCATTCAATTTGTCCTTGGGAGCAAACATCTTGAAAATATTTGTGTTGTTGTCAGCCATGGCAAGTGACTGCACCCGATGTGAAAATTGTCTCAAAAGAGGAAAAACAAAGTAGGACTAACACGTTCTATATAGCACAACCCAAAGAGGACTCTAAGGGTCCTCTTATGCAAATAATTGCATTGACCAAAATTTTGCACAAAAGGACAAAATTGCCTGCATAGTACTGCTTGTAGTGAAAACGTGGGCCACAATGAGCCCCAAGTATTAGCTGACTTGCTGATGCTTGCCAAAGCTCACAGAAATATGAGAACATGAACGGAGGAGTGTTGGCAATAGTACCAGGAGGATTAACATGCTATGATACCAATTTTTGGAATTAGGGTATGCAAAACAACATGGAGAAGATAACGAATGTATTGCTTAGTGTGCAAATAGAAAGATAAGTTATCCCTAGAGTGATGGGTGTATATACAATGCATGAAAAACCTCTGAGGGAAAAGTGCCCCAAAAGTCCAAAGTGTGTTCACACACATCACTACCACATATATGGTATCAAAATAAGTAGAAACAATCACCTGAGACCTCAAAAGATAAGTGACAAGCCTTCATTCCTAAAATATGGACACACACACACACACACAGAGATTTCAACATCATGTAGGAACAATAGCTAGAGACCTCAAAAATATATCCTATGAATTTTCGTAGAGAGAGAGAGAGAGAGAGAGAGAGAGAGAGAGAGAGAGAGAGAGAGAGAGAGAGAGAGAGAGAGAGAGAGAGTATTATCATCCTTAAACATCAAATTAGCCTATGGGACCAAATGAAACATGTCACCTGCTCTTTGTTTATTTGATCAATAACTCATGATGCTTGAAGACTATGGATAGAAGGATGGCAACTACCAATCCATGATGGCTAGGAGAGAAAGGTATGTTGGCAGTGACTCATGCTAAAATTTGAGGAAAACAAGCTTAATGTAATGAGAAAATGCGCAGTCATGTGGGATAGGATGCTCAAACTCTCAAAATTTTCAAGGGACATAATGTGCATACATGAACAGGCTTTTCCACAATGCCTCAACCTTATGCCATGCATTAAGTGGAGGGGGAGTTATGTTGGATAACTACCATGATGCAATGTGGTTAAGCAAATATATTCGGTCATATAAAGCCAGTTTAATGTGATAAGAAGTTGAACACTCAAAATTTGCTAGGGACATAATGTGCATACATGAACAGGCTTTTCCACAATGCCTCAACATTATGCCATGCATTAAGTGGAGGGGGAGTTACATGGGATAACTACCATGGTGCAGTGTGGTTAAGAAAATATGCTCGGTCATATAAAGTTAGTTCAATGTGATAAGAAGTTGAACACTCAAGTAGAGTATGAAGCTCAGACTCTCAAATTTTCAAAGGACATAATGTGCATACACGAAGAGACTTTTTCTAGTACCTCAACATGGTATCTTCCATCTAGTACCTCAACATTCCATATTGCATCTTGTATCTAAGGGAGTAGGAGCTAAGTCGGGTGACTACTATTGCGCAGAGTGTGGGCAAGGAAATAGGGTCAATCATGTAAATGAATATGGTCTCCTCTCCTAAGGGAAAACATACTTTTGTAATGAGAGAGAGAGAGAGAGAGAGAGAGAGAGAGAGATATCATTGCATGCTTACAATTCAGGACTTCAAAGAGAGAGACAAAGATCATTGCATGGTTACATGCCCTTCAGTTTAGCATGAAGCCCAAACACTTGCAAAGATTAATAACTAAGGAAATTTTTTTTGGTTTGCCATTAGGTTTTGAAGTGCAGATGGTGCATGAATACACATGTGAAGAATTTATGTCATATAGTACTAACCTTCATATGCATTATTGTGATTGGATGATGATGTATGCTATTGCCATGTCTTGTGTACGTGGCACATAGAGAGAGATACAAGCTTGTGAGGAATCTAAAGAGAATCATAAATGGATGGACCAATTATGTTTTGAATAGTAAAAGAAATCCGACTCAACTCTTAAAACTCATGTTTTCACAACCTTGCTGATGTAGTAGATTTGCACCACCAAGATTTGTAACATTGCGATCCTAAGGTAGACCAAGTAGAGGATGAACCCTTGAATTATCACTTTCAAGAATGCGAAGGACTTTATATATGTATAAATAAAGCATTGATTATTTTGCACTTGGAAGGGAAGATATCATTTTAAGAATCAAAGTAATGTTTTTTTTTGTCGTAGCAATGTGTGTCACATACTAATTATTCACTACTTATGAAGTGCAAGGACACTAAGAAAACACTAAAGGGAAAATAAGCAAAACAAAAACACAAATGTATCGTAGTGCACTCTACCATCTCTTTTATATGGACACAAACTATCTTTGACTTTCCACTTTCATGGGTCTTTTCATTTCCTAATCTCACCCATCACTTATGTCACTTATGGACGTAAGATGTTTTGAAAAGTTGTTTAGTCCTAAGGGTGTTGTCCTAGTGGTTAAGGTGAGGGCCTTTAGGCACACCCACTATGGATCAACCCCTGCAGACATGAGGTCTAGGTGAGTGGGTGCAATCCCATAAAACTAGCTTGTGCAAGCGAGACAGTAAAAAAAAGAAATTGTTTTGAAAGGTTTTTTATTATTTCAAGATTAGGGAGACCTAATTCAAACATTCCCTCAATAACAACAAAAACTATGCGCTAGTCTATAGCATGCAGCAACAATTGGCAATGACGAAGCATGTAGATTTGCAACAAATTTTAGCTGGAAGTGAGAAAGATAGATACAACTTAGAGAGAGAGAGAGAGCAGAGACACTTTAAAGAGAAGAAAACTCTAAAGGGAAAATAAAGGAGAAGAGAAACACAAATATACGATGTAAGGTAGACCACCTCTTTATATGGACACAAAAGGTCTTTTCACTTCCACCTTCATATGTTTTTTGACTTTTCACGTTCATTAGTATTTCATTTCTTAAACTCACCCTTCACTTACGCACTTAATATGTTTTGAAAGACTTTTTATTTTTTTGAGATTGGGGAGACCTAATAGTTTGCTCTAAAAAGTAAAGGCAGAAGAATTGGTTTTAGATTGATGGGATTCAAATTCAAGGTCAATGCTTATATGTTTGAGACACCAAACCAAAGTTATAAAGCTTTTTGAAGAAATGGTTTTTGTGCTCTCAATTTTGAAGAGCCTACCCTCCTCTTCTTTTTTCATGAGGAGTTGGCATGTGATGAACAATCCCAATTGAAAGATGGTAGATCTCATAATCAAGGTTGTCGATTAATAAAAACTAACCTCGGCCCCGAAATTAGTGGGAGCAAACAAATATCGGGTTAGCCAACTCTTCTACCAAATGGTATGCAAGCCTCCATCCCTTGACTAAAAAGCCCACACCAACAACATGCACACTTGACATGGACGTGAGCCCAAAAAACTTATCTAAAAAATCAATGATCGGGATTGAGCGATGGGATCCTTTTGCATTTAACAATCAATCCCATGGTCCGATGACCCCGTCTGTGACAAATAAGATCAAGGGGAATCTGCTTCATGCCCATTCAATGGAAGACATCGGGCAACATGTTGAAAGAGCCGTATAAAATACCAACTTTGTGTAAAATGTTGGTGAACCCTATGTGACACAAAGTCGTCTTTCAAAAGAAGCGTTTCACAACCATCGAAAGCCAAAGTGGAGTCTCCCTCTACAGGAGCAGACAAGGCCCAAGGACCTTTGCCTCGTTGAACGTTTTCCTTCATAGACTGGAGATAAGGCTTTCTCCTTTCATAGAATGTGTAACCCATTTCTCAACACTAGTTACCCACTTCACATTTTTGTAACCCACTTCAGTGGCATTCATCGTAACAACAATTCCATTTTTCTTTGTATCAACTTGGACCTTAGGGAAATTTCCTAGTCTATGGAACCATGAAATTGCCACAAAATCTTTTGAAATGCTCATCTAGATGAACTTATCAGTTAGGTACTAGGGAGATGATAAGCAAAAGTGTAGGAAAACATGGTCCTTTCATGAGAAGACAACCCGGCTTCTTCTTACTAAAGTGTTGGAAGTAGGGTTACAAGGGAACACATATAGCTTGGAGAAGATGAAGGAAGCTCAAGGAACACAACAGAGAGTATATTACTTAGTGTGCAATGGAAGATAAGATAGCCCTAGATTGATGGGTGTATATACAAGGCACGAGGGGAAAAACCTCCTAGTGAGGGAAAAAATGTTCTGGTGGTCCTAAGTGTATCCACACACATCACTACCACATGTATATGGTTACAAATCCCCCTTGGGAGTGATGCAGTGAATGAGAGCTAGCACATAGATAGAGTATAGGGAAGTACCATGCCCTATGAGGACATGATCAATCCACAAAGGGGAGTACGCCCAAAGCTTTGTGGAAAGATTCAAACTTCTCACGAAACAATGCCTTTGTGAAAAGATTTGCAAGGTTGTCCTGTGTTGGCACATAATCCAAGATGATCTCGCCTGCTGAGAGCCTCTCCTTGACATAGTAGTAATGCACCTCAATGTGCTTTGTGCAAGCATGAAAATTTGGGTTCCTCACAACTACCAATGTGCTCTGAATGTTAGTGTAGATAGTGTTGGCAGTGTCATGTCCAACACCCAAATCAATCATAAGGCATTTGAGCCATACACACTCAATCGTAGCTATGAAGATTTCCATGTACTCAGTCTCACAATTGGAAGTGGCCACAATAGGTTTCTTCTGGCTCAACCATGAGATACATGAATTGTCAAGCATGAAACAAAAACCACTTGTGGGTACTCGTGTGTCAAAACAACTAGCCCAATTTGAGTCCAAAAAAGCATGTAAATCTGGCGGCAATGATCCCCCCTTGGGATAAAACAAGCCAAGATGTAAAGTGCTACTCAAGTAGCAAAAACAATCTTGACAGCCTGCCAATGCTTAAACCCTGGGCTATGCATGAATCTGCTGACGTGTGAGACTGCAAATTGAATATCCGACCTTGTGTGGCATACATAAATAAGGAATCCAACAACAATTTGGTAAAGAGTGATATCGGCAGGATCACCAGCATCATGAAGACTCAATTATAAACCTATTTCTATGGGAATGACAATAGGTTTGCAATCCTCAAGTCTAAAATTACATAGCAATGTCTCTATGTAACTTGTCTGACACAAGGCAATACCACCATCACACTGCTTAAAACTGTATACCCAAGTAATGATCCAACAACCCCAAATCTTTCATCCTGAAAGTAGCATTCAAATCAGCCTTAAATTCAACAATATTTTTTATCAGCAAATCATCCACATAGAGAACGACAATGAGAAGTACATCACCCTCACACTTTGCATACAATGTGCTTTCTATTGGACTGTTATGAAAGCCTCGTTTGACCAAATGTGTGTCCCCTTCTCATACCAAGCACGAGGAGATTGCTTCAATTCATACAAAGCTTTCTTACGTTTGCACACTTTATCCTCTTGTCCTTTCTTGACAAAACTGCAAGGTTGCATTACATAAACTTCCTCGAATATGTTACCATTCAAGAATGCAGTAACAATGTCTGACTGATGTACATCCCAACCAAAATGAGTTTCCAATGCACATAGAAACCGCACAACAGTCATACGACAAGTGGGAGCAAAAGTTTCTTCATAGTCTACGTATTTCTGTTGTGCATAGCCTTTTGCAACAAGTCAAGATTTATAGCGATCAATCTCACCATCCGACTTGTGTTTCAACTTGTAAACCCACTTTGTACCAATGGCCTTTTCTCTTGGAGGAAAATCACATAAAGTCCATGTGTCATTTTCTATAAGTGCATCATATTCCGATTGCATGGTATTCATACAATTTTTTGAATTATGTGCTTCATCAAAAGACAGAGGTTCCTCAACATCACGTAAGCTAGACACAGCCAAAGCATAACAATCTAATGCATAAGATGCATGGTGAGAACCTAAACAAGTACGACTAGACAAAGGTGCATCCAATTTACTGTCACACAAAGTATGCACCAGCCATTTTGGTATACCTCTAGCCTACTCATTCTCAACCCTTTCGTCATCAGGTACATCATGTACATATACATCAAGAATAGGCTGATCTGTCTGAAGATTTTTCATAGGAGTTAGGTCTCCATCTTGGGCTATGATTCATGAGCATATGCTCAAGGCCTGGCCAAGTGATCTTGTTTATAGGCGAAACAACAAGTCAGTTGCTTAGGCTGCAGATTTTATTTTCCTCGACCTTCCATATAGAGGATTGATGAGTGGCTATGATGTCCTGCCCATGTGGGATAGGATCACGGAGGATCATGTCCATGCGGGAATTCATCTCGCATGGAACACTTTATCAGACTTGGGTTGGTTGTTAATCATGGCCTCTTTTACAAATCAGTCATGTGATGTTTTGCAATTAAGGTGATACACCTTAATGGGTGGAAAGGTTCTGCATTGCTTTTGACATGCATATTTATCGACGGATAGTAGTGCTTCATCACACTCCCTACGACTTCATGGAAGCAAGAGGAGACAGAGTTCAGGTAGCTTGTATTTCTCTTTTGTAGTTTATGTAAGGTGTGTTCCTTTTCTCAAAAATAACTTATTTTATATTATATATGTGTAGTTTGACACCTCGATGTTTTACTTGGTGCATCAACGGGGTTCCACACCGCCTATTTACATAGCAGAGAGTATGTCTTATTTTCGAGCACTTGGCATGAGGCCTACAGATTCTATAATGCAGCACTATATTCCTGATACCTCGATATCCATTGCCGTTGATGGAGTGCCTTGGCGTGGAACATTGCAAAGGAGCTCTACATTTTTGGGTGCATTTGTGGAGTTGTTATGCAGGAGTAGAGGCATTTTCTTGGAGTTTGGATGTGGGACTGCACCTGTGTTGGCGGCATGTGCAGCTTCGGGTTGAGTGTGTGGTTCTTTGGATTTTGATGATAATATTATTACAAGTTTTGTGCAGTTTATGTTACATCACAAAAAGCGGAGCAGGGAGGAGGCTTCAACGCCTATTGATTTGGAGGATGAGGATGAGGGTGATAGGCCTATGGGTAGGAATCCTTTTGATGACTAGTGAGACTCCCATTCCATAGTTGGACCTTTTATATACTTTTTGCTATCATATGTGTGTTGATATTTCTATGCCATTGTGTGTCTAACAATCTATCACTATGTCTTGATGGTTGTAAAAGGTGCCATTAGACTCATTGGCTAGTTTATAATTTTTTGTTTTGTTTTTTTTGCGAAGTATATTACCCATGTATATTGAAGCGGAGGCAAGACGGATGGCGTCAGATGGTCGCCTTGATTTGCAACTTCGTGAGCAACCTCGTATATGCAACATATTTATTAACGATGAATGTGACTCTTCATAGGAGTTTTCGTTTGCGGATTTGCAATGTACTCTTTTGATAATAAAGAATGAATTGGGTCTATAAAATTCTTGCATGGTTCAAGGTTGCAAGATTAAAGAAATTGTCTTCTTTGCATTATATCTGGCTATTTTATATCAATTTGTTGTGTTACAAAGTTAGAACTAGGAATTTCAATTTGCAGATTTTTCAATGTACTCTTTTGATAAAAGAGAATGTTTTGGGTCTATAAAATTCTTGCATGGTTCAAGGTTGCAAGATTAATGGTCTCGTCTTTTTATTTTTGCATTATATTAGTCTATTTTTTATGAATTTGTTGTGTTACAAAGTTAGAACTAGGCCATGGATTTAAAAGAGGTACTCTATGCTTTCAAATTCGCTCGATTTTTTTCATCGCTCCAAATATTTTTCTCACCTTCTCGCAACACTCCATCAAAATCTCCATTTACAAAAGGCAATAGCTGCATTGGTAGTAGATCCAACCTCTTTGTTCTTGGCTTCTTTTACCTTCAACTTAATACATTGCTTTATCAAGTGATCATTAGGAGGACAACAGCTAACAATCCATGATGGCTAGGAGAGAAAGGTATGCTGGCAGTGACTCAACCTAAATTTTGAGGAAATCAAGCTTAATGTAATGAGAAAATAAGCACTCAGGTAGGATAGGATGCTCAGACTCCCAAAAATTGGAAAGGACATAATGTGCATATATGAAAAGGCTTTTCCACAATGCCACTACATTACGTCATGCATTAAGGGGAGGGAGAGTTACGATGTGTAACATTTAATGCACTAGTAACTTGTGTGTAGCGGAAATTGATAACATAGTGAGCATTTCATTAAGAACAAGTTCCTAACGAGCATAGAGAGAGTACTTAATCGAGAAAGCAACATAGCAATTTACAACTCGCTAATTTGGCATTGATAATACTTGAAAAGAGAGAGAAATAGAACAATTGACAACATTTGAGGACCGGATTTACATGGAGCCGGTCCCCCCTCCATAAAGGCTTTGTATTATAGCTTCTCCCATCAAAGGAGACTTTTAACTGGTTGGTGCAATGAAGATGGAAGCTTCATGCACCAAACTATGCTTGAAAATCAAACCTAGTGTCCCAAGCCTCAGTCCCAAGACCTCACACACCTTCAAAAATGGTGAGAGCTAGCAGGGAATGAGGATAGATTGAGAGGAAGAAGAGGTATCTTACGAGAAACAAGTATTTCTCCTCACATAATCTTCTTAATAGCTTAGCATAGCTTAGTAATTAGCATGGTAGAGGAGATGAGCATGCATTCGAGCTTGGCTCTTGGTTGGATTTGCATCACAAAGCCGAGAGTTGTTGGTGTAGGCATCCCTTCTCACAAGCTTGGAGTAGATGATGAGCTTTCCATTAAAGCTTGAGAAGGAGATAGTCTTATTTACTTCACACATGAGTTTGTGTGAGTGTGTGTGCCATAATGCCTTGCAAAATCAACCGCCTCTCACTCTTGGTTGACCCCTCTTGCTATTTCCTCCTCCTGGCCCCTCATTGGCTCATGCCAAGCTTAGCCAATAGGAAATTAGAGCTCAAATGGAGAACCTTGTGACAAGTGTCCCTCTTTCCCCTTTAGTGAGAGTTTTAGGTATATAAATAATTCAATTAAACTCTCATTGGACCTCTTCTGGCCAATAGGAATCAGGCAAGCCATTGGGCTGCTGAATGCTCATTGAACCCCTTGGTAGACTGCCCAATAGTCTTCTAAGGAGCTTAATTTCTATTGGTTCTTTTTAAATTGATTAGACTAAATTTACTCTAGCCTAATTCTCATTGGTCCACCTCTATGGCCATCCAATAGGATTTGATGGGAGGCTGGTGGCAACTGGCCTAGGAGCTTGACACGTGTCCAGTATTCCCTTTGTGTAAAGGGGAATTCTTGAAGTGTGTGTGTGTGTCTCTCTCTCATCCCCTACAAAATGGGCTCGCCCCCTCCTTCCTAGGGATATGGGAAGATTTTTCAGTCTTCCCCATGACCATCCAATCCTCCTATGCTTTGGCCATTGGATAAAAGGTTTAATTTTTGGAACCTTAGCCTATGGAAGTCTTAATGGAGCTGAACCTTAGGTCTTTTAAGCCCCATTGAAGCACATTGCTCTTTTGCAGGCTATCCCCCTTTGGATCCCTATATTTCCCTCCTTTGGATCCTTGACAGAGACCAGTCTGCAGCCTTACCAATATTCTAGCGTTTACTCTCCTGGTACGAGCGAGAGCGAGAGAGAGAGAGAGAGAGAGAGAGAGAGAGAGAGAGAGAGAGAGAGAGAGAGAGAGAGAGAGAGAGAGAGAGAGAGAGAGTTTTCATTGCATGCTTACAATTCAAGACTTCAATTTTGTAGCATGCCCTTCAATTTAGCATGATGCCCAAAACACTGGCAAAGATAAATAAACTAAGCAATTTTTTTTCTTTTGTGGCTTTCATTGCCATCATGTTTTGAAGTGTAGATGGTGCATGAATACACCTATGAAGAATTTATGTCATATAGTAACAACCTACATATGCATTATTATGATTGGATGATGATGTATCCTATTGCCATATCTTGTGTACACGGCATAAAACATAGAGAGAGATACAAACATGTGAGGAATCTAAAGAGCATCATAGATAAAGGGACCAATTACCTTCTGAATAGTCATAGAAAGCCAATTCGGCTCTTAGCCCTCATGTTTTCACAACTTGCTGACGTAGTTGGTTTGTACCACCAAGATTTGTAACATTGTGATCCCAAGGTAGATGAAGGAGAGGATGAACCCTTCAATTATCACTTTCAAGAATGCGAAGGACTTTATATACGTAGAAATAAAGCATTGCTTATTTTGCACTTCGAAGGGAAGATAGCATTTTAAGAATCGAAGTCATGTTTTTTTTTGTGTCGTAGCAATGCATGGGTCACATATTAGTTTGCCCTGAAAAATAAAGGCCAAAGAATTGGATGGGATTCAAAATTTAGGTCAATGCTCATATATTCGAGATAGCAAACCAATTTCCACAAAAGGTATGCAACTGTTTGAAGAAATGGTTTTTGTGCTCTCAATTTTGGGGAGCCTACCCTACTCTTCGTTTTCCACGAGGAGTTGGGCATGGGATGAACAATACCAATTGAAAGGCCGCATATCTCACAATCGAGGTTGTCGATCAATAAAAACTACTCTCGAGATGTCGAGATTAGTGGGAGAAAACCAATGTCGAGACAACCAACTCTTTTACCAAATGGAACGCGAACCTCCGCCCCTCGGTTGAAAAGCCCACACCACTAACATGCCCACTTGACATAGATGTGAGCCCATGGAGATATGAATTTAAAAAAACTAATCTAAAAATTGAATGATCATGATTAAGCGATGGATCAGGGGCTCCTTTTGCATGCTGATAATTGATCCCATGGAGATGACCCCCCTCACTATCTCACACGGGCCTGGGCAGGAGGGGATGGATGGCCCACGCCCATTTTGGTGATCGGGTGCGATCTGGGTCATTCGATGCGCTTTGTGTAAATTCGGGAAAATAGGTAAATTCGGGTGCATAAAAAATTGTAAATTCGGACCGAGAATTAGGTGTAGGCCCGTGTGAGATAGTGCTAAGGGGAGATGACCCCGTCATCCGTGGCAAATAAAAGAGGGGAATGTCCATTTCACGGGATAAGAGACGTAGAAAATGCCGACTAACCACACAAAGTAGTCTTTCAGCAGGAGCATTTCGCGACGATGGAGAGCACTCTGGATTGTTGACAGGTTTCAAAGCTAGTCTAAACAATGCCCGTCAGACGCAGACGCGGAAAATTTTCATGGCCTTGGTCGCGAAAGGATCCGTATGTGAATACCGACTTGGATCCAGTTGTCCTTGTTCCAGGAATTGGAGGTTCTGTATTAGAGGCTGTCAGTGACAAGGGCCAGAAAGAGCGAATATGGGTGAGGTTATTTGCTGCTGATCACGAGTTCAAGTCAAAGCTATGGTCTCTTTTTGATCCGGAGACAGGTGACTGATGTGGGTTAAGATTGTATTTTCTGTTTGATCGACCTTAAAATTTCTCTTCTTCTTTCCAACATGATGGTTGCACTTGATTCGAAAGAGCGTAATGATCCACAAATTTGCTTGGGGGCTTCTACACTAATTTTCTAGTTATGTCTTCAATTTAAGCCTCTTCTCTTTGCTCTTTCTCTAGGGAAGACGAATTCTCTTGATCCGAAAACACATATTGAAGTTCCGGAGGACAGGCATGGGCTATATTCTTGCGACATTCTAGATCCCAGTCTGGTAAGTCCCCCCCCCTCTCTCTCTCTCTCTCACACACACACACATCCCGTTTGTGTCGTTCTGGTTACTAGTCCAATAGCAGGTCTAGCTCTCTTAGTCAGAGGTGGCCCTCGGGATCTTTCTAGTGTCGGAGCGGAAGGTTTCTCTAAAGATGTCGAGGCTCGTTGAGGACATGTATTGAATGTATGCCTTGTTTGAAAGCATTTGAAGCATCGGCCTTCTTGTAACATGGTTTCTTGTTGACGTTGTGTGAAATGAGGGCTTTGAGGCTTCGTTTCTCGAGACTCCTGAGGATTTGTTCGATGTTGCCGGGAGTTCTGGTTAGTGGCCTGGAGTTGCTTCTCAAACTCAAGCTTTCCTTTCATTAATTTGTAGCCGAACACAGCATGGCCCATAAGCTCTTGCATGGTTGAGCCTTGTTTGGACAAACGATGTTTCTGCAATGGTGATGGCAGTCCAATGGTGCATCGCTCACACTCACTGATCCTCCAAGGGAATGAACTTAAAGGAGGACACTGGAAGGTAGACATGGAGAAACCTTTGGTTATAGTCGTCCATGGTCTCTGTGGCAAGCATTTTCAAGTTGCCCCATTCTGACAAGATCTGGACTTCAAAGAGAGAAGTCATATAACTGCATGCAAATATTGTCTTGAAAGCTTGCCATGTCCTTGGAGCATGCGATTGTGTCGCGCTTGAACTCCACCACTGCACAACATTATCGTTAAGAAATTCCGTTGCTCGAGAAATCTTTGATTCTTCTGTATAATTCCCTTAAGCATGGATGTTGTCAAATTGCTGTAGGAATTGCAATGCTTTCTTTCGAGGTGAAAAATTTGATTGTTGTGCCGTCATCTTTGAAATCCTTCGGTTGGCTAGGTGCATACCTTGGGTATGGATAGTAAGGGTATCCATACATTCTCTAACCATTGTAGCCTGGTGGCGGTGGTGGTGAGGGAGGTGGGGGCAACGCCGGTGGCAAAGGCGGTTGCATTGGATCAAGGTCAGGATGGCTGCACCATATTCCTAAAGACTCCTTCGATTGGAACAGACGGATGGGAAGGTTGCCGATTGGAAGCTCTCATACTTTCTGGTGGTGAAGGAGGAGGTATCATGTGAGGCATCAGAAGAGGTAAATGTAATTCAAAAACTGTTGGAAACCGTGCAACATCGGGAGATTTTGCTGTAGGTGTCGTGAAAGAATGTCGCGAAGCTCAGTGAGGAGAAACTGCAGGTACTCATGGCTTATGCCCCTTAAGACAGAGCGATGAAGACGGGGGAGCGCGCCCAATGCGCAATGGACTTAGGGTGGGCCAGTAAGTTTATAGTGTCACAAGGTGGTGATATTTTTGCAGTTGCTCTCTCTCTCTCTCTTTTTCTTCTTCTTTTGTTGCTGTTGCTTTCCCCCTATTTTCTTGGATTAAGCTTGGACCATTGCAGGGCCAGGAGAAGACGGCCATTTGGACATTGGACTAATGGTTTGTTTGAGCCTTAGAATTGGCACTGAAGAATAGAATGGTAGTGGATCAGGACTGTGTGCTTGGCCACGGGAAAAGGTGCAAGACAAAGTTGTCACAGTTACACCACAGTGATTGTCCTAGGTTGGCCACCCATTGCACATCAGGTAGATTGCATGGGCGGACACTTTTAGCACGTGTCCGGTCGGTCATTTTCTGAGCCTGGTTGGGTGCACATATTTTTAGCTATTTTTGGGCTTTTATGTTTTCTGTACCAGTTACACATTTTGCCCTACCTCAACCTAACATTCTATAAATAGAATGGTTAGGGTCTTGTGGTCATACATTGTGTATTGAGAGCATCATTTGTAGAGCACTTGTGCTCTCTCTCTCTCTCTCTCTCTCTCTCTTCAGTGTTTTCGGCGTGCGCGTGGCTCACACTCTCTCCGCTGCTCACTCTCACATGGCATCAGTCGCTAGAACACGAAGAATCTGCATTGATCTTCCCTCCAGAGGCTAGCGCTAGCGCTTCTGCCAGTTTCCATCGCAAAAACTGCCAATTTTCAGCCTAGTGTTTTTGGACCATCTGCGTTTTTTGCAAAAATCCAGAGTTTTTGCAAATCTGCCTAGCGTTTTCCCCCTTGCGGCCTTGATTTGCAATCTTCTTTCCCAGCGCTTCCTCTCTGCAGCCAAATCGCAAAAGCTCAGCCTTGCGTTTTTGCAAGCTGCTAGCGTTTTTTGGTGGTCTTGCGTTTTTGACAACTTGCTGTGTTTTCCCTTATACGCAAAGCTTGTGCACACAAGGAAGTGGTTTTCACTTGCCTAGAGAGTTATCTACTGCTAGGAACCTGCAGATCTACATCTTGGACAAGTATCTACACCCAATCGGCACTATTTTGGCATTGATTCTCTGTTTTCAGCCCCTTGACGGTTGAGAAGTGTGAGAATCCCCTCCTCTGACACTCTGCGACGCTTCCGTATCGCTCGATGGCGTACATGCATGCTGAAATCTCTATTACAACAGTGTTTTCAACACCCTTTGCAGCGTTCTTTAGGACGGATAGCAAGCTGAATTTTTACTCTTTGTGCGGTTGATCCCTCCCTTGCTCGTCAGGAAATCATCCGGTGGTTGTCTGAGCGGTTATTTTGGACTGCTACAGCAAACTTCGAAGCAGAAGGGACAACAACAATAGTCCCAGAAGGGGGCCACCATGTCTTCTGCGACTACGGCCACTTCCACTTCTGCGACTACGTCGACATCTGCCAACGCAACATCCAACAATTATGCCCTCACCCAGTTTGTTGAGGAGAAGAAGTTGGATTTACACAACTATTCTGTGTGGAGGACACGAGTCCGCACAAACATTGCCTACCATCGACTCTGGGAATGGTTGAATGATTTCACCCATTTGGCTACATAACCTACCCTTCCCACTGTAGTTGTCGAGGGGAAGAACCGGACTATGATGGAGATGGCTCGTGCGATGCTCGCACATGCTTCTTTACCTCGGATTTACTGGGCGGAGGCATGTAACACGGCGGTTTACATTCAAAACCGTTCTCTTGCTCATGCTTTGCAGGACATGACTCCTTATCTGGCTTACTACAGGAGTAAGCCCTCGGTCTCTCACTTTCAAGTTTTTGGGTGTTCGGCCTTTGTCCATGTGCCAAAGGAGAAGCGACACAAGTAAGATTTCAAGGCGAAGAAGCTCATCTTCTTGGGCTATTCCGGCTTTATGATCCTGATGCCAAGACCACCACAGTTAGCCGCTTATTTCATCGCGCATCGTGCGTGCTCCCGTCTTCATCGCTCTGTCTTACAGGGCATAAATCCATTAAGAATCCCAGATTACACATGGGTTCTCATGAATAATCTGATGGAGATAACACCTCTCAACGGGAAGGTAAAGAAAAAGCTGAAATCCGGGGCAGGAACTGAAGAAAAGAATGAAGATTTGGGCTTTAAAAAAAAAAAAAAGGTTTGCCAGAGCAGAATACAAGCGTCCACAACAAGTTGACATGGGTGTGAAAAGATTGATGAAGTACTTCAGAGACCCGAGATTTGCGAAACACCTGAAGATTACCATATTGATGAGATTCACTCGAGATGGCATGAGGCCATTGATTGCCTTCTCAACACAAGACGAAAGCTGAAAGGACAGACGAGTGCAGAAAAGCAGAAGCTTTACTTGCAGGAAGAGCTAGAACAGAAATGTTGACCAGAAGATGAACAAAATACTGGAAAGGACACTGAAAGGGATACTGATAAACTGACAATCTGGTTGTTTGTAACAAATAACCGGAAATAGGAGCGAGGAACTCGCTTCTGTATGGATTGGGAAGCATGGAGCTGGACATCCGCTCTTTTGCAACGAGGTGAGCCATCTCCTTGCCTGTTTTGCAGGTGAAATCAAGGATGAGATGGTGAGATCGAGAGCCACGAAAGCTCAGGAATGAATTGGATATTCTCTCGATTCGAGATAAGAATCATGAATTTGAATGAATGAAAGATGACGCATGTTGAATGATTCTAGTGCGTCAAGATTCCCATATGAATGAGATGACTAGATGCTGTGGTGAGCGCGTCAAGAGTTCCTGCGGGATGAGATACCTACACAGGGATCTAGGTGTATCAAGACTTTTGGACGGATGAGATGACTAGATGATTGAAACACTATGTTCAGTATAAACTAAGTGAAGAACTTTGAAATAGGAATTTCCGAAGATGATTATCGATTTATGAGATTGATGTTTTCTGGAAGAACTTACTAGTTGTGTGCAGATAATAGGTGAAGTTGTGTGCAGAACTGCGGGAGTTGTAACTTTGATCAAGCATTAATATAAAAGAAATATCGAAAGGGGCGCTAGTCTTTGGGGCCAATCTCTCTGGGCATGGAACTACGTCGGGCCATGTCGACCAAATTGAACTGTGATTTTAAAGTTAAGTGTTTTAAGTGATTCTCTCTCGTGTTGTGACAGAATCTAGACTTGGGGTGCCCAAGTTTGTTACACCGGAAGGTACAAAGCGAGAAAACCATTCATGAGTGTTGCTAAATTGGCTTTATCTGACAGGAAGATAATTCTAAATGAATTATTGGATTTATAAGTGAGGGTTTTCTCACTTGGAACACCAAGAAAATAATTCTAAATGAATTATTAGAATTTTAAGTGAGAGGGTTTTTCTCACTGGAGACATCCGAGTACAGAGTATCCCTAGTGTGTCATTCAAAGTAATGACAGGAGCACTGTGAAAGGGAATATCTATAAGGCCACCAGGAACGGGTACTTCTGATGCGTCACATCGGATGGGTGACAGGGAGCATCGGAAAGAAGTATCCGACCATCCGGGAACGGACATCTCTGATGCGTCATAGGATGGGTGACATAGAGCATCGTGAAGGGGATTGTACCGTAAGTTCGGTAGGAAAGGACTAGGTGATGGGTATTCTTGATGCGTCACAAGGTGGGTGACGGGTGCATCAGAAAGGAGACATCCATAGTCGAGAGGAAATCCGAACTAGAGAGAGGAATACGCGTAAAGACGCAAGCACAAGAATAAAGATGGGTTCTGAGAAGCTTTTCTTAAAAAGCGGAATATTTTAACGAGTTTTTGGGGAAGAGCAGACGCTTTCCCGCGAGGAATCTATGTCTGCATTGCATTTGTGCATGTGGTTGCATGCAGGGACGCCTGGGAAGTGCTGTGAAAGCATTGTTTTTAACTTATAAGGTTTTATTGAGTTTTTGGGCAGATTCAGACTATTTTTAAAATACGCCGGCCGCCCATTTAATAGGTGGGCAGCCATCCGATAAATAAGGCAACAGATCAGCCAGCGTTTTCTCTTTCTCTTTTTCTGGCAGAACAACGGATTTTTTTTTTTGTGAAAAAAACGGCCGCGATCTCTACACGAGCAGCTATTCGTGCCGTGGCGAAGGAGCTTTAAAAGCACCACATGCCCTCACTGAAAGGAAGTTACCAATGCTAGCAAGAGAAGACTCTGCTGCCAGAAGACGCGAGAGATCGCGAGACTACGAAGCACGGAAGTCGATTTTCCCGCGCAAGAGCGACAGGTATCTATTGTGGATTCGCCATACGAATTGTTGTCGTGTGTTTGCGTGTGTGTTTGCAGGTACTTCATCGCGAAGGAGAAGCGAGAAGGCTTTGGCCTACGCTTCGGAATTTTGGAAACGGAATTCGGAAATTGTCTGCGGAGTCTCGACTCCGAGTACAAACGGAAAAAGGATTGAGAGCTTGTCTCTCGGATTTCCCTTACGGGAAGGAACGACCATCGAGTCAGAGATTTAGAACGGAGGGGTTGTCTCTGGTTCTTGTGCTTGTAAAAAGATTCTCCCTAATAAAGAATTCTCTTTAAGGGGGGGACCAGCCCATCTTCTGGTCCCAGTACTGTGTCGATCTTCTCATTCTCTCTCTCTCTCTCTATTTATTTCTCTCTATATCCTTTGGCTTCAGTATTAAGTGATAAATTTTATTTATCCGAGTATATTTTATATTGTTATGCGCTCTCGTTTGTGACAATGAGTGCCACTTGTCACATTTTTGGCTACTTTCCACCTTGAGAGTGAGAGAGGGCGTTAAAAATCAAGCGTTGGGTTCTTTTTGCGAGTATGGTGGATTGTTGCAGGGACCAAAGCTACTGCGTATTGCCCTCTCCTTGTCTCTCTGTCCCTGAACACGGGTTATTTGAAAGTGGAACTTCGACAAGATGTTAGTCCATTGCATCTGCTTTTCCAAGAACTGCTTCAGTGTGATAAGACGTAGCGTAAACTCTAATGATCTGTGAAGACTGTAAAATAAGCTATGAGTAAATAGTGTCGCCATTGCGTAAGAGCATGGATAATTGCCAATAGCTCTTTCTCATAAATCTGTGCCACCAACTCAAGACGTGAAAACATCCTACTCTCGTAAGCAATGACATGGTCTTCTTGCATCAAAACTGCTCCAAGACTGCAACCACAAACATCACAATAAACTTCGAATGGATTTTGTAAGTCTGGCAAGGCCAATATTGGTCCCGTAGTCAACTTTTCTTTGAGAGTCTGAAAAACGGTATTCTCTGTTGGTCCCCAAGTGAACGGAACCCCTTTCCGAGTGAGTTAAAGCAAAGGAGAAGCTATCTGTGCAAATTTTCGAATGAACTCCCGATAATAAAGAGCAGAAGCCCAAAAAGCTTCGAACTTCATGAACATTCTTTAAGTCGGGCCAATCACGAATAGTCTCAACTTTGGCTGGGTCCATCTTTACTCCTTCTGCAAAGACGATGTGTCCCAAGAAATGTATCTTAGGCAAGAAAAATTCACTCTTTTTCGCATTGATAACCAATTTATGCTTCGGCAGTGCCTGAAAGACCTGCAACAAGTGATGTCTGTGTTTTGCTTCATTCTTGGAGAAGACGTTGCACAATACATGAGAGAATCAATTAAAATAATTCACAACTTTAAAACTTTAGTTGACACGGCCCGACGGAGTTCCGTGCCCAGAGGTATTGGCCCCAAAAATCTGGCGTCCCTTTCTGCAATTTTTTAATATTAATGCTTGAGCAAAGTACAACTCCCGAGGGGTCCTCTGCTCTTAAGACTTTGCGTCCATATGCTCTCTAGAGTGAGGCCTTTGGGTTCCTTTTATTCTTACAAAGGATGCCAAGAGCAGAGCCCCAAAAGCAGTTAAACTCAAAAGCAAACTGCCCCAAAAGCAACTGATCATCAAAAACTGCCAAAAAGCACCAGTGCAATTTACGGAATTCCGTACAGCCCTGCCATGTCAGCAGCCAGCGTGAAACGTGGAAATCCGTACTGCTGCCACGTCATCAGCCTGTCAGCGCCAATTGCGGATGTCCGTATTGCTGCCACGTCATCAGACTGCTGTACTGTCTGTCCACGTCAGCAGCTCTGCCGCGGGTGGTCATCTGCTGTTATCGGGGCACGGTGTCACGTCATCATTTTGTGACAGAAACTATTATGCGATCCCATTGGGCTACTCTTTCAAATTAAAAATTCCAACAGGATGGATAATTCAAGTGCCCAACAAGCAAAAAGTGCTTGCACATTAAGTTGCAAGGCTTCGTTAGAAATTCAAGATGAAATGTCACAGTAGTAACTATTTTATGGTAATATATTGGGGCTAACGTGGTCTCCATCTCTTGAAATGCAGCTGATACCTTTGGACATTGTTTGCTACTTTCACAACATGATTAACAAAATGTTGGAGTGGGGCTATCAGGAAGGAACTACCTTGTTTGGTTTTGGCTATGATTTCAGGCAAAGTAACAGGTGCTGAAAGATTGTGATTTTGCACCCCGCTGATGCATTTGCACATTGTGAAAGTGTTAAATGTTTTTTCTCGATTGCTAGGCTTCCAGAAGTCATGGAAAAATTCAAAGCGCGGTTGAAAAGCGCTTTCAAATCCTCAGGTGGAAAGAAAGTGAACATTGTCAGCCATTCTATGGGTGGGCTGCTTGTCAAATCCTTCTTAGCTCTCCATCATGATGTAAGAAATTTTATAATGCAATGCCTTATGCGGTAGTCGCAGAGGTTTAATGTGAAATTGCTGATTCAGGAATTTGAGAAGTATGTGAATTCATGGATTGCCATTGCTGCACCATTTCAAGGTAAGAGGCTAAAAATCTCAAATTTACTCTTGCTCAAGATTGATCTTGGATTTATGGAAATCTAGAGTAGGTTTATAGTTTTCCTCGAGGAGTTTTGTGTAATTGGAGTAGAGATGCACTAAGGATATTATATTTCTCTAGTTCAGTCTTTCCTTTGTCTGTTTTCCTTCCATCACAAAGCAATGGTGTTTGAGGCAACGGCTTGGGCAGGTGCCCCTGGGTTTATTTTGGATGTGCTTTTGACTGGCTGTGAGTTTGTCAAAGGCTGGCAACGGGAGTTCTTCATCGCAAAATGGAGCATGCATCAATTGGTATGCTGATTATAACAATAGCTGAGTTTAGCACTCCTGATAGCAAACATAAATTCCTTGTTTGCTTTTGCAGCTCATTGAGTGTCCCTCTGTGTATGAGCTGATGGCGAATCCAGAATTTGAATGGCCCAGAATTCCTCTTTTGAATGTTTGGCATCGGTCATGCAATGAATCTGGTGAAAGCTCAATAAACCTTGAGACTTATGCGCCAGATGGATTATTTCCCATCTTAACCGAAGCTCTTGCTGATAATACAGTTAGTATTCCTAATCCAATCATTTCTGCCTTTTCTCTTATGATTGTATCATGCGGTGATTTTCTGAAGGAAACAGTACATACTTTTTTTGAAGTAGATATCGTATGGTGGAGCCACTATTCCGCTTCCTTTCAATACAGCTATATTTGATTGGGCCAGCGAGACCCAAAGACTTTGGAAATCTGCAAAGCTTCCACCTGGGGTCAAGTTCTATAACATCTTTGGCACAAGTTATGACACGCCTCTAGATGTTTGGTAGGTTTGCTTATGTTTGTTTTCTTGGGAGTCATGATGGCTATCACATTTTTTTAACATGACAACTTTGGTACAGGTATGGTAATGAAAAGTCCCCTATTGGGAGTTTGACAGAGATTCTGCAGACAGAGGTATTTGCCGTTGTTTGTTTTAGCATTTTGGTATTTATTATGTGCTTTTGTTGAGCGTTGTCAAAATCTGCTTTTTTTTTTTGCACAAGATCGCTTTGTCTGGTCGTCGTCAAGAGAAGGCCATGAAACTTCTCACATGATTTTTGCAGGCGGAGTTCTCGTGTATTGATGGTGATGGAACTGTACCGCAAATCTCTGCCATGGTATCTTTAAAGTTTAAAAGATTAAATCACTTTTTGTGAGCATGATCTGCAAGCTAAAGAGGCTAGTTGGAATGTTGGGTGTACTTTGCAATGGGAGCCTCTTACTTAGAGCAGATTGTCTTTGCCTTCAAAGAGTAAATCCTGAGCAAGGTTGTTCATGTGCAGGCTGACGACCTTGATGCCATTGCTAGGGTGGGAATACCTGGCGATCACCGTGGATTGTTGTCTGAGGAGCGTCTTTTCCGTGTTCTTAAGCAATGGTTGAATGTGGAAGAAGTGGATCCTTTCTATGATCCTCTAGTAGACTTTGTTATCCTTCCAAACATAGATGATTGGGAGGCTTACTACTCCAGAGCTTCATCCGACAACAAGGCTAAACAAGTTCAAGGTAGTTTTCAAGAGACAAGATATGAGTTTGTAGCGGAGGTCGTAGCAAGTGATGGTGCATACACTGCGCATGCTGAGGGCCAGATGATTGTGTCCGTATTCACAAGTCCGACTGGTGGCAAAGTTTGACAGGAAATTACGGCATGGGCAGTCCCTCCTGAAAGGGAGTGCTGTCGTTGTAAGATTGAAGGTTGGTTCTGTGTCATGAATGATGCGGCCAGTCGGCCTGGTTTTCTGGAATTGGCAGAGTTTAAGTGGGCAATTATTCAATGCTGGAAGGCAGAG
The DNA here is from genome assembly GCF_014529385.1 of Adiantum capillus-veneris. Taxonomy (NCBI): domain Eukaryota; kingdom Viridiplantae; phylum Streptophyta; class Polypodiopsida; order Polypodiales; family Pteridaceae; genus Adiantum; species Adiantum capillus-veneris. The sequence goes on along the minus strand of NC_140960.1, from coordinate 18,726,204 downwards.
AGAATGCAGTAGGTAATTCAAAGATTTGTGATTAATCCTGTATCATAATAGTAGAACCTCCTCTGCCATTGAAGGACAATCTCAAAGAGATCGAGAACCCTTCATTCATTACTCCTGCTTGGAGTGTTTACAGTTGTTTATAATCTTCTGTACAGAGTGAAGAAGCTATATAAAAACTCAAAATGTAATTGTTGGAGGATGGTAAGCAACTCTGCTTGATCAGTTTGTATGTGATGTATGTTGCATTTATTTCTCCTTGCCCTCACACTTTGCCCAAAATTATCATTTTAAAGCTGCTTCCATTTTGTAAATAATTGGGACAATTCTCGTCTTTGCACCTTGTTTGCAGTTTAGTGATATCCTTAGTTAAAGTGGGATATATCGCGCCATATGCTTCTTAATGCTTTAAGCATATGTTTCCTATTATAGATGCACAATAGCGAAACATTTAAGTCACTTGTATCATGTTGGCGATGGGTTTTATTTGAACTTAGATTCGACAAATGTTGTGTAGGATGCAAGATGGGCTTTTAGTGCAAAGTGTTCTCAAGATACTTTTGTGAGGTCAGAACCATGTGAGTTGTCTGTGAACAGTGTTCATTGAACACATAAATTTCATGCCTCATTTTTGAAGGCTTCGATGCCCTTTGGAGGCACTTTCACTCTTCTGTGAATTCTACCCTTCAGAAGAAGGATAGGCTATTGAATTAATTTGAAGTAACCCTTTTGAGGATTGCTTAAATATAGCATAGCTTAATGAAGGGTGCGTTAAAATGTACCTTTTCCAACCACCCTTTCAAAACGAGCCTTTCCTGTAATCTCTTTTCGTAATTCACAATCAAGAGTTTTACTACATTGAATGCAGGGTGAAGTTAAGCGGCGCAGCACAGAAAAAGGGCTTTGATTTTCCATCGCCCTTAAGGGCTTTGTGGAGGTCCTTTCCCCGTAATTAGTGCGACCACAAGGTGACTGGTGGAGGCCGGGAGCCATGGTGGGAGCACTAATTACGGAGGAAAAGGATAGTGGAGGTCCTTTCCCGGCCTTCAAAGCTAGGGGGAGGGGGGCCAAGAAGCTCTGACAGTGTGGCCACGGCAGGGATCAGAACAACAGTACCTCTCCACAATGCCGACAGTGCTAGCATATTCTCTGTCCACTCGTCGTCGCCATCAGTGCGACCTGTGTTTGCATCGGGCGAAGTATTGCAGCACGTGACCTGTGCATACCGTATGCTTACGTGTCAGCAGGGGACTGCATTCCGAATGCTCACGTGTCAATTGGAGAAGAACCTGGTAGCAGAAGAAATTCTGCATGATGATGTGTCGTAGATCCAACAGCTACTGGTAGAGATTACTGCAGGGAATTGACAGTAGATGGAGGGATGAGATGCTCAGCCCCCCGACCCCAGGCTTTGAAGGGGAAGGGTGCTAATAAGAAATCACTGAGAAAGCTTACTGCCTTCGACTAGATAGTGCCACATCGATTTCAACAATGCTTAGGCATTTTTATCGCTTATAGTTTTTGGGTGTCTTATCCTGGTCATCCCAATACTCCCCAATACTGCCAACCTCCAGCATGATGATCTACTTCACCTCTTTTCAAGAGGTAAACCCTTTGGCAAATCGATAGGAAAAACATCTTTATCTTCTTCTAGCAAGACTTTCAAATCACTTTCATAATCACTAGAAGAAGACAAAGACGAGTAGGAAACCTGATCTTTCATCTCCACATCACAGTCTCAACTACCTCCATGGCCACTTCTTTAGCCTTAACCGTACAGTCTTGCACTAGCGATGAAGATTCTCTTCGACTTTGCTTAACGCCCTTCTAAAGGCTAAAGGAACGATTTCCAAGCGGTGACAGTGAGGGGAAGGACTTGCAAGCGGTGAGAGCGAGGCAACACTCGCCTGACTAGCAACCACCTCATGAATTCTGTCACCTATGTCAACATTTTGCGCAAACATTCAAGGTGAAAGGAAAGGTGATTGCTCGTGCAGGCCTGTATTTGAGAGAGCTTTTGAAGAGGAGGGTATATTCCGATGAGAGCCTCTCTCTCTCTCTCTCTCTCTCTCTCTCTCACACCCCCCTTGCCCCGGCACCATCATGATAACTTGAACCTGTCCCCCTCGCCTTATCTTTCTATTTCCCTGCCGGCATCGCCATCACCATCCCAGCCATGCCATGAGTACGGCCTGCGAACGACCAGAGAGAGAGAGAGAGTGGGTCGCATGGCATGCAAGTATATGAGAGAGCTGCAGTTCGAGAGAGAGAGAGAGAGAGAGGAAGAAGTTTTAACGTCCTAGGAAACTATCGGCGAGCCTCAGCACTAAAGGGCACGGGAGAAACTAGAGTGCATTGTTAGCTTTGTTCCATCGAATTGAGATCGAACAAAATATTGGAAACTGCGAGAGAGAGAGAGAGAGAGAGAGAGAGAAGAGAGAGATTTCATGAAAGAGTGTTAGATTTTTTTTACCTGAGAGTGTTTGGTTGTGTACCTCCGCATAAATTGGTTACCGATCGTAGTGCTTCAGAAGGGTACCTCGCCAAAAACCACAGGGAGTGTTAAGAGTTTTGTCAAGCTCAATGTTCATGATCATACAAGATGTCAATGTTATTACTTGTTTGTTGTTCCATTTTTATGTTTTAAAAAAAAGAAAACATGCAAGTCTCTTTGCATGGGGGAGTTTGCACAGTCCTCCCCAATTTTTATAATACGAGGGAACATGCCATTCCCACGGCAGCGTGCAATTTTCAGTGTGTTCATTAACTGCATTCTGAGTTTCAAAAATAAAAAAATAATAATGCTTACTCATCGCGCGATTGAATGTCTATCGCCAATGGACTTCCTTATATCAACGATGTTGGGCATCTCTGCACTTAACCCGCTGCAAGAGACGACATCCCTGGGAGGATACCCGTCAAGAAGATTTTGTGCTATTGTGAGAACACCACATTTTGTATACATATCGATCAAACCACCACCAAGCATGAAATCGTACTCCCAACAAACGTTGACTAGCGATCATATCGTGAATTCTAATATCTATGGTTGTGTACGTCATTGCATTTGCTGACCCGCATGCATTCTAGATTCCTGTGCAGGCGTAGATGATTGCATCTGGATAGAGACTCTTCCTGCGATCTGTTTTGCACAACCTGTAAATCAATCCATTTCAAGAGGCGACATTGCAGAAACGAAACTCCTCAAGCATTTTTTCTGCCCATATCAGCTTCTTGCGTGGAGCTACATGCCTTCATGGATGTGTACGTGATTGCATTTAGAGAGAGGCCCTCGGTTCGCAACATAGTATCATGTCGTTTAATAACATCGTATTTTGCGAACACGCATCGGTGACCTCACCAACAAATTGTTCGCCATTAGTGGTTGGCAGGTTTTCCTTTGACTTATTTATCATGGGTGACGGTTCTCTTGTGAAGTTTTACAAGCGTGTAACCTTTGACACTGAAATAGTCCAGAGCTTCCTTTCCAGGTCCATGCTGACAATACTATGCAGTCAACGTGTTCCAATAGAGGACATCTCAAAGAGAATGCCCGCATGGTCTGTTTGTGCTTTTGTAAGGGTACAACTAGGGAGAGAGTCTTTATTGTCAAGATAGCCTTTAAGACCAAAGCATAGATGATTTCATCCGGAGAGATGCCCTCACTTTGCATCAGCCTTTTGTGTATCCTTCACTACAACCAATAGCATCAACAAAAGAATGTGCTGAACGGGCCAGCAAAGGCAATGAATTTTGGTGATTCGACTACATATCAGACCAACTGATCATCGATTGAAATCTGATATCTTCTGCTTCAGTAGCATTAGTAGAACATACCTCTACCATGGGTTGATCGCACGAAATATCTGAGCTTTGGGAGTGCTCATCACGTCGGCAAGCATCCGAAGTACACTCCAGCTTGATGATCTGTGAAATATTACCAGGGTTTGAAAGATCTTCGACACTCCTTTCTGGTGCTATGGCTGCAACTTGCGAACTGCTTACTTCTGGAACCTGCGAACTGCTTGTGGAAAAGATCGAATCGAACTGCTTGTGGAGAAGATGGAATTGCTCTTGGGAGCAACGTTGCTTACTGCTAGGAACGTGCGAATTGCTTGTGGAGAAGATTGAATTGCTCTTGAGAGCAACGCAAAATGCTTTTCCTATTTTATTTGATTGGTGACAGCGTAGTTTTTTCTACTGTGGCTTTTCAACGCTGGGCTTTTGACGGCGTAGTTTTTTTTAGAGCTTCTAAGCGCTGGAGCCACATGGAGTTATGACAGGCGAGGGATTCTTGTTGTATCATGTGCCTCGCCCAAAACCTTGTGTATATAATATAACAGAGCCAGTAATTTTCCCTCCTCACATCAGCCAAAGCCAAACCCTTCACTGCCTTCATGAATTGCAAGTAGCAATCGTTCTTGCAGCTGATCCTTTGAAGAGTACTCTGGAAGGTCAAGCTGATTGAAACATGTATGTGCCGATGGACGCCTCTCAGGAGGTCCATAAGCCTTGTGAATTTGGAACCTTTGGTGTCCTGAGATGCCTTGCAATGCTTGAAAATCCTCAAGAGGAACCTTTGAAGTGCCAGTTATAAACTGCAGTAGGCGGGCCATGTCCTCCTTGTTAAATTGGTGCATGAACTCCTAGAACCATTGCACAACAGGAGATGCAGCCGTGTAACCTCAATTCTTTCATAGAGAATATGCTTCTCTTCATCTGCATCGATACTAAAGGTGAGGCCAAGTGCATCATTTACAGTGTTCTCAAGAACCCATTTCAAGTTCTTGTAGAAGTCTGGATCTACAGCCTCAATATCATGATAAGTCACTTTCACTCCCAATATGTCCTTATAGAAAGATCGAGTAAAATACACATCAAGAAGCTACCCGTCAAACAGAGCCTTGGCAATCACATGGCCTACAAACTTGAAGTAGGAAAGATGCTCCGTTTGATACACAGAATTGGGACAATTACTCTGGACAAAAGCTGGTACCACTCTCTTGTTAGCCCACCAGCATCAATGCCTTCCTCTCCTTGAAATTGTACAGTCAAACGGCCCTTGAGTTCATCAGGTGTTCTCATTCTCAACTGATTATATGAATCTTCTAATACATAAGCTCATCGGAGGAGAATAGTGCTGTTGCTGCCTGATTCGAGATTTGAAATATGCTCTCTTGTTGTCAAAATCTATAAGCCTAGGGGTTTTCAAAAGAAGAGAGAGAGACTTTTCTAGCAACCCAGGATTTTGTCTCACAAATGCATTTAGCAGCCGCCTGTGCCTGTCAGCAAAACGGACGAATGTGAGTCCCTTCTCGTCAGACTTTCGTAGCTGCATAGATCTAGACTCAGTTAGAGAAGCAGAGCTTGCTGCCTCCTTGATCTCACAAGCAGTTGCGCTGCCAAGCTCTTGTAAACCTGGAGAAGCAGGGTTGTCCTCAACTTGTCACATAAGACAAAAAAACCTTCAATGAAAGGTAAGACTCTTTGTGCTTCTGGTGAGAGAGGTGGCATGACTGCAGTGTTACTCAAAGCTGCAGATTGGCTGTCAGAAGAGGAAGCAGCATTCGGAGTCACCAATCTGCTTTCAATTCTTACAGCACCATGTAGGCCGTGCTGAGCTGGACAGAGTCCGCCTCGCCAAGAGCTTGAAGTTGATTAATAGCAGCCCCACAAAGGTTTTTAGCAACATCAGAATCGCTAGGTAACATGGACGGTGCTGTTTACTTCGTTTTTTTAGAGCTTTTGAGCGAGATGTGCTGGCGAAGCCGCGTTTTTAGCTTTTGAATGAGATGCGCAGGCGTTTTTTTAGAGCTGCGCTGGAGCCACGTGGGCTGTTGAGGGGCCAAGGATAGGAAAGTGGCCACTACGCTAACGAAGTAAAGAGATGGGATCCGCGGTGGGGGTCCAAAGGGGGCGGATGGATGGCGGAAAAAAATGGGTGTCGATCGAAGGCTCAGAGACTCGAACCCGCGCCACCACCATGAGAGCCCAATGCTCTAACCACTACACCCACAACAGGGAAGTTGACAGACAACCCCCCTTGCTTGTCCGAGTTTACCTTTTCGTGTTCTAGTTTACCCCGGCATCCTACAGTTGCGCGCGTCTCGATCACCGTGTCTTGACTTCGCTACCGTGTATCCCATCGCTTGAGCTTCAAAAATTTCCCGTGCTCTGTAGTGCTGAGGATCGGCGAGGAGAGTTAAACTCAAGACTTGTTATTCAAGAGAGAGAGAGAGAGAAAGGGATCTCAAAGATTCTTCCCAAATCATTTTTGCGGAAAGGCGGCAAATGCTTCAATTTATTCATTTATTAATGAGATTTTCAGTGGAATTCACCTCCATCCAATCTATGTCATGTGGCCAATTAGGCATTGCATCAATAAAATGTCCACAACTCCTCCAGTACGACGAAGACTACTTGATGCTATCCATCATGCCTTCTTTATTTATATTAAAATTTAGCCTGCAATCGTTAGCACGCATGATCCCAACAGACCCAGCCCTGCTCTTCATCCCTCATCCCCAAATGTAGGCGAAGCATGCTCTCATCTCACCTTCTTCAACCATGGACTTGGGTACAGTTCGTGAAAGAGAGAGTTTATGAAGATTCTACATATTTTACGATTTTCTTTGAGCTGGTAGGTGGTACTCATTACAAAGATGGAAAATACTCATTACAAAGACAAGCAAGAAGGTGGGAGTGAGAGTGCACAATGCTCGGATATTTGTTTAATGGTGGAATCTATTGCAGATCCTCTGAGTTTAAAGAGAAAGTGAAAAGTAAATATTTAAAATACTCTCTCTCTCTCTCTCTCTCTCTCTCCACAAGTGGTAGCGCCATTCTCGGAGTCTCTCTCTCTCTCTCTCTCTACTCTTCAAGCGGCAGGCTCCCACTCAATACTGGCATAGAGGGCCTTCACACGGGGAGTTCTGTACCTGCTCCCAAACTTTCCTTAAAGGAGGCAAAAGGAACATATGAGCATTCACACCCACGTGTAACAAGTTCCTAGGACTTGCTAGTGTAGTTCACTTTATTGCTCACATGAAATATGGACTCCTTAATTAGAATGCTACCCACGATCTCAAGTTGCGTTTGTGCAAAAGGATGTTCCTTTTTATAAACTTTTGCAAAATAGCAAACGTTTAGGAAAAGGAACCAATCTCCCTACTTATTAGCTTAACTACTCCAAGCTCTTTCAAACACACAGTGTGAATGTGAAAATTTGAAAAGAACCCTCCATTTTCCTTTACAAAACTCACAATGTGAAGAGCCTCATACACAAACACAAAAGCGCCACTTGAAGAGCAGGCTGGTTGTGTAGAACATGCCAACGTACACACACACACACACACACACACACACACACACACACACACACACACACACAGAGAGAGAGAGAGAGAGAGAGAATTCGAAGCCTCTCTTGTACCACACAAGCTAGGCAAATGGACCCTCGGGAATATGAAGAACTGTGCATATCTAGAGCTCGCAAGGGGGTGGAGGTTTTGAGTGAAATGGGTAGCAGTTGGAGCTATCATGTGGCGATGGGCCATTGAGTCAAACAGGCGGTGGTAGATGATTTGAGTGGGCTTGAATGGTTGCGTCGGCCGAGATGCAAGTAGAAAAGTGGGTAGATTAGTTCGGACCACACAAAAGACATGCGGCCTTGAGGTAGTGTAAGTGTCAATGTAGGGGCGATAGGTCCTAGGTGCAACAAAGCACGCACACACCGGTGTGTTCAATCAGGTCTTTGCAAGGCCTTTCTACATGTGATTATGTAGTTAAGGTAGGATAGATAGCGGGTTGTTGAGCTCATGTGAAAGCTGGGCAGTTGAAGCTCAAGGGTGGGTGACGACAGCTACAATTCCTAAAGCTGAGCGATCGACACTAGTATTGTGACAGGTGCACAACTGGTGTAGGGGCTCGACAAACTATGTCAACATGGCAGTCGGTGTTGAAGCTCCACACACGGCGTTGCACTGGCATAGAAAGCTAGGTGGAATCAAAGGGACGAGTGGGGCATGGCCCCTAGATCGCCCCACCCTTAGATACATGTGCGAGCTAGCGAGATAGACAGACGGCCAGACGCCCCATAAATGTGTGTGTGTGTGTGTGTGTGTGTGTGTGTGTGTGTGTGTGTGTGTGTGTGTGTGTGTGAGAGAGAGAGAGAGAGAGAGAGAGAGAGAGAGAGAGAGAGAGAAGAATAAGAAGAAGAAGAAGAAGAAGAGAGTTTTAACGTCGTAGGAAACTATCCCAAGAGACCTTAAAGATCTAGCGGGCGAGGAGTTGAACTCAAGACCTGTTATTCAAGAGGGAAATGGCATAACAAATCTACCACACTTGGGTGATAGAAAGGTTATACCATTTTCCTCTTTTTATTAGCGCGCGCGCACACGCACACACACACACACCCGAGAAGAAGAGAGTTTTAATGTCATAGGAAACTATCCCAAGAGACCTTAAAGATCTAGCCAATGAGGAGTTGAACTCAAGACCTATTATTTAAGAGGGAAATGGCATAACCAATCTACCACACTTGAGAGAGAGAGAGAGAGAGAGAGAGAGAGAGAGGGAGAGGGCGGCTACGACCTACTACAAGAGAGGAATGATGGTTGCGACACACGAGAGAGAGAGAGAGAGAGAGAGAGAGAGAGAGAGAGAGAGAGAGAGAGAGAGAGAGAGAGAGAGAGAGAGAGAGAGAGAGAGTAATGGTAATGATAATAGATATTATTATTGTAGGTGACAGGTGCCAAATATGGGATCGACTATGTGAAAATACAAATGAATATCAACTTTATTGATATTGTATAATTAAAGAGGTCTTTATGAGCTTTGGTCATTTTTATGTCTGGGCGGATAGTCTGTATTGTTACCATATACATGTGGTAGTGATGTGTGTGAACACACTTAGGACCGCCGAAGCATTTTTTCCCTCATTGGGAGGTTTTATACGCCCATCACTGTAGGGCTATCTATCTTTCCATTGCACACTAAGTAAAACTCTCTCTGTTGTGTGCCTTGAGCTTCCTTCAACTTCTCCAAGCTATGTGTGTTTTCCTGCAACCCTAATTCCAATAATTGGTATCAGAGCAGGTTGCGTCCTCCCGGGCGCTTAGTCGCCAACAACTCTAGCACACGCCTGCTCACTTTCTCCGAGACTCATGATGAAAGGAAATATAGAAGTTGTCAAGTTTGATGCATTATGCACATTGCTGTTGCAAGAGTCACTTTCCAAGAAAAACACAACTAGACATTGTGCAATTGAACATTCCTTTATTGTTGTTCAGAAAAAACGTGGTAACAGTATTGTAGCCACTTCTCATGGTTCTTCTGCGAGTGGTAAATCACAAGTTCCTAATGCTTCTGTTGGGAGCAATTCGTCTAGAAATTAAGGTGATAAGGGAAAAAAGAAGATGCGTTTCCAATATTGTAAAGCTAACGATCACTTGATCAAGTAGTGTCCTAAGTTGAAAGCAAAAGAGGCTAAGAAGAAAGAGACTGGTTCCACTACAAATGGAGCTATTGTTGAGTCTTCTGTGAAAGGAGATTGTGATGCTGATATTGATGCGAACAAGCTTTTAGTGGAGAGTGCACTTATGATCCTTCTGTCCATGATGCATGTTTGTTAGTTGCTACAAATTCTCATGTGTGGTACTTTGACAATGGTGCTACAAAGCACATTACCTCTCATCGTGACTTGTTTACCTCTCTCAAGGATGTTCCTCATGGGAATTCAGTCACTTGTGCCAACAATGCCTCTTATCCGGTTCACGGAGTTGGAAAGATTGTGCTAACTGCTGCAAATGGTAGTTCTTTCACACTTGCTGATGTACTTTATGTACCTAGGACCTAAAAGAATCTTTTATCTATATATGCACTTGCTATACTTGGTCTTGTAGTCAAATTTTGTGGATGAAAGATGTACAGTACATGATCTCAAGTTTGGTGATGACATTGTTGCATCTGGCATTTTATGGTGTGGGCCGGATAAGCTCATGTATGACAAGTGTGGGTAGAATTTTGCAAATGCTCTTGTGGATTCTAAGGCTATCTTAGATGCAAAACTTTGGCATGCAGGTTTTGAGCATCTGAATTTTGTCAGTTTGCTGCGTTTACAGAAATCTGATATGGTTGCTTCTTTGCCGCCTGTTGAAGCACCTGCCAAACATGCTTGTGAAGGTTGTATTTTGGGTAAGATGCAGCGTTCAAAGTAAGGATGGTTTAGTTAGCGCCACATGCAGGTTGTAGCTTGTGCACAGTGATGTTTGTGGGTCCATGCAAACTCCGTCCTTGGGCAAGTATCTTGTGACTTTCATTGATGATTACTCCAGGCATGCATGGGTGTATCCGCTTAAAGAGAAGTCCAAAGTGTTTATGTGCTTCAAATAATTTATGGCTATGAGTGAAAATGTCTTGGGCACCCTCCGTTTAGTTCGAGCGGGGGAGTATATGTCTCATGAATTTAATGCATTTCTGGCTAGTTGTGGGATAAAACACCAATGCACAATGCCATATACGCCTCAACAAAACGGTCTTGCGGAGAGGAAAAGCAGGTCATTGATGGAAATGACAGGATATATGGTCAAAAGTCAAGCTTTGCTGCATTTGTTTTTGCTTGAGGCCATCATGTGTGTCACTTATGTACTAAACAGGTGTCCTACAAAAGCTTTGCAGTCTATGACTCCATATGAAGCATGGCATAATAGAAAGCCTTCTATTGAGCACATACGTGTTTTTGGTTGTTTTACATATGCTTTGATGCCACAAATGTAGCGTAAAAAATTGGATGATAAGGCTGTCAAATGTATTTTTATTGGTTATAGTGCTGAAAGCAAAGGTTACAGGTTGTATCATCTGTAAACAAAGCGTATCTTGGTCTCACGTGATGTTGTGTTTGTGGAAGATTCTTTTAAACCCTTTCTGTCATGTACTAGGGATAATAATGTAAGCTCACATGACATTTATGACACTTTGGTGCCTCTTTTCAGTCGTGGATGTTCGAATGTAATTCTAATGAGGAAAATATGCACCCTATGGGGGTTTCTGATAATTTTACAAATCGGCCTATTACTGATGCAAATGTACATGATGTACTTGATGAGGAAAGGGCTGAGAATGAGTAGGCTAGAGGTATGCCAAAATGGATGGTGCATACTTTGTGTGACATTAAATTGGATGCACCTTTGTCTAGTGTACTCGTTTGGGTTCTCGCCATGCCTCTTATGCATTAGATTGCTACGCTTTGGCTATGTCTAGCTTCTATAATATTGAGGAACCTTTGTCTTTTGATGAAGCAAAAAATTCAAAAAATTGAATGGCTACCATGCAGTCAGAATATGATGCACTTATTGAAAATGACACATAGAATTTATGTGATTTGCCTCGTGGAAAAAAGGCCATTGGTAGGAAGTGGGTTGAAACGCAAGCGGGATGGTGATATTGATCGCTATAAGGCTTGACTTGTTGCAAAGGGTTATGCACAACAAAAAGAAGGTATGGATTATGAAGAGACTTTTGTTCCCACTTGTCGTATGAATACTGTGCATTTTCTATATGCATTGACAACTTAATTTGGTTGGTATGTACATCAGTCGGACATTGTTATTGCTTTCTTGTAAGGTGACATTGTTATTGCTTTCTTGAAAGTTTATGTAACACAGCCTCTCGATTTTGCTAAGAAAGGACAAGAGGATAAAGTGTGCAAATGTAACAAAGCTTTGTATGGGTTGAAGCAATCTCCTCGTGCTTGGTATGAGAAGGTTGACACTCATTTGGTCAAACAACTTTCGTAACAGTCCAACCAAAAGTACATTATATGCAAAGCGTAAGGGTGATGTACTTCTCATTGTCGTTCTCTATGTGGATGATTTGATGATCACTGGACCAAATGAGAGAAATATTACTGAATTTAAGGCTGATTTGAATGCTACTTTCAAGATGAAAGATTTGGGACTATTGCATCATTATTTGGACATACACTTTATGTAGTGTGATGGTGGTGTTTCCTTGTGTCAGACAAGTTACATAGAGACATTACTATGTAAGTTTGGACTTGAGGATTGCAAACCTATTGCCACTCCCACTGAAACAGGTTTGAAATTGAGTCTTCATGATGATGATGATGATGATGATCCTGCAGCTGTCACTCTTTACTAAATTGATGTTGGATGTCTTATTTATGGATGTAGCACGAGGCCAGATATTCAATTTGCAATCTCACAAGTCAGCAAATCCATGCATAGCCCAGGGTCTAGGCATTGGCAGGCTGTCAAGAGGATTTTTCACTACTTAAGTGGAACTTTACAACTTTGATTGTTTTATCCCAAGGGGGGATCATTGCAGCTAGACTTACATGCTTTTTGGGACTCAGATTGGGATAGTTGTTTTGACACACGGGTGTCCACAAGTGGTTTTTGTTTCATGCTTTACAGTTCATGTATCTCATGGCTGAGCAAGAAGCAACCTACTGCGGCCACTTCTAGTTGTGAGGCTGAGTACGTGGCACTTTTCACAGCTACGGTTGAGTGTGCATGGCTCAGACGCCTTATGGCTGATTTCGGTGTTGGAGAGGACACTCCCAGCACTATCTATAATGACAGTCAAAGCACATTGGGAGTTGCGAGGAATTGATGCTTGCACAAAGCACATTGAGATGCATTACCGCTATGTCAGGGAGAGGCTCTTAGCAGGAGCGATCAGCTTGGCTTTTGTGCCCACACACGACAACCTTGCAAATATTTTCACAAAGGCATTATCTCGTGAGTGTTACCATATACATGTGGTAGTGATGTGTGTGAACACACTTAGGACCGCCGGGGCATTTTTTCCCTCTCTAGGAGGTTTTTTTCTCGTGCATTATATATACGCCCATTCATTCTACGGCTATCTATCTTTCCATTGCACACTAAGTAATATACTCTCTTTTGTGTGCCTTGAGCTTCCTTTGTCTTCTCCAAGCTGTGTGTGTTTCCCTGCAACCCTAATTTCAACAATTGGTATCAGAGCAGGTTGCATCCTCCCGGGCTTAGTCGCTAGCAGTTCCAGCACACGCCTGCTCACTTTCTCCAATTTCAGTGAGCTTTGGCGAGCGTTTGCAAGTCGACAAAAAATTTGGGCAACCTCAGTCTGCCCAAATTTCTGATTCGAACTCATTTCGGCCTCCATTTCCACTACAGGCAGTATTGCACAGGCTATTTCATCATTTTGTGTAGAATTCTTGTTAGTGCTGTTTTTTGCGTAACAGGTCCTTACAGTCTTCTATGATTTGTGCTATATAGCACGTGTTGTTCTTGCTTTGTTTATCCTCTTTTTGGGCAGTTTTCACATCAGCTGCAACATTTACCATGGCTAACAACAACGCAGATGTGTTCAAGATATATGTTGTTGAGGACAAATTGGATGGGGACAATTATCCTATGTGGGCTTACATGATGCAACATGTTCTTGCGTCAAAGGGTGTCTAGAACATTGTGCTAGGAATTGATGTACGACCTGGTTCTGAGCATGTAGGCGATGTTGAGGATCTTGTAGGTCTTGCTGCAAGGATTGTTGATGTTAGAGTTGTTTTGCCTACGACAGAACAAGCTCGTTGGGATGTAAAGGATGTGCACGCTCATGCGTTGATTGCGTCGTCTTTGAAGCGCACCATTACTCCTTACATTTATTCACCAAAATCTACAAAACATGCTTGGGATAGGCTGGTCTTTATGCAAGCCGCAATGAGGCTAAAATTGCATTACTGCGTAAAGAGCTAGTGTCAAGGGTGTTGATGAGCAACTAATGTCTGCAGGAGAAGTCATTTATGACAGTTCACTTGTGGAGACTGTTCTTGATGCTTTGCTAGATTCTTACCAAATTTTTTCTAGTACTTGGAGACTTATGACCCAAGGAAATCCTTAGGTTGTCAAGTTTGATGCATTATGCACATTGCTATTGCAAGAGTCACTTTCCAGGTAAAACAAGACTAGGCAGCGTGCAGTTGGACAGACTTTTATTGAAACTCAAAGAAAAGGTGGGAACAAGAATGTAACCACTTCTTATAGTTCTGCTGCGAGTGGAAAATCTTCTGTTCCTAATACTTCTGCTGGCAGCAGTTCATCTGGAAATTCTAGTGATAAGGGCAAAAAGAAGATGCATTGCATTATTGTAAAGCTAATGTTCACTTGATCAAGCAGTGTCCAAAATTGAAGGCAAAAGAGGCTGGATCCACTACAGGGTCCAATATAAGTGCAACGATTGTAGAGTCTTCTGCCAAAGGAGATTGTGATGCTGATGTTGATGCAGAATGGGCATTTAGTGCACAATGCACTTATGATCCTACTGTCCATGATGCAAGTATGTTAGTTGTTGCAAATTCATATGTATGGTATTTTGACAGTGGTGCTACAAAGCACATTACCTCACATCATGATTTGTTTACCTCTATTGAGTCTGTCCCTCATGGGAATATGGTGACCTGTGCCAACAATGCCTCTTATCCTGTTCAAGGAGTTGGAAGGATTGTGCTTACTGCTGCAAATGGCAGTTCTTTCACACTTGTTGATGCACATTATGTACTTGGGATCATGAAGAATCTTCTGTCTGTATCTGCACTTGCTAGACTTGGACTTGTAGTCAAATTTGTGGATGATAGATGTACAATTCATGATCTTAGTTTTGGTGATGAAATTGTTGCATTTGGCCTTTTGTGCCGTGGGCTGTATAAGTTCACTTTGTATGACAAGTGTGGACAAAATTTTGCAAATGCAGTTGCACATTTAAGGACTGTTTCAGATGCAAAATTGTGGCATGCACGTTTTGGGCATTTGAATTTTGCTTGTTTTCTACGTTTGCAGAAATCTGATAAGGTTGCTTCTTTGCCGCCTCTTGAAGCACCTGTCAAACATGTTTGTGAAGGTTGTATTTTGGGTAAAATGCAGCATGCTAAGTTTCCAAAGGATGGGTCATTCGAGTGCTAAATGGAGATTGCAACTTGTGCATAGTGATGTTTGTGGGCCTATGCAAACTCCATCTTTGGGAAATTACTTGTACTTTGTGACTTTCATTGATGACTACTCCAGGCATGCATGGTTATATCCATTGGAAGCTAAGTGTGAAGTGTTCATGTGCTTCAAGAAATTTATTGCTATGGCTGAAAATGTCTCGAAATGTACTATGGGCACCCTCCGCTCTGATCGAGGGGGGAGTATATGTCTCATGGATTTAATGCATTTCTAGCTAGTTGTGAATAAAACACCAATGTACAGTGTTGTATACGCCTCATCAAAATGGTGTTACTGAGAGGAAAAACAAGTCTCTTATGGAGCCTCCAGTAATAAACACATCCTAAGGAAAAACCAAACGATGAGAAAATTCACAGAGAAGAAATTAAAAACTAGCATTCATCAATTGAGAAAGCTCAAACAAACAAGCACAAGCCAATGCTAGCTATTAAAGGATAAAATTTTAGAGCATTGCTATTCATCTACATCACATTTGAAGAGTCTCATCGGCCATAAAAATCTCTTAATTCATTTCAAAACAAACACTAAACAAATCCGAATTTTAACTTTGTAAACGCTTTGTTTGAAAAAGCACAAACATATTGTCTTGAGCTGTTCTAAATGGGCGTGAACCCTTTGAAAATTATGACAATAGCTAATCATCAATCCACACTGCTATATGAAAAATAAATCTAGATTCTTCTGAAATCTTCATAAAATCTTAGTAGGCTGAGGAAGTAAGAATATAGGAATCCTCTATCATGTGAAGTATGTAGAGAGTCTAGAATGTACAAGGATTACAACCATGATGTGTTTGTCAGTCATGGGAACGTCCTTGCTATTTACGTTGGTGCGAGAGGTAGCCAATAGAACATCCAGCAAGTCACGAGGCTCCTTAATTTCCTCACCATCGGCAATATTAGTATCATGCTGTTGTCGTCTCTCGTCTATCACGCCCTGAAGCAACGCTCGGGTCCGCTTTGCGATGGCCTTCATGCGCTTTAAGTAGCCGTGGAGGTCTAGCCAGGCAAGCCAAGGAACGTAGTCACCCAGATAGAAAACGCCCAATAAACGAAGGATATCCTCTATAAGGCTATGCAAGTTGCCCGCCTCATTCCCTTCGCCTGCACGCACATCCTCAAGCTTCTTCCCCATCGCCATCCTGCAGTTTATGTTATTCAACGCCGTCACCAGGCTCCCCCGTACCTCTATTGGGCCGCTTCGCTCCTTGCTACAACGCAAG
Organism: Adiantum capillus-veneris; assembly: GCF_014529385.1. Taxonomy (NCBI): domain Eukaryota; kingdom Viridiplantae; phylum Streptophyta; class Polypodiopsida; order Polypodiales; family Pteridaceae; genus Adiantum; species Adiantum capillus-veneris. The sequence continues at coordinate 18,709,980 of NC_140960.1, read as the reverse complement.
ATCGCCCTCACTAGCCCCCGCGCCTCCCCCTCCCTCACATGCCTGAAGGATTCCATCTTTTTGGGGCTAAAGAGCTCGGTCGCATACACTTGCCGCAGAAACTTCCAGTAGGGACCAAGCGGTGCAAACCCCACATCGCTGCTGTCGAAGCACAGATGCACGGCTGCAGCAGTGCGAGGGCGATAGACCAAGGCGGCATCGTGTGTCTGCAAGATCTCTTTGGCCATTTGAGGCGAGGATGCCACAATGACGGGAACGCCCCCTAGGCGGAGGCCCATCAAGGGCCCATAGGTTTGGGCGAGCTTGCCGAGAGATTGGTGGGGAAGCGGACCGAGAAGGTGCAGGTGACCGATGATGGGCAAGGCGGGAGGTACAGGCGGCCATTTTGCTGGAGCTTCCCGCCTACATCTGAGAGTCTTTCCGAGCAGTACAAGAGAGGTTACAGAGATGGAAATGAGAAGAAGCCATTGAGAATAGTGCAGCTCTGCTAAGGTGCGCAGTGTAACGTCGACTAATGGGAGATCGGGCTCCATAGAGACAAGCTAGACTGAGGGGAGAGGTTTGTTGTGGCTCATTTATAAGGTGTAGCTTCACCTTGGCTATTCTAGATTCTAGAACAATAAAGTGCCCAAACTAAGTCCTAGACATTCTCAAAAAGAAATTGGGAGAAGAATCTATATGAGGTTCCCTTATGGTGAAGGATAGGAATGACGATGCGGCAGGCAGACCCGTTGTCGAGTGTGAGTAGGTGACGTCAGATCAATCGGACATGTGCGAGGATGGGAGAGAAGGGGGTGCTCAAAGCTGGCTGGGAGCTGCAGCACGACATGCGAGGTGTTGGGGGGCGGAGGGGGGGGGGGGGGGGGGGGGGGGGGGGGGGGGAGGGGAGGGTGAAAATTGCTCGGTATCCTTCAAAAATACACTAAAATGTCAAAGAATTTCATAATCTAAGAAGCTTTAATGTGACGCCCTCGTTCGGGGCGTCGCGGGAAAGGGGCCACGCTGGCTCACCTGCGATGCAAACAGGACCTGCAGGCAAGCAAATGCACATACAAGAACGCAACTTGAAAACTGAACGCAAGAGGGACACGAGAGTGAGGGACGGGAATGAATGATCAATATCATAAGAAAGTGCCGAATACAAGGGAGGCAAGTAATCACATGAAAACGGAGCTGGCAAGTTGGGGGAAGTGGCACATACTTCCCTTATATTGTGTGTGGCGCCTGAGTCTACCATGATCCATTGCTGCTGGGACCCAATTGTTGCTTGGACATATAAGTTCTGAATGTCCGTTATCGCCGCTGCCATGCATTTTGGGTGGAGGGAAACTGCTCCAATCCGAAGTTGTTGGTCAGCAATAGGGTCATCCGTTTCTTCGCGTCTTCATTGGGGGGGTCCAGTTTTTAATTATGCAGTATACAAAACAGTATCGAATTTGGTACTATATAGGTTACTTTAGGTGTGAGGATCCACGTTACAAATTTGATACTTTTGGGAGCTTCTTAGAGTCAAATGTATAGTTTCAAATTGGTGTTTTTTTTTGCTTCTAGTGTTACCTACAAAGTATCGAAGAAGATGCATAACACCAATTTTGAAGCTTCTTGGAAAATGGAAAGTACCCCATTTTGTACTACTCAATTAAGTTGGCACTATGCAATATGTAGAAAAGTTTTTGTTTTGTGCTATGAATTTAGTTTGGTACTATCAAGTGTAAGGAAATCTAGCCAATTTGGTATTATGCAGGGTGCTTTGAGTTTGCCTGCATGTAAAAGATGTATGGTCAAGAGTGAAGCTTTACCACATTCATTTTGGCTCAGGGCTGTCATGTGTGCCACTTATGTCTTCAACAGGTGTCCTACGAAAGCATTGCAGTCTATGACTCCATATGAAGCATGGCATGATAGCAAGCCATCTATTGAGCACATGCGTGTTTTTGGCTTTTTGACTTATGGTTTAGTGTCACAAGCGCAATGCAAAAAATTGGATGATAAGGTTGTCAAATGTAGTTTTGTTGGTTATAGTGTTGAAAGTAAAAGTTACAGGTTGTACCATCCGCAAACAAAGCGTATTTTGGTCTCACTGAATGTTGTGTTTGCGGAAGATTCTGTTCAGCCTTAGCTGCCATATACTAGAGAGAGTAATGTAAGCTCACATGACATTTATGACACTTTGTTGCCTCTTTTCAGTGGTGGAAGTAAAAATGTAAATTCCAATGAGGCAATTGTACAGCCTATAGGGGTTTTTGAAAATGTTACAGATCAATCTATTACTGATGCAGATATACATGATGTACTTGATGAGGAAAGGGCTGGAAATGAGCAGGCTAGAGGTATGCAAAAATGGCTGGTGCACACTTTGCATGATAGTAAATTGGATACACCTTTGTCTAGTTGTACTCGTTCAGGTTCTCACCATACTCTTATGCATCAGGCTGTTATGCTTTGGTTGTGTCTAGCTTACATGATGTTGAGGAACCTCTGTCTTTTGATGAAGCATAGAATTCAAAAAATTGGATGGCTGCCATGCAATTAGAATATGATGCCCTTATAAAAAATGACACATGGACTTTATGTGATTTGCCTCCTGGCAAAAAGGCCATTGGTACAAAGTGGGTTTACAAGTTGAAATGCAAGCCGGATGGTGAGGTTGATCGCCATAAGGCTCGACTTGTTGCAAAAGTCTATGCGCAGCAAAAAGCAATAGATTATGAAGAAACTTTTTCTCCCACTTGTCATCGTATGACTACTGTTTGTTTTCTATGTGCATTGGCAGCTCATTTTGGTTGGGATGTACATAATCAGACATTGTTACTGCTTTCTTGAATGGTGATATATTTGAGAAAGTTTATGTAATGCAGCCTCGCGGTTTTTCCAAGAAAGGACAAGAGAAAAAAGTGTGCATATATAAGAAGGCTTTGTATGGGTTGACGCAATCTCCTCCATCTTGGTATGAGAAAGTTGACACTCATTTGGTCAAACGAGATTTTCGTAACAGTCCAACAGAAAGCACATTGTATGTCAAGCATGAGGGCGATGTACTTCTCATTGTTCTTGTTTATGTGGATGATATGCTGATCACTCGTCCCAATGAGGGACATATTGATGAATTTAAGGCTGATTTGAATGCTACTTTCAAAATGAAAGATTTGGGGATGTTGCATCATTACTTGGGTATACAGTTTAAGCAGTGTGATGGTGGTATTGCCTTGTGTCAAAAAAGTTACATAGAGACATTGCTATGTAAGCTTGGACTTGAGGATTGCAAACCTATTGCCATTTCCATGGAAACAAGTTTGAAGTTAAGTCTACATGATGCTGGTGATCTTGTTGATGTCACTCTTTACCAAATTGTTGTTGGTTGCCTCATTTACGTATGCAACACGAGGAGCGATATTCAATTTGGAGTCTCACATGTCAGTAGATTTATGCATAGCCGAGGGTCTAAGCATTGGCAGGCTGTGAAGAGGACTTTGCACTACTTGAGTGGCACTTTATATCTTGGCTTGGTTTATCCCAAGGGGGGATCATTGCCGCCAGACTTACATGCTTTTTCGGACTTAGATTGGGCTGGTTGTTTTGACACGCGAGTGTCCACAAGTGGTTTTTGTTCATGCTTGGAAATTCATGTATATCATGGTTGAGCAAAAAGCAACCTACTGTGGCCACTTCTAGTTGTGAGGCTAAGTACTGGACAATCTTCACAGCAGCTACGGTTGAGTGTATATGGCTCAGACACCTTAAGGCTGATTTGGGTGTTGGATAGGACACTGCCAACACTATCTACATTGATAGTCAGAGCTCATTGGCAGTTGCAAGAAACCCAGTTTTTCATGCTCGCACAAAGCACATTGAGGTGCATTACCTCTATATCAGGGAGAGGCTCTCGACAGGAGAGATCAGCTTGGCTTGTGTGCCAACACAGGACAACCTTGTAGATAGTTTCACAAAGGCATTGTCTCGTGAGAAGTTTGAAGCGTTCCGCAAAGCTTTGGTCTTATTCCCCTTTGTGGATTGATCATGTCCAAAGGGCATGGCCCTTCCCTTTAATCATGTGCCAGCTCTTGTTCACCGCATCACTCCAGGGGGCATTTGTTATCATATACATGTGATAGTGATGTGTGTGAACATACTTAGGACCGCCGGGGCATTTTTTCCCTCTCTAGGAGGTTTTTTCCCCCGTGCATTGTATATATGCCCATTCTCTCTAGGGATATGTATCTTTCCATTGAACACTAATTAATATACTCTCTGTTGTGTGCCTTGATCTTCCTTTCTATTCTCCAAGCTGTGTGCATTTCCCTGCAATCCTAGTTCCAACAATGAGAAGTTCGAAGCTTTTCGCAAAGCTTTGGGCTTACTCCCGCAAGGGATGGCACTTCCCTATACTTAGAAAGAGTGGAACAACAATTGTAATGTCAAACTTCCTACCTAGTTTTGAGGCAGACCTCCCTCCCTCCCTCCCTCCCTCTCTCTCTCTCTCTCTCTCTCTCTCTCCCCCCCCCCCCCCCCCCCCCCCCCCCTAATGGATCATCGTGGGAGGCCCCCGTGAAGTTTAATCTTCACTCATTGTCTTGCTATATATTCAGAAAACAAGCTTCTAAAAGTGACTAAAAGCAAACTGCATAAAGCGAGCCCATTTCAATGCACATGAACCTAGCAATTCAAAGCATCTTGATCTTTGCCATGCTGGGCTCCTCAAAATCAGTGCAGACCAAAGGACCACATCATAATTGAGAAGCTCCTTGAACAATTGTTGAGCTTTTATTAGAGCACCACATCTGGTATACATATCAACTAATATGTTACCAAGTGTAGTGATTTGTTCCCAGTAATACTTGTCTGGAAATCTATTTATGAATTTATTCCCCAAAGTCGATGGCTTCTACATTGCCACATGCATTTAATTAGCTGATAAAAGTCACTTTGTTCAAGGAGAAGGCCCCTTTGTGCATCCAATCTAAACACATCCAATCTAAAGAGTCTATAATTTATATAACCATGTGGGAGCCCAAGAAAGGGTGTACATATTTATTTATGAAGAGGTGTCCATACAAAGGAGAGACTGACAAATTTTTTGAGAATCACGTTTTATGTACAAGCTCAAAAATACACGCAACTGGTGCTTTTTATAAAGTGTCATTTTGCATAAGTATTGTTGTGCTTCCATATTTCTAAAAAGTGGTTGGTATTTGAAGGATTGAACTATGAGGTTTTGAGTTTTTTCACTAAACAATGATACTTAAAGATATCATTAGTGTAAAATCAGGGTTCAAAAGCTCGAAAAAACAGTTCCAATTGTAAAAACTCAAAACTGAAAGCTCGCGAAAATAAAATCCCCGCTCTCGGTCACTGCATCACTTGGAGGGGGGATTTGTTACCATATACATGTGGTAGTGATGTGTGTGAACACACTTAGGACCACTCGGGCATTTTTCCCTCAATAGGAGGTTTTCCCCCCCATGCATTATATATAAGACTATCACTCTAGGGTTATCTACATTTCAATCGCACCCTAAGTAAAACTCTGTCTGTTGTGTGCCTTGAGCTTCCTTTGTCCTCTCCAAGGTGTGTGTGTTTTCTTGCAACCCTAATTCCAACATTGCGAACATGTGGATTACCATTCGCAGAAGAATCATGCGAAGTGCCTACATATCTTTTCTTTAAGCAACAATAAAGGCATGTTCAACTGCATGTTGTCTAGTCCTATTTTTTTTGGAAAGTGACTCTTGCAATAGTAATGCATATAATGCATCAAACTTGAAAACTTCTAAATTTCCTTGGGTCATGGGTCTCCAAGTACTAACAAAAGTCTGGTAAGAACTTGGCAAAGCATCAAGGACAGTCTCCACAAGGGATCTGTCAGAAATGACTTCACCTGCAGAAATAAGTTGCTCATTTATATCCTTTACACCAACAAGAAAAGTGTCCATATAATCTTCCTCATGCATAATGTTTGACTCTAGCTCTTTACGCAGCAATGCAATTTTGCCTCATTGCGACTTGCATAAAGACCAGCCAAAATATCCCAAGCTTGTTTTGCAGATTTTGCTAAACGAATGTGAGGAGTAATAGTGTGCTTCCCAGACAACGCAATCAATGCATTAGCGTGCATATCTTATACATCCAATGAGCTTGCTTAGCCGTAGGCAAAATAGCTCTGGCAACAATTTGTTCAGAAATTTTGGTGATAAGGGCAAACAGAAGATGGGTTTCCATTATTGTAAAGCTAATGATCACTTGATCAAGCACTATCCTAAGTTGAAGGCAAAAGAGGCTAAGAAGAAAGAGGTTGGTTCCACTACAAGTACTAGTTCCACTACAAATGCAGCTATTGTTGAGTCTACTGTGAAACGAGATTGTGATGTTGATGTTGATGTAGAATGCGCTTTTAGTGCATAGTGCACTTATGATCCCTCTATCCATGATGCATGTTTGTCAGTTGCTACAGATGCTCATGTATGGTACTTTGACAATGGTGCTACAAAGCACATTACCTCTCATCGTAACTTGTTTACCTCTCTTGAGGATGTCCCTCATGGGAATTCGGTCACATGTCCACAAGGCCTCTTATCCGGTTCAAGGAGTTGGAAAGATTGTGCTAACTGCTGCAAATATTAGTTAGCACAACCTTTCCATTGCACACTAAGTAAAACTCTCTCTGTTGTGTGCATTGAGCTTCCTTCGTCTTCTTCAAGCTGTGTGTATTTTCTTGCAATCCTAATTCCAACAATTTTGTTACCATATACATGTGGTAGTGATGTGTGTGAACACATTTAGGACCGTTGGGGCATTTTTTCCCACACTAGGAGGTTTTTTCTCTCGTGCATTGTATATATGCCCATCATTCTAGGGCTATTTATCTTTCCATTGCACACTAAGTAAAACTCTTTCTGTTGTATGCCTTGAGGTTCCTTCGTCTTCTCGAAGCTGTGTGTGTTTTTCTGCAACCCTAATTCCAACAATTGGTATCAGAGGAGGTTGCATCCTTCCAGGCTTAGTCGCCAACAGCTCCAGCACACGCATGCTCACTTTCTCCGCATCACTCCCAAGGGGAATTTGTTACCATATACATGTGGTAGTTATGTGTGAACACACTTAAGATTGCCGGGTATTTTTTCCCTCTCTAGGAGGTTTTTCCCCCCGTGCATTGTCTATACGTATTTGTAGGCCCTGTGCACTTCCATTGTCGCAGTGGTATTAGAGCACGATCAACACTCCTGGCAGTGCATGGAGCATGGTTGTGGGATCTCTATGTGAGCAAAGATGGAGCTAAGTCATTTTTTAAAAATGATCTTACTATTCATTTTATCTCTTTTGTGTTTCTTTTATGGTTCTTCATGAATATGAGAAGAGAGTATGCTTATTTTCAAACATCACCATGTATTTCATAACACACCAACTGACTTGCACATGCACGTAAACCATGTGCGTAAACAAAGAAATACTCACCGCTAGACCACGATCCATTTGGATCCTTTATAGGAAAATAAGATGTAGATAATAGTAAGGCATGAGAATGTTTCTTGATGGAAGAAGAAGAAGAATAAATTTTTTAATGTCATAGGATTATGTAAATCAATTAAGAGAATTTTGATTGTATTATGATCATGTATGTGTAACTAATTAGTAGAAGAAGGAGAAGAATGAGCAATATTATTGTATTTTATTTTTTTGGTTAATCCATCTTTTCATAAGCAAATCTAGGAGGAGAAGCCTTAATGGAGAGGGCATGCCCTATGAGAACTCAAAGATCTTCACAATCATCAAAGAATGCAGTAGACACTTTTCAAAGGTTTCCATGCAAGCCAAAAAAGCCAAAATTAATAAATAAATAGATAATTGTGAACTGTTGCTCGCTATCACACACGTAACCTGTAATTGCTGTCAATGTTGGTTAGAGAAAAAAAGGAGGAAAAAAACACCATCGCCCTCAATCATCTGCCTCTTGCTTTTATTCGGAGCCACATGTGAGAAACTACATGCTGAGTAGGTAAGAGCCATGCGCAAGGTCAGTGGGTGTAAGGCTTGCACGTTATGTAGAGGGTGGGGTGGCATGAAAAAAAGGGTAGGTTGAATGTGGGCAACAAATCTGTTGGCACTGGCAAGCTAGCAACATGTGGAGTTTAGACGCCAATGGCTCTAGTTAACTGTGGGCGAACAACAAGATTTACATGTTGTCAGGCGGCTTTTCCATGTTGTCACCCTAGCGTTATCCCACCCTTGTGTTGTTGTCGCACGATCTCACACACATGCACAACCCCAGTCCGCATCTCAATTATACAAAATAGAAGCTTCTCTAGGCACTCTAGCGACCCCACTTATAGCAACCCACTACTAGTACAATTGTTCCCTATCCTCGTGCTCACCTCCTCTCTACATTATGTTGTAGTGCCTACTAGTGCCGGGTGATCAGTGCCGCCCAACGACTTGCCCCTGCATTGGAAAAGCTAATGAATATTTACTCTTCTTGGCATGTCAAAGGTGTTATGGACAAGTGAACCTCAACTATTCTTCCTCTTAGACCAAGTCTTCCAAAATGTTTGTCTTGTGACTTGTCCTCCTCCATGTTTGGGCCAAAAATCGCTAGTCCCCATCGTAGTGCACCATTATTGATACCGGAACAAATTGCTCACTCTTTGCATCGACAAGAGTTTGCAGCTAGGAACTCCTTCGACTAAGATTCTTGTATTATTTCTTGTATTTACAACAATAAGATGCAATAGTTTGAGTTCCTTCAGGCGTTGTCTTTGCGTGCTCCCATTGAGTCTCTAGATAGGGGTACATAATTTCAAAGCGATGCCAAGAGCCTTTCATAAAGGCCTTGGGCTTATGCTTCAAAAGCCAACCACAAACATGAACGAAATTCCAAAAGATAAAGTATACCCCAAATGCCATGGATACATGGTCTTGATGTGCCATGTGGGCATGCTACTACGACTCAAAGAGCCAAACCCTAGACTAGAAAATCTAGGGGAACTTGTATAGGTACCAATATGAGCTGTCCCAATGTCGAGGGCATTGTGAGGGTCTAAGATTGCCACTATGGTTACTCTCGTCATCTTCACCTTGCGGACGAGTGCATACTCATGGGCTTGCAAAATTTAGTTATCTCGTTTTCAATGCCATAGGTTCAGTCAGCCATAAGTTGAAGCCGACGCTGTCTTCATCTATCATTGTCGCTGTTGTTGGCATTGTGATGATCCTATTGGTTAGTGACGATGATGTTGAAAGGGAACATGGGGTGCTTATGGTTGGACTTCTCAACAAAGCTATGCCCCTACGGCCACATTGGGAGCAGATGCTAGATTAAGAGTTCTCATACCTTCGAAGTTTGCAACAATTAGGATTCTTACACTATTTTGACAATAAAAAGGAAACAATCCATATTCAAAGCAAGCTAAACATGAAGAACCATACCAATGTATGATCTTTGCTATTCATTCATGCAAGTGACCGCTCTATTTCTCATTAATTTTTTCAACTTTCACTTTGTTACTAACAAAGTATCAAAGCTCCCTTTTTGTATACTTGAATTACTAGATGGTAGTTTGCATTTTCTTAAAGAATATTCTCAAATTTTACACGACTGCCCTATGCTCTTCTTATTTAATCATCTACTTTCATTAATTGTAACTCCAAGAATCTTTAGCTTTACTGGTTTACTACTTGTTCTAAGTATATACATCTAAAAGATCATTCCTAATTCAATCACTAACGAGCTGAATAATTTATGACAAGGTTCGATCATACCACTGTAAATCTCCTTTTTTATTAAGTTTTCTTTTACAAAATCATTTACCATATTGAGGTAATACTTCACTAGCAATACTCTATAACATTCTAGCGTGAATTCATTACTTCTTACACAATCAAATATCTAAACTACTTTATAATTCAAACTTAGCTGGTTGAGTATACTAACTCTCTCATATAAGACTGTGCCAAACTCCTAGACATGCCTACTGATCCCATTCATGCTTACTTCTCAGTTTAACCACTAGCTATTTCTTCAGAGAACCTCCAGGTATGTAATTTCTTAATGCATTATAATAATAATTTGGCCACTAGCTATTTCTTCAAAGAACCTCCAAATATGTAATTTCTTAATGCATTATAATAATATATATCTAACAATATCATTTGAATTATCTCTGATGAGCTAGCTCTCTTTATGTATCTTTAGGGGACAACTAGATGCCATGTATAATGCACCATCCTAATGCTTACACTACTTTCCTCTTGTTTATGTGTAGATCTCAAAATTTTGCACCACACCTCTTACAACATCTTCTAAGTGCTCATTTAATTTGATTTCTTTTAAGTGACTCTCTTTGCAAATATACTGAAGGGGCTACACTCAAGCAATTTTGCAGCAAGTGACAATACTATTGGAAACTTTCAAAAGGTAGGGCTCTTTTACTTGCCTACATTGTCTTATGAGTTGTGAAATCAACCCTGTCTAATGCCATGGCTTATTCTTGCACTGAATGGAATTGCTATCAAGATCATTTGTCATTAAGCTACAACCACTCACATGAGCTAAGGTGCTTCGAGATAGTGAAAAACAGTTTGTAAGTACTTCCTACTCAAAACATACTCCAAAATTGTGTCAAATAGGTAGTAAATATTTTGTCTTTTATGCCTTGCATAGTTCATTGGTCACATGCACACAGGCTCGCCGATTTAGGCAGTGTGTGAATGCTCATCTTGGTGTAGATTCATTGATTTAAGCAACACCGTGTGTAAATCCGTCCTGTAATGGAAATGGCCTATAAACTTTGAGAATAGCGGAATTAAGAGAATTAGAGTGAGCATTTTTGTGAGATTACTTTGAGAACATGGAGGGTGAACTTAATTGATGATAGCAACATAAACATAGTACTTAATTAACTTGGCATGAACAATACGTTTGCAAGAGAGAGAGTATTAGAGAAAATGACAATAGTTGAGGACCGGATTTACTTCGAGCCGGTCCCCCCCGGTCCCCCCTCCAAAAGGTGTTTGTATTATCGATTCTCCCATCAAGGGAGACTTGATACAATACAATCTTTGTGTTCCTTGTGACCTAGGTGATGCAATGAAGATGGAAAGATTCATGCATCACAAGCATAACATAAACTTTGCAAAAAGCATTAACTATCCCAAGCCTCGGTCCCCAAGGCCTCAAACACCTTCGAAGGTGGAGAGAGCTAGTGGGGAATGAGGGTAGGGATGAGGAAGAAAAATCATCCATAGGAAAAAGAAATATTTTCTCACTTATTATCACTCTTCTTGCTTAGCATAACATAATAGCATAGTAATGAAGATGAAGAAGATGGCAAGCTTAAGCATTGAAGCATGGCTCTTGTTTGTGTGTGTGTGGAGGGGGGAGAGTATACCCCCTCTCATGCTTGGTCCACCTCTCTCTCTCTCTCTCTCTCTCTCTCTCTCTCGTATTATTTAATTATATCATTTGGACATATGTCCTTTTTTTCCTCTTTGAGAGAAAGAACTTAATTATTTATTTTTATGCATCTAAATTCTCACTGGACCCCTTTAAAGCCTATCCAATAGGATTCAAGCACATCATGAGGGCCACATGTGCAAGATTTTGACATGTTTCTTTTCTGCTTCTCAAGTCACTTGGTTTGAATTGAACACTTCAAGCACTTAGTCAATTAAACATGGAAACCGTTTATGCCTCTTGAGAGGAGGTTATCTTTGAATTGAACACTTCAAGAACCTTAGTCATTTAAGCATAAAAGTTACCTCAAGCTTTGGGAAAGGTTCCCACAAACACTTTAAGTACTTTAGTTAACAAGCCGACAAGTACCTCATGCTTGGGTAGGATTCCCACCTCAAGGTCAACCCTAGCTTGCCTAAGGTGAAAGGACTTTATAACAATAACTTTTGGAGGTCTTTAATGAAGCTAACCCTAAGGTTTTTAAGCTCCATTAGGTAGCATTGCTCTTTAATATACCATCTCTCATTTGGACCCCTTTAACCTTGGCCCCATAGTGAGATAGATCCATAAGCACATGTCTATATTCTAACCCTTGTTCTCGTTTATTCTCCTACATTAAATGATCAGTTTAATATGAGAAAATAATTTGGGTTGGTTAGATATTAGATTTTATGGCATTACCTCTCTCTTGAAATCATAGTCGTCCTCAACTATGAGGTAGAAGAGATAAAATCTTAGTCATTAGTCTACGTTTCTTAGCGGGTAGAGGATACCTTTTCACCCTACGACATCATTCTAGAATGGATGATCAATCCATTTGGTGCTTGGGAGACGTAGCTACCGCAAGCATGTCTGCTCTTTAGTCCATATCATACTCCCAAAGTAGAGTGACAAATTCTACTTGGTCTTTGAGTGACGTCGTCATCACAAACATAATTCTAAGCATGCATACTATTTAAAATTTTAAATTTGTGCACAAAAGAGGATTTGTCTTATAAGACAAAAACATTGTTCATGTAGAAAGCATTTACATTTGCTTACATTGTAAGCATTGACAAGGTTCATAATATCCTTAAGCTATATTCCTTGCATCCATCCAACATCTTGAAAAGGATAATTTTTGAAATTAATAAGATACCATCGGATAATCTTACCATGCCATAGTACATTGTCTTCATGCCGAAGGATAGCATTGGGTTGTAGCACCTCTTCTTGGTCTTCGATTTTGAGAGGGTCTTCAATAATTGGTTCATTTGGTGGCTCTCCTTTGTAGGGATTAAGTATGCTCACATGAAAAGCATTTTGTATGAGCCAATGGTTGGGCAACTTGAGTTGATAAGCCATGTCATTTATTGGCTTCAAGATTTGAAAAGGACCATAGTATCTTTTTGCTAATTTAGCATACTACTTTTAATGGCCTGTAGGATTTTTGCTTGTCGTCATTTGCCTCAATTGAGCCTTGGGAAACTTAAGTAAGAACCAATCATTTTCTTTGAACGTTGAGGCCCTTTTGTGCTTGTCAGCAGCAGCTTTTTGCCTTTGTTGAGAGATGGATATAGCCTGCTTAACCTTTTGAAAAGATTCTTGTATGTCATGGCTATACTCATCAATAGCGAAGATCTTCCCATGTACTTTAAGTAGCAAGGGACTTTTAGGTCTTCCCTCTATGATCTCAAAAGGTTCTTTTCCCGTAGTATTATGGATAGTATTATTATACGCATACTCTACAAGGGGTAAGTACTTCTCCCATTGTGATCATTGATCTACTTCTATAACATAAGTTTTTAGTAGATGGAGTATCGTAAGATTGGCTATCTCATTTGGCCATCCGTTTGTGGGTGATAGGCCGAAGAGAAATTTAATCTTGTACCTAGATTTTCAAAGAGACCTTTCCAAAAATTAATGGTCATTCTAGGATCTCTATCTGACACGATAGATGTTGGTAATCCATGGTGTTTGAAAATCTGAGATATGAAGATGGTTGCCATTTCGTGTGCCTTAATAGTCTTTTTGACTGGAATAAAGTGTGCTTGCTTGCTAAACATGTCGACTATTGTCCATATTCCCATATTCCCATGGATAGACTTGGGTAATCCAAAGATAAAATCCATGGATATACTCTCCCATGGTGAATTAGGGATTGGCAATGGCTGGAGTAATCCAGGTTTCTTCCCTCTATCATACTTAGTCTTTTGGCATACCACACATTTTGAAACATACTCTTGTATGTACTCCACTTTCATGGTAAGTACGTCTACTCTCCTCAAAAAGTAGGTTGAATGCCTCTATGCCCCGCAGAGGGAGGAGCATGGGATTCATACATGACTTTCTCACAAAGGTAGTGGGTAACACATAGCCTATTGCCATGGAGAAGATAACCATCTTTCAATTTGAATGGTTCCTCTTTCTTCCCCAAATCAAGGGCTGACATTACATCTTTAAATTCAGGGTCAGTAGCATACTCATCTATCATAGAAGATAGATCATTGTGAGTTGCTATAGATACCGTATTGACTTTTGGTCATTGTGAAAGTGCATCGGCCACTTGATTGTGCTTACAAGCAATGTGAGCAATATGGAAATAAAATTGCGAAGGAAAATTTGCCCACCTCATTTGTTTGTTGGAAAGCTTGATTTGCGTCATGAAGTACTTGAGACTTTGGTGTTCTATTCGTAGAATGAATGTAGTCCCAAATAAATAGTGATTCCATGTGTCTAGGACATGTAAAACAGTTAAAAGCTCTTTCTCATAAATGCCCGAGACCCGTTCATCCGTATTGAGCCTTCGACTCTCAATGCTATGAAATGCCCTTCTTGAAGCAAGACAGCTCCAAGGCAATCACCACAAGCATCACATTGGACCTCAAATGGCGTTGAGAGATCCAAAAGCATGAGGACTGGTTGAGAGGTAAGCTTCTCTTTGAGCTTGTCAAAACAATTTTGCTCCTTAGCAATCCATGAATACTTAACGTTCTTCTTTGTTAAGTCATGTAATGGTCAGGCTATTTGATGTTGGAATTAGGGTTGCAGAGAAACACACACAGCGTGGAGAAGATGAAGGAAGCTCAATGCACACAATAGAGAGTGTGTTACTTAGTGTGCAATGGAAATATAGATAGCCTTAGAGTGATGGGCGTATATACAATGCACATGGGAAAAAACCTCCTAAAGAGGGAAAAAATACCCCGGCGGTCCTAGTGTGTTCACACACATCACTACCAAATGTATATGGTAACAAATCCCCCTTGGAGTGATGCGTTGAACGAGAGCTGGCACATGAGTAAAGGGAAGTGCCATGCTCTGAGGACATGATCAGTCAACAAAGGGGAGTAAGCCCAAAGCTTTGCGGAAAGCTTCGAGCTTCTCATGAGACAATGCCTTTGTGAAAAGGTCTGCAAGGTTGTCCTGTGTTGGCACATAAGCCAAGCTGATCTCTCCTGCTTAGAGCCTCTCCCTGACATAGTGGTAATTAACCTCAATGTTCTTTGTGCGAGCATGAAAAATTGGGTTCCTTGCAACTGCCAATGCGCTCTGACTGTCAGTGTAGATAATGTTGGCAGTGTCCTGTCCAACACCCAAATCATCCATAAGGCGTCGGAGCCATACACACTCAAATGTAGGTGTGAAGACTGCCCTGTACTCAGCCTCACAACTCGAAATGTCCATAGTAGGTCGCTTCTTGCTCAACCATGATATATATGAATTGCCAAGCATGAAACAAAAACCACTTGTGGACGCTCGCGTGTCAAAATGACCAGCTCAATGTGAGTCTGAAAAAGCATGTAAGTCTGGCGGCAATGATTCCCCCTTGGGATAAAACAAGCCAAGATGTAAAGTACCACTAAGGTAGCGGAAAATCCTCTTGATAGCCTGCCAATGCTTAGACCCTGGGCTATGCATAAATCTGCTCACCTATGAGACTGCAAATTGAATATTTGGCCTTGTGTTGCATACATAAATGAGGCAGCCAACAATAGTTTCGTAAAGAGTGACATCGGCAGGATCGCCAGCATCATGTAGACTCAACTTCAAACCTGTTTCCATGGGAGTGGCAATAGGTTTGCAATCCTCAAGTCCAAATTTAAATAGCAATGTCTCTATGTAACTTTTCTGACACAAGGCAATACCACGATCACACTGCTTAAACTGTATACCCTAGTAATGATGCAACATCCCCAAATCTTTTGTCTTGAAAGTAGCATTCAAATCAGCCTTAAATTTAGCAATATGTCTCTCATTTGGTCCAGTGATCAGCAAATCATCTACATAAAGAACCACAATGAGAAGTACATCACCCTCACGCTTTACATACAATGTGCTTTCGTTGGACTGTTACGAAAGCGTTGTTTAACCAAATGAGTGTAAGATTTCTCATACCAAGCACGAGGAGATTGCTTCAACCCATACAAACCCTTGTTACATCTGCACACTTTGTCCTCTTGTCCTTTCTTGACAAAACCGTGAGGCTGTGTTACATAAACTTCCTCAAATATGTCACCATTCAAGAAAGCAGTAATAATGTCTGATTGATGTACATCGCAACCAAAATGAGCTGCCAATGCACATAGAAAACGAATAGTAGTCATACAACAAGTGGGAGCAAAGGTCTCTTCATAATCTATGCCTTTTTGTTGTGCATAACCCTTTGCAACAAGTCGAGCCTTATGGCGATCGATCTCACCATCCGGCTTGCGTTTCAACTTGTAAACGCACTTTGTACCAATGGCCTTTTTGCCAGGAGGAAAATCACATAAAGTCCATGTGTCATTTTCTATAATTGTATCGTATTCTAATTGCATGGCAGCCATCCAATTTTTTGAATTTTGTGCTTCATCTAAAGACAGAGGCTCCTCAACATCATGTAAGCTAGACACAACCAAAGCATAACAATCTGATGCATAAGATGCATGACGAGAGCCTGAACGAGTACGACTAGACAAAGGTGCATCCAATTTACTGTCATGCAATGTATGCACCAGCCATTTTGGCATACCTGTAGCCTGCTCATTTTTAGCCCTTCCCTCATCAAGTACATCATTTACATCTGCATCAGTAATAGACGGATCTGTAACATTTTTGGAAACCCCATAGGTTGTACATTTGCCTCATTGGAACTTAAATTCGTATTTCCACCACTGAAAAGAGACAATAAAGTGTCATAAATGTCCTATGAGCTTACATTACTGTCTCTAGTACATGAAAGCAAGGGCTGAACAAAATCTTCCACAAACACTACATCCCGTGAAACCAGAATACGCTTTGTTTGTGGATGATACAACCTGGAACCTTTGATGCCAGCACTATAACCAACAAAAATACATTTGACAGCCTTATCATTCAATTTTCTGCGCTGTGTTTGTGGTACCAAAGCATATGCCAAACAGCCAAAAACATGCATGTGCTCAATAGAAGGCTTTCTATCATGCCATGCTTCATATGGAGTAATAGACTGCAAAGCTTTTGTAGGACACCTGTTTAGTACATAAGTGGCATACATGATGGCCTCAAGCCAAAAAGAATGCGGCAAAGCTTGAGTTTTGACCATACATCATGCCATTTCCGTAAGTGACATGTTTTTCCTCTCAGCAACACCATTTTGCTGAGGTGTATAAGGCACTGTACATTGGTGTTTTATCCCACGACTAGCCAAAATTGCATTGAATTCATGAGACATATCCTCCCCCCGTCAATCGGAATGAAGGGTGCCCATAGTACATTTCGAGACATTTTCAGCCATAGCTAGATAATGTTTGAAGCTCATAAAAACTTCGGACTTCGCTTTAAGCGGAGATACCAATGCATGCCTGGAGTAATCAACAATGAAAGTCATGATGTACAGGTAATTGCCCAAGGATGGAGTTTTCATGGGCCCACAAACATCACTAGGCACAAGCTGCAACCTACATGTGGCCCTAACTAAACCATCTTTTGGAAACTTAGAACGCTGCATTTTACCCAAAATACAGCCTTCACAAACATGTTTGACAGGTGCTTCAAGCGGCGAAAAAGAAGCAACCATATCAGATTTCTGCAAACGCAACAAACTGGCAAAATTCAGATGACCAAAATGTGCATGGCGAAGTTTAGCCTCTGAAATAGCCCTTGAATCTGCAACTGTATTTGCAAAATTTTGTCCACACTTGTCATACAAAGTGAGCTTATACAACCCATCGCACAAAAAACCAGATGCAACAATTTCATCACCAAAATTGATATCATGGACTGTACAGTTGTCATCCACAAATTTGACTACAAGTCCAAGTCTAGCAAGTGTGGATATAGACAAGAGATTCTTCTTGATCCCAGGTACAAAAAGTGCATCAACAAGTGTAAAGGAACTGCCATTTGCAGTAGTAAGCACAATCTTTCTAACTCCCTGAACTGGATAAGAGGCATTGTTGGCACAAGTGACTGAATTCTCATGAGGGACATACTCGAGAGAGGTGAACAATTCACGATGTGAGGTAATGTGCGTTGTGGCACCACTGTCAAAATACCACACATGTGAATCTGCAGCAACTGACATGCATGCATCATGGACATCAGGATTGTAAGTGCACTCTGCACTAAAAGCCCATTCTGTATCAACATCAGCATTACAGTCTCCTTTTACAGAAGACTCAACAATGGCTGTATTTGTAGTGGAACCAGCATTTGCAGTGGAACCACCCTCTTTCTTCTTAGCCTCTTTGGCCTTCAACTTAGGACACTGCTTCATCAAGTGATCATTAGCTTTACAATAATGGCAACGCATCTTCTAAAAGACAAAATTGAAAATAGTAAATACTTGAGAGTGGAATCAAAAAATTTCTTTATGGCTTGATGGATGTGGCGGTAAATGAAGGCACCCGTGAGGGCATGAGACAAGGATATTAATTATTCCCCTCTTCTTGCGGTCACTCCATCCATCGGTGAGAATAGAGCAACCATACTTTTTCCATCCGGCACGCACAGGAAGAATATGGAAAGAGAAATTGCACTCAATGATGGTGCGTGCAATCTCTATCTCCGCTTGTCGTTGCCTCTCTTTGAGGAAAGACAATGGACCGGAAGTATCACCCACCGCTTGTGCAAGAGTAGCTTGCTTTGGAAGCCGTCCACCATGACTTTTTTTGCTCTTCTTTGAGACACTACCTCCGTCGGTGGAGGCCATGGTAGCGGCGCCGGACGCAATGGACATTGATGGAGAAGCATCCTCTCCCGAATCGGAGACATCATGGTCGGGCGGCACCACCTCCTCCGATGCCTTTGCAACCCCCTTGCACATCTTCAAGGGGAGCTACCTTGCTTTGCACTCTTGGAGAATGCCGTCAGGGATATTCGCACAAGGGCCGGCTTGCCCTCCCATCTTGGTCAAGTGGATGATAAGGCGGGTGGCGCTTGAGGTCATGGTCTTGGAGCAATATTTGCAATACCATTTGCAAACATTTTGCTTACTCTTCACCCTTTCAAAGTAGCGGCAATGCTTTGTGAAGGCTTCATGAAGAGCGGGCGGCATTATGGAGATCTTGAAGGATGGGAAGTGATAACTTGAGACTCGAGAGTGAATCATGATGAAGAGCTTGTAGGGGATAGGGAGTGATGAGAGAACTTGAGAGTAATGGAAAGCTTGAAGGAGATGGATGGTGAGGAGAGTGAATCGTGATGGTGGGAAGGGAGCTTGAAGGAATAATGGAGAGCTTGAAGGAGATGAAGGGAGCTTGAAGCCTTGATGGAGTGTGGGGCTTGAAGCCTTGGCCCTTGATGAATGGAGAGAGCTTGAGGGAGCTTGAGTAGGGGAGTTGATGAATGAGAGAGTTTGAGGGAGATATGGAGAAGATGAGAGGGTGGGCAATCTTATATAGGTTTTGAGGGGAGAGGGAGAGGAGGGTTAAAGAGAGATCATGATTCATGTGCCATGGCCATGGGCCATGTGGCTTTGTGTGTGTGTGTGTGTGGATGTGGGGGCGGGGGGGGGGGCTATGATGCCCCAAGGCCCCAACGCTCAAAAGTTGCAGCCGGTCGGCGCTCAAAAAGTTCAAATTTCAAAAAGGTCAAAATTTTCCTGCAACGGCCACATTTTTTTAAACGAACGGGTCCCATACGGAACGCACGGGACGGGACGGAACGGACGGAACATTCCGTTCGACGAACGAAGACAACCCTGATGCTTGCGAGTCACACCAAGGGTCGCAATGCTTTAATTTGATAAAGCCATGTCGACCGTTGGTGTGATTAGCAAGTATCTCAATCATAGGAGCAAAGTACTCTTAGGAAAAAAGTAATGTAGTGTACCAGAGATTATATTGGCCCCTCCCTCCATGGAAGATATAATGGAGGGTCGTGTTTTTCTATTTAACTCCTTGCAGAAATTGGTTTGTATGATCTATACGGTGCATGAGAAATGTTTCTACAGGGTTTATATGTATTTGTTATGGAGAGTAATAAAACTCATAACAATAAAAAGGGAAAATTACCAAAATACACCTCTAATTTGTGGAAATTCCCAAAATACCCCTCAATTTTCAAAAATTCCCAAAGTACCCCTATAATTTGTCATAAATTCCCAAAATGCCGTTGAAATTTTCCGAAATTCCCAAAATACCCCTGGCTGTGCGAGTACATTTCTTGAAAAACAAAAAAATTTGTAGCTTTTCATAAGAAGAGTGATTGTCTACCACACAGGATGCTAAAACTAAAATTTGAGTAGGTTATGTAGGCTTTGGAGACATTATTTTTAGACATAATTGCCTTTTTTTGGAGGAAATTTGCAAAAAATTACATGCTAAGCACTCAAAAATGGATCTCAATTGTCAAACAAGAATAAAGATTAGAAAATCTTGAAGATCCAACGAAAATAGATACAAGGGTATTTTGGGAATTTTTGAAATTTGAGGGGTATATTGAGAATTTTCACAAATTAGAGGGGTATTTTGGTAATTTTCCCTAATAAAAAATTGTTTCTATGAAAGATAGCAATTTCGAACATCTCTATCTTAACGATGTAGAGAGTGGGATACATGAATTGTATGCACAAATGTATATGACACCAGAGAGAGAGAGAGTGATGAACAGTCTCTAATAATGCCCTTTCACAGATCAAGTTCTCCACTGTTTAATCTCATTTACCCATGACGTGTCTGGATGGACAGGATAAGATAAAAACATGTACATGTAAAATTATTGGAGAAGTGGGGTATCGATCCCCATACCTCTCGCATGCTAAGCGAGCGCTCTACCATCTGAGCTACATCCCCTGGTTGGTCCAGCTCACATATATTATTATTATAAACTAATATTTGTCATTGATATTTATTTTTTACCTATAGTATTTTTTGGACATGCTGACTGTACGCAGCAATTCAAGTGCAGAATGCACCTCATTCACGCATCAGTGCTCCCACTATGACAGGTCGATATTAGTGTGCGAAAGGCACTCATGGACATGATAGGCACGCAACCCTGTCAGCATTGCGCCGTAGCAAACTGATCACTACCCAAGAAGGTCAATACTAGAACAATCTCTAGCAAGGAGGAGAACAATCCATTACATGTGTCGATATACAAAGAGATATGAATGTGTGGCAGGTAGGTATGCTTGTTTTTTTGGTTTTAAGTGACTACATTGAAGGGGAGCTAGCTAAAATCCTATGTTGCAGGAACCATTGCCCCTAGCCTTGGAGTGGTGTATAGCCCCAAGTTAATGCCCCCCTTTTACCCACTAACTTAAGGTGATGAGAGAGCATGTCATCAACATAGGAAAATAGGAGAAAACATTGACTTTGCCATGTGGCCCTGCTCAACAAGTTTAGTCTGATGGTACGCAAGTGCTCCAAACAAGCATCACAAGAAGATTAAGAATTTTTCTCATGTAGGAAAATGGAGTCTTTTTCAGTGTTTTTCATACAATGCATAACATCTGGAGCTTCTGTTCGCGAGGCACCACATACCTAGCTAGGTACGATTGGGGCAGGGGACCGCCGGCCCCCCCACCGGGCCGGCGGTCCCCTGCCCCCAATCGTACCTAGCTAGGTATGCGGTGCCTCCCTCACAGAAGCTCTTGATGTTGAGGTAAGTCACAATGTGGGAATTATTGTGAGAATTTGTCCAAAACTTCTTGTGCATAATCCATTGCTCCACAATTGCTCCGAAGAGCTCCACGAGTCTATTAAGCCTTAATTAGGCAAAAAATGAAGCAAAGTTCATTTTTAAGACGCATATTGCTGGCCCTTTACTTCAAAGTATATGGATGATCCTCATTCCAGCTTTTAATAACTGAGTAGCATGAAGGCAACCATGAAAACAAGACCCATAGAGACGCGCAAGATAGCCTACATTATTCAAGCCAAAGGTTGCTCTTGAGATGCACAAGTTAGCAATGTAGTGGCCACAAGAGCCAGCATTTTCTTAAGCTAGGAATAATTCTTACTTTCGAAGAAATGGTGTTCACAATATGTAAATCCTCCATACTGCCATATCAATTGGATTTATGGAGTTCTTATTCCTGTCACTCATTGCTTAAACCGTTCACATATAACATGTATCGGTGACATGTTCTAAACCTCCATTACCAACAAATTTCACATGTATATCATGAGAAAGAGATTCTGATAAACTTGCAACTCATCAAATGCCACCACATGATTCTATTCAAAACTATAACTAGCTGGTTGAAATCCTATTAACGAGCCTTTGTACTAATCATTTGTCGGCAAAAAATAGCTAGAACTGTTCCTCCTTATCTCTCATATTGAATCTTTACTTCCGCCAAGACTACTTTAGCTTCATGTTCATGAGGTTTTGGGGTCAAATCCCCCCTTTTTCCTAGTGTTTTCTTTCATTCAAGAGCCCCATAAACATGTACTATGTTCATTTGGTGGGTTTATGTCCCATGCCCTAAAACACTCACAAGATTAGCAGTACAGATACACGCCCAGGCTAGATGCAGCTAACAAAGGAGGTGAATAAGCATGCCAACTATTGGAGTACATCTGTTGAGGGAAAATTTAAGTGACAACTCCTTTTGAGGACATGGCCATTTAAACTGGAAGCTCCTCATAAAAAGTCAAGAAGCCCATTTGGTTAAACCTCTAGTAAGATGATGGGTGCGCTTAGTTTTCAAGTTTTCCAACAGCGACAAAGAAAACCAAGGCTAGAAAGTGTTGCATTACTCTAGCTAATCACTCCTCACTTAGAATGCCTTCTCAAATCTAGACGGTGGTTCGAAGACCCTCTACAATTGAGTGTGTGTGGCATTGAAGGAGTGCGAACAACATTCTCTGCTATACAGGGCCCTCTAAAAAGTACCACAATTTGGGCTATATGAAGGCCCTCTTGGGAAGAGAGGATTCCATATCTTATTACACTATAGGAGATACTTTTAGTGTAGCTCTTGTCCAATGACAAAGCCCATGCAGCCTTGGTACATGGGTTAAGGCTGTAGAATTTCCATCGCTTTGTTCCTTTGTCATACTTTACTTCTGACACAAGTGTGCTCAAACTCATCCACATCTTTCTTGAATTGAGGTCAATAGAAGCAACTCTCGACTACCCTAAGTGTCGCCTCTATTCCCCTTGTGCCCAACGAAAGGAGGAATATGACACTCCCAACACATTTTGCATCAAACCCCATGTACCACACAGAATACACGAAATAACCTTCCTTGAGAGAATATCCTAAGACAGTCTCCCCACTCAATACCAAATCGACCCATATACAAGCCAACCAAGCTGGTGTCTTACTGTAGCCATGATCTTTAGGGCCTGTTGTGACAACCTCTAAAACTGATAATATGATAGTGTGACCTAGGCATACCACAGCTCTGTTCAAAAAAAATTGCAAGTTAACATTTGAAGATGCCTATAAAATGCAGTTGGAGGACCATGTGATGAGAGCATGTGCTTCTTCTGATTTTCTTCAATCTTCATGTACATACTGGAGGGGCCCCAAAAACAACTGTATAACTGGATTCTCCGCTACAAAATCAGACATCTACTACAAATGAGAAGCGCCTACAAATGTGCACCACCTCCGACCCCTACTGGAGACAAAGCTCCCAAACATAATTTTGCAAAGAGATGATAGTGCTTAGAAGCTACAGAACAATCAAACCCAAAACGACAATGATCAAACGCTAGCACTTCACTTGGTGTCTAGCAACCCACCACTGTATTATGGGTACCAAGATGATTTCAGATTCAATCTCCATGTGGTGTAGAATGCATAAGGGCATGAAGACCCTCCTGTTAGCCCTAAAATTAAACTCCTTAATAGTTTTACTGATGTCCTTGCATTTCTCATCATAATGCAGCATTGAAAACAGCATGCAGTTTGATTACAAAACACAAGAAATTAGTTTCAAACCTAATTAAGAAGTTTAAGAAAAGAAATGATCTCCCAAGACACAATTAATGAGTACAGCCTAGAACACTAGGGTACTGAAATTTGAAAGCTTAAAACAGATGAAGCAAGATAAAGTGGGCATGATCTCACATGTAGTCATTTCAAAAATCAACTTAAGAACAATCGCGCATCGCTTATAGGTATTGTTTTTGTATACATTAATCAAAGAAAATAAGAAAAATTTCAACCATCATGAAAGTACATTTCAGATATACAGAGACTTGAACCAATTGATACTTTAATGGTTCCCCTCCAGCTTTTTTGTTCTTCCGATCTTGTCACCAGGGCTCAGACTATTCCGCTTTTTGGTATGGAAGTTTGCAAGATGTTATGACCGGACCTTTGGCCTTAACAGCAATGCCTAAGGCCTCTCCAATGCTTTTACACTTGCACTGAAGACCTGGTCGGATCACGTCTCCATAAACAGCCATTTCAATTACATCCAGCTCCTTGTCTGCACCAAAACAGAAAAATGAGTTCGGCAGCCCAGTAAGTATACCATGAGTTTTTAATCAGATGTCAAACAGCCGAAACGGCACTTGCAAGCAAAAACTGCCTCTTAGGTTATCATGCATCCACCCGGTCACTCGGCACTGGTTATTGTTTTCAATAAATGGCAACAAACGCAATGGGCGCATCGGATTACTTGACATAATTTAATGCATCTGGTTTTTTCAGTACCAGATGTTCTTCATTTATTCATGATAGACAGAGCACTGTAACCACACTTGGAAAATGTGCTACATGCACATGATACATGTAGTCTCCTACCAACAGTCTGAGTGGAAACGTATTGTCCGTTGACAGAGTTTGCATATAAGAGCTCTAAGCACGCAGCTACAGGTTTATAGCTGTTCATGCTTTTTGTGTGGTTGTCATGTGCACATTTAACCTATGTGCATGTGGACAAGCTAACTCCTACTTCTACGGTTGAGGACAGCCTAGAAAGTGTTCTGCGTTGTGAGACTGTACACAAGACGGCATGTCCAGGCACTTACATTAGTGGTATACCCTCTGACAAGCTAACTCCTACTTCTAGGGTTTAGGACAGCCTAGGAGGGTTCTGGCACCGTCGTGAGACTGTACGCAAGACGACATGTCCACGCACTTAGATAAGTGGCATACCCTCTAATTGCAAAAGAGCACAGACAATGTCTGCTAGGTGTAGGCACTACGGAGTGTTCCCATAGTCTAGTACTCGCCTAAGTAGGCCTCTGCATAGGAAGCACCTCTTATTAGTAATTATTAGCTTACTAATAATTGACATTTAGCCAGCAATATAGAAATCATGGGTTTTTTCCGGCATTGCCCGACCCAGCTTATTAATTCCATACAAAAGTGACCCTAGGGGTCACTTCTCAAAGCATAAGTTAGTACCCGCAGTACCCTAGGGGCAGCCAGCCCCTCAGCAGGACCAACATTTTCAGAATCAGCGTTTTTGCTTCACCATCCCTAGCGCTTGCAAATTTCCTCCACAGAAGCAGATCAGCCCGGCGTTTTCAGTTTTCAGCCCATTTCCATCACCGTCATCGGCACCCTCGACATCAGCCATAGCGATCAACCATAGCCTCGTTGACAGTTTGCAGATCCCATTACTTCCACTAGCTTTTTTGCATTTCAGCCATTCAATTATTGGTGTTTTCATAGCGGAGAATCCTCTTTGGTACTTCATCTTTGTGAGATCTCACTTGTAGCCACTCTTTCTTCCACCCTTCCCTCCCTCATTGCTTGTGAGTTTTGCCCCTGAAGCACAGATCTACCCTCAATGACAGCGAATGCAAATCTGGCTGCTATTAACGCCACCTTGAGGGGGCATCCTCACTCACAAACACTTGCGCATGGGGGCTGGCATCTGCCTACAAAAAGGGTGAATTCTGCTTGGCTGCATCTCGCTCGCAAAGCAGCCCCAAGTTGGTGGCTTTTAAGAACTGTTTTTCACTTTACAACCCTTCTGTTATAATAGCAAATCAAAACCTTATATTTTGCATTGGTTCTCCCTCCACTAAAATTGCTTGCTTGCTTCTCTCTCAATTTGACTCTAAAACTACAATTTCTGATGACCTATGGGAGGACCTTTGCTTCGTCTTGGGACTCTCTCTTAAGCCATGCTTACTCAGCTTGAAGAAGAGATGGATCAGCTCACTAAATAGGAGTCTGATAACATATTGGACGAAGTTGGAGAATTTGCCAGCAACAAGCATCAATTGGAAGAGTGTGTTCCACTAGGAAATCCTATCCATAAGCTACCTGGTAAATTCTTCATTCAGTTTTTCAGTCATATGATCATTTTTGCACTCATTTTCCACATTTGAAGATGTTTGTTTCTCTTCTGACCGACAAACGCCTGAACCGCAAGCAAAACAAGAGAGACCCTGCTTTTTTGACTCAAGGAAAAAAGAAGGGAAAAAGGAAGGCCGTGTTCACTACAGGAAGCAAATCTACCAAAGCTTCGACACCAACTAAGGATTCTAAAGACACTCCTGTTCACAACTTCAGCACGTTTATCCTTGGGGAGCACTAACAACTAGCCTGCTCTTTCCCATATGTTCTTGTAACAGCGCAACCACATATCCATCAAGCATGACCATCCATAAATGTGCCCCTTAAATAACGATCTAATATTGAGAATACTCTAGAATGTTCAATGATTTCAAGCAAGGAAATTGCATCTGGCATATATTGAGCATCCCAGCACCGCGTTTCTTAATGATCGCATGGTCAACTTGCATTGATCAAAAGTTTGTCCAGTTATGGTATTGTTAGAGATATACTCCCAAATTCTCGAGGAATGAGAACAAATATCCGATGTTTCACATGTCTTAACAAGAACATCCAAGCCAAGATTTTGCATCAAGCATGGCCCACTATTTTTCACGCCTAGATTGCAAATGTCTGAGGCTTAATGCTTGTATGGAATCATTTGATCTCAATCGATAGCCCTTGAAAAGAATACCAGTATTACAGTGTATAAAGTACTCAAGGAAATGATAACTTTGGTCAATAGAGAAAAGCCTTGCTACTGGAAACTAAAGCATGCATGAATTGGCAACACTCGTTACTCCAAATCAGTACATTGATAAAATGAACCTGCCTGTGAACTTGAGGTTACAAGAAGATTGCTCAAGCTCCTCTTTTCCAACATGTTCTTTGTCTCCTTTGTATTGATTAACTCGCGATTGCAAGATTTGACAATTTTTCACATCCGTTTCTCCACCTAGCACAACCAAGTCAATTTCTTCATTCATGAACATGGGTGATCCAACAAAGACAGAGTAGCTATCTAGTAAAAGGCAACATATTATATATCTAATCACATGAACCATGGTGTACACAATACAAGCTAAAAGTGAGTATAATTGATAGCTTGAAGAATAAAAAATAAAATCTAAGTAGGGCTAGTAGGGAAAACAAAAACTATAAATTTGGTAAGAGTGAGACCTCTCCAATTTTCTTTGTGAGGGGAGTAATTGAGGCTAAAGTGGCGTGAATTTATGTACCTTCCTTAGATATTAAACATTCTGAAGTGAAAGTCCATGATCAAAGGGTGAAGCTATGGCTTTTGAGCCTTTGAATACACTTCTATACGAGGCACCTATTTGGGAACATGCCTCTATTGCAAGCAGAAGACGAGACTTAGATGAGGAATTGCAAGCCCAAGAGAGACCAATAATAATTCTCATATCACAAAGAATTTTTATCAAACCATCTATAACACAAGAGATTATAACGACAAAATGGGAGTGATTGAAGTGGTGAATAAGGCCCTTTCACAAGCATTGCCCTAAAAGAAGAACAAAGAAAAAGAGAGTTCAGGGATTTTGAAGATGTGGCACTGTACGGATCTGACCTGGCATCCTTGTACGAATTGATGACATAGCATGGTGATGTGGTAGTGTAAAAGCGCGTTGTCGTGGCACTTTTTCTCTACGTGCGCTCTTCTTGATCAAAATATATGTTGGGATTATTGAGCCAAGTCGGAGTCGTAAACAACAGATGCTTTTGATTGCTTTGGGCTCCCAAGGGAGATAAGTAGGTACCATGAGCGTCAATTGTATTATCTGAGATTATGTGAATGGGCTCACAGAGCGATGTCCACATGATTGTTCACCTAATATAAAATCAAATACTGCAAGGGGCATCTATTTAGGGGCCAGTGCTTCTCAGAGGGGAACTCTGCTCCTCTGTCTTGAGTAAGCTATCCTTTTCAAGATTTTCCTTGTTGTTTCCAGTTCAGTTGGTGTTGTTTTGACATGGCATGGCCACGAGATCAAAGCAAGGGCAAATTCCTAGCAAGATAAGCCGAGAGAGAGAGAGAGAGAGAGAGAGAGAGAGAGAGAGAGCAAACTTTTAAAATGGATACCCAAAAATCGCATTGGGACTCACGGTAGAATTTGGTAACCTACTCATGAAAGGTAGAATCCGAGAGACCCAAAGCTCGATGTTGCGTGCACATTTAACCCTATGTGCATGTCGACAAGCTAACTCCGACTTCTAGGGTTTACGACAGCCTAGGAAGGTTCTGGCACCCTTGTGAGCTTCTATGCAGGGCATGCATGTCCAGGCAGTTGCATACCCTCTGATTGCACATGAGCACAGCAAGTGTCTACTAGGTGTAGGCACTAGGGAGAGTTTTCATACATTTGCATTAGAAACAAGCTTAGGAAATTAACTGCATATAAAGCACCTCTTAGATGTGAGTTTAACTTATTTACAAGTGATATATCAGCCCAGAATTACCAAGTCGTGGGGTTGTTATAAGCTTGGACATTCCAAGCGAGAAATCAATAGCAACACACGAACAGGAACTGCAAAATCACTAAGCTTGAAGAGAAAGAGAGAAGGAGAGTCGACACAACACGGCCGAGCTCCCAGCAAAGACGCACTGGCCACAAAGATTGGTGTCCCTTTCGGTATTTCTTTACTACTGTTCGCAAAGTACAACTCCCAAGGCTCCAACTCTCTTCGAGTCTCTGCGTCTAGATGCTCTCCGGAAGATCCATCGATGGTTCCTATTAGTAGGTAGGCTATCCTAAGGCACAATGGAAACTCTCAATCCATTGTCCGCTACGAAATCCAGGAAAGAAGCTGAAATCAGAAAAGCAAAAAAGGCAAGTACAGAAGCTAAAATTGACGTGTGTGTCCATGCCAAGCAAAGCTGATGGAGGCAGAAGATGCCCAATCCGCCTCAATTCTCAAAGGGAGATGAATGAGGGCTACAGATACTGAACTCGCAGAGGTTGTCCCCAGTGTGCATCAACAGGCACACTGGACCCCCTCCCGAGCTAGCAACCTCTCAAGACAAGAAATCATAAGCGAACAATCGTAAAACATTGGCAGAAGGACGGAGGGGGAGGGAGGAAGCCTCGCCGACATTGCTGAGGTCCAAGCCGGTTATTTTCGCCAGCTTATCAACCTCAAAACGATGGATAGAGCAAGACAGCTTACTTTCCTATCCTTGGTTTCCTCAAATGCTATGTATTTGAACCACAAATGGAATGAGAGACATACAATCCATTTGGCAAAGCTCCTTCCGAAAGTATCTATGGCAAACCTCATCTCATCTCATCCTTCTTACCAAAGACGGGATTTTTATTGCTGACGAGTTTGTCCTTTTAAAAAAGCTATATTATGCTCTCAAGAAAAGCACTCCCTAAGATTTGCCCTAGGAGATGCTCAGACACTGGCAGCTCCATCCAAAGAGGTGTTAAACTCTAATAGTAACCATCACAATGCAAAACAAGATGTCTACTAATAAGACCTCAATCTATTTAGGTGAATCCAAGAAAGTGCATATTCACCTATAAAGGAAAGTGTGAGTTTCAAACTCATGGCGTTCATCCACAAGAGACATTGTAGTTTGTAATCATCAACTCCGTCATGCAAAGTATGACCAAATATTAACAGATCCCAACTAAAAACGTAAGTGGCGGGGGATGTCACGTGCACATCTAACCCTATGTGCATGTGGACAAGCTATCTCAGCTAGGAAGTGTTCTGGCACCTTTGTGAGCCTATGCGCAGGCCGTGCATGTCCAGGCACTTAGATTAGTTGCATATCCTTTGATTGCACACAGCATGATCATTAGCATGACATGCAGTACCCATCATGATCATTTTACAAAGCCTAAACCCTTTTTCCCAAAATACACAGTTTTCACTTATTTATTAATAAGTGACTTTTGTTGAAAAAATAAGTAGGGCAAATTGCTCAGGAAATATAAAAGAAACCCAGTGGTCACTCAGTAGAAGCAGAAGAAGGAGCTCGGGCAACTTACAGTGCATCTTCTCATCAAGACCGGCCGAAAACCCAACGTTTTCAGCCTACAGGACCCAGTGTTTTTGCAATCAGCAGATCAGCCCGGCATTTTGCAAACTCAGCAGATCAGGCCTAGCGTTTTCTAGACTTGCAAATTGGTCAACGTTTCTGGTTTTCAGCTTTCCACATCAGCAAAACGAGCCAGCGTTTTCAACCCTCTGCACTTGCAGATCAGCCCTTAGCCTCGCAAATCTCCACCTCGGTAGCAAATCGCCGCATCGCAGAATTCAGCAAGCGTTTCAGAATTCAGCAGATCAGTCCTTTCATTTTCAGATTTCAGCCCGTCCTCGTCGTCGTCCTAATAGTCGTCGGCAAGTCCATTGAATCTAGACCATTGTACCAGATTTTGCAATCTATAGCGTAGACCTCTCTTGCCATAGAGAGGGGGGCCCTTGGAGGAGGGTTTGAGAACCGTCTGGTGTCGTATTCTTCTCTCTCTCTCTCTCTCTCTCTCTCTCTCTCTCTCTCTCTCTCTCTAAACACTTTCATTCACAGTAGCATTCATTATGTTAGTGATCATTGCACTCTCTCTAAAGGAACGGAAGGCTCTCCCTTCCGTAAGTAAAAGGAATCCTTGAGCATAGTTTAGAGCACTCGTCTTGAGCAATATCAACATTCACTTCCACTGCACCTTAAATAAAATTATGTACTCACACACCACACCTATACACTACATAATAACTACCATGGTATCCCGGTTAGCTCCATCGTGCAAAGTACAACAAGATATCCGCCCAAAAAGTATTCTCTCTCACACACACCCACACATACAACATATGCTAGAAACCATGACATCTCTACTCACATCATGTGTCAAAAAGGTGTAAAACTAAGTATCAGGTATGTATGCATATGCACCTCAGACATAAATTATACACTACATACTAAATTCCTCCTAGATCGCAAGTGTTGAATAGTACAAGTACGGTTTCTATGACAGCGCTGGAGAAGCATGGCAAATTCGGCCCTAATGAAGTATAGCACAAAAAATGTGGCCCTAACAACGTCTAGCACAAAAAAAAAACCATTGTGTAGAATGAAAATTAAACAACACATACATACCTTAATATGATAATACATAGAAAGACGTAGAAAGATTTAACACAGTCGAGACTCAGCCCAAAATTTAACAATGTGACATCTTTATGGTCGCAAAACAACTTTATCATTCACCTATATGAATCCATTCATCATTCAACAAATCTGAATTAAAGACTAAACGATATGACCATCAACTCAATGCCTGGTCGAAAATTTGAGATGAGCTCAACGAAAACTTGCTCAAGCACGACATAAAAACTGGAAATCACATTTCCACATAAAAATTCTAATCTTATATTTTGAACAATTAGTTGTAAACCCAGTTCTCCTGCCCATACCGAATGTGTGTGTGTGTGTGTGTGTGTGTGTGTGTGTGTGTGTGTGTGTGAGAGAGAGAGAGAGAGTGAGTGATAAATAAAATGTACGCACAAGTATGAGAGGCGAAGTAGAGAACCTAGACTCGAGACCTTTGGTAAAAGGAAAAATGTGGTCAAACTGAAAGCAAAGGCAGCCATCGCATCCACGAAGTTTGCGGCAGACGACATTCCCTGCATAATCCTTGCGCCAACGGTCAGGATGCCGGCCAGGCACCACATCAGCCTTCTCCCAGCATTGCCGTGCTACCTGCCTCTCGAACAGACGCTGCCTCCTCAGCTTATTGCTTCTCGCAGATGGCGGGTTCTCTTCCTCCATTTCCACGAGAGACGGAGCGAAGAAGAAGACAGAGAATACGCAGAACAATCTCAAGTGATCAAGGGTGGAGGCCGACGCGACGCAGTGTCGACATTTGAAAAATTAATGTCGCCGGAAACATTCCTACAAATTTTGAGAATCACTGTGTGTCTCATCATCGGAGTAAAATGGTTATAATGATAGGGGTTCTACGACAGGAACTCGGTTTTTTATTAGCCCCTTTACGCTATCTGCCAACGATTTCAAAAAAAGAGAGGAAATGGGGAATTGATGGGAGAATCTTCACTTGGTTCAAAAGTGAAAACGTGTTCGTCGCTCGAACAAGGGTCAAAATGCAGGTAGGGGCGGATCGTAGTTGGAGTGGCTGGGACGCAAGCATGGGAGGTAGCGCATCACCCTGTCGCCTGTCGACACGTCTGGGCGTGGTGAGGCGGGAGGCGGGCATCAAGCGGGAGGATCAACAAGGCACGCAGATGGGAAGCCCTTGGAATGCGCTAGACAACTACATTCTCTTTTATTAAAAAAAAAATTAAGTCTCGCACTTAAAGCACCTATGTTCGCACGATGAACTAGTTTAGGTGAGTTGACTCTGATTGTATTGTGAGGAGCTCAAACCTCTCTTGCAAGAATTGTGGAGTCTTCAGGTAGAGCGAGGATGGTGAGGAATCTACAATATAATTAGCAATCAGCCAATACTTGTATATTTGAAGGCGAAAAAACTTGCAAAAGTTAGAGGCATGACCCGTCCTCCGCAAGAGAGAGAGAGAGAGAGAGAGAGAGAGAGAGAGAAAGAGAGAGAGAAGGAGAAGGAGAGGGACACGTGGCAAACAGTGAGCTCCTAGCCAAAAATGGTGACTCTCCATCGTTTAGTATACTAGTACAGTCGGCCGCCTTCGGCGGCCTCTCTTTCTCCCCCTCTCTCCCTCTTTATCGCGTGCAAAGGGGCTTGTTTTTGTTTTGGACTTTAGTCTTCAAGTCGCAGATTGCGACACGTGTAAAGGGCTCCCCCTTTCGCCATATTATGTTAGTAGATGGAGAAGGCGATGGAGAGATGTTATGTAAAAACCATTCAATGTAGTCAATTTATCCCTTAAATTTTTCAATGTAGGTTTTAAACAAGAAAGAAAATCACAAGGTCTGACATTGTGAAGAGGTGTCCACCTTAATTATAGCAAGGTAGGCCTATTAGGAGTGACGAACAATGCACATTGTAAAAGAGAGAAAATTCAAATCTATACTGAGTTCCTTGTTCAGGACTCTCAACGCATTTGCCAAAGCAATGCGTGGATGCAACTTGAGAGAAGAACTCGATAGAGATAAAACGGACGGCCACATGGCTATTTAAAATAATGCGTAGTTGGAAAAGGGTTGTGTTTGCACATTTGTGCTTCTGAATAATTCAAAAAACCCTCTGTCCATATAGAGTGTGCATGTTGGAAAATGGTTGTAGCTGCAAAAGCTTGTGTAGAAGGTGCACTATCAAGAGTGGTTTTGGGGTGGAGGTTTAAGGACGGCTGTTGTTGTAGATGAGTGTGGGTAGCAAGCAGAGGGGTGCAGTAGCTGTTTTGGAGGGTGGAGAGTCGATGAACAGGCACCTTGTATCTCAAGAGGAGCACGAATAGGGTCGACCTTATAAGTGGTCAAGCGGGGAAGAGTAAGCGGGCACGGGATGCTAGCTCAAGGCCAATGTGGAATGGGCACCCGCATATCAAGGCCAATGGTTATTGATTGTGAGTAAGGGGGTGATAGGCTCCCAAATCTCAAGGCAATCCATCAGGCATGCTAGCTCATGATGAGTGTAGTGAAAGGCGTCTGAATTCTCGCAACTCAAGGGGCCGCCTGTTCCTACATGGAAGAGGAGTATTGCACTATCCTTGCATTTGTCCTTGATGTCGACATGTGTTCATTAGCGTCTCCAGCACAGATGTGCCATTCTCCTCGTGCCTTGCTCCATTCTCACTGCTTTACGTTGTCATCGGTCTGCTGCTTTGTGTTGCACCGTGCTCTTATTTTTGTCCACATAGAGTTTTCATTGTTGCCCCCTCCAAGCGCACTATCTATTGCATTTCCCATGGCCATAAATCAATTGGTGGTGTATCTTCTCTGTTAGGACTCAAGAGTGTCACCCAAGCCATGGAGCAAATAGAGCATGAACTTGCACCTTTTTTTTGGTGTGTGTGGGGAAGGGGGGGGGGGGGGGGGGGACCGATTGTAATGGCCTTGCTACAAGACTGCAAGAAAAATGACAAAGAGAAAATTGAGTGTGAACCCAACCTACTTTGAGCACACACACACACACACACACACAGAGAGAGAGAGAGAGAGAGAGAGAGAGAGAGGAGAGAGAGAGAGAGAGAGAGAGAGAGAGAGAGAGAGAGAGGAAAATTGGAAGCCCTCGGGTCCAATATTGAGTCCAAGTTGACGTAGCCAGCTAGATATAGCTCCAATTGCATATTGAGTCTCCCAGTGAGGAGCTATTGGAGAGAGCTAGAGAGAGGAAGGTTGGACTCTGGAACCGATTGGAAAATAGATGCCGAGTGCAGGGGCTGCAAGCATTGGAGCCAATTGGAAGAGGGATGCCATGAGTATGTGCCCACGAGAAGTATGTGTGTCCAATTTCTAAAATATTAAGAATATGCAAAATTGAGTCCAAGTTGACGTAGCCAGCTAGATATAGCTCCAATTGCATATTGAGTCTCCCAGTGAGGAGCTATTGGAGAGAGCTAGAGAGAGGAAGGTTGGACTCTGGAACCGATTGGAAAATAGATGCCGAGTGCAGGGGCTGCAAGCATTGGAGCCAATTGGAAGAGGGATGCCATGAGTATGTGCCCACGAGAAGTATGTGTGTCCAATTTCTAAAATATTAAGAATAGGCAAAATTTTGCCTCTCTCTCTCAGCAATAGTCGAAAGCGCAGAGGGCCTACAAATATTCAATAATAGCACATCAATAATGACAAAATATACAAATTTGCATACCTGATGAATCATACTTGCACATAATCAAAGTTATACATGATATGAGAAAGATACAGCGTGAGGCACATCACAAAGCACGTGCAGATGCACCTCCTAGAGTGAAGTTCTACACCGGCACGGCGAGAGAGGAGAAAGGATAAGAGAAAGAAAGGAAACAGACACTAAGTGCAATCTCCCCCCGTGCAAGAATGAGCATTTTACTCTTGCAAGAATTTATTTATAGATTTCTTAAATGCTCAAAATGAATACAGATCGGCCGCTAAGACATAAAAATGACCATAGCTCATGAAAGAGCTCTTTAATTATACAATATCAATAAAGTTGATATCCTTTTGCATTTTTTCATAGTCCGTCCCATATTTGGCACGTGTCACCAACAAGACTAATATCTATCTATCATTACCATTACATACCTCTCCGTTAGAAAATCATTTGTTCTCAGTTGCTAAGTTAAGGATTTGCAAATCATACTTGTCAAAAACAATGGTTAGAATTATGTGTTAGAAATACCACGTATAAAAATAAAATTTGTAAACTTAAAGAACATCTACTTTATGCCTATCATCATCCACATGCTGCATATTCTAGCGTCCCATACCATGAGAATAAGCTGTATATGTCATATCTTGATAGATCAGGATATCATTGATCACACCCATTAGTCAATGATCAGTTCTCATAAACTTCAAGTCTATTTCCATAGTGTCGGCAATCAATCATCATAAACCAAATCCAAATCCAAATCCAAAATCACTTTGATTATATATCCGAGTTAACGAAATCACACTAGGAGCAATGGTGGCTATCCATTGCAACATGATTTTGTCATCAGATGTTGCCTAAATCGGTGAATTGACACTAATGAGGCGTGCTACCTAAATTGAAAAATTGGCACTTGTGCTGCCTAAACCAACAAATCTACACTAATATTTCTTAAACTAGTGAATATGTTGTTTATTCGTGTAATCGACAAATTTGCAATCGTGCTTCTTAAATGGACGTGTCATAAAATTCAATATCTAACCAACCCAAATGATTTTCTCATATTAAACTGATCATTTAATGTAGGAGAATAAACGGAAACAAGGGTTAGAATATAGACATGTGCTTATGGATCTGTCTCAACACGGGGCCAAGGTTAAAGGGGTCCAAATGAGAGATGGTATGTTAAAGAGCAATGCTACCTAATGGAGATTAAAGACCTTAGGGTTAGCTTCATTAAAGACCTCCAAAAGTTAGTATTAAAAAGTCCTTTGACCTTAGGCAATCTAGGGTTCATCTTGAGGTGGAAATCCTACCCAAGCATAAGGTGCTTGTCAGCTTGCTAACTAAAATACTTAAAGTGTTTGTGGGAACCTTGCCCAAACCTTGAGGTGATTTTTATGTTGGAATTAGGCTTGCAGAGAAACACACACAGCTTGGAGAAGACGAAGGAAACTCAAGGCACAATAGAGAGTGTGTTACTTAGTGTGCAATGGAAAAGATAGATAGCCCTAGAGTGATGGGCGTATATACAATGCAAAGGGCAAAAAACCTCCTAAAGAGGGAAAAAATGCCCCGACGGTCCTAGTGTGTTCACACATATCACTACCACATGTATATGGTAACAAATCCCCCCTAGAGTGATGCGGTGAACAAGAGCTGGCACATGAGTAAAGGGAAGTGACATGCCCTGAGGACATGATCAGACCACAAAGGGGAGTAAGCCCAAAGCTTTGCGGAAAGCTTCGAGCTTCTCACGAGACAATACCTTTGTGAAAATATCTGCAAAGTTGTCCTGTGTTGGCACATAAGCCAAGCTGATCTCTCTCCTGCTGATAACCTCTCCCTAACATAGTGGTAATGCACCTTAATGTGATTTGTGCGAGCATGAAAAATTGGGTTCCTCGCAACTGCCAATGCGCTCTGACTGTCAGTGTAGATAGTGTTGGCAGTGTCCTGTCCAACACCCAAATCAGCCATAAGGCGTTTGAGCCATACACACTCAACCGTAGCTGTGAAGATTTCCCTGTACTCAGTCTCACAACTCAAAGTGGCCACAGTAGGTTGCTTATTGCTCAACCATGATATACATGAACTGCCAAGCATGAAACAAAAACCACTTGTGGACACTCGTGTGTCAAAACGACCAGCCCAATCTGAGTCCAAAAAAGCATGTAAGTTTGGCAGCAATGATCCCCCCTTGGGATAAAACAAGCCAAGATGTAAAGTGCCACTAAGGTAGCAGAAACTCCTCTTGATAGCCTGCCAATGCTTAGACCCTGGGCTATGCATAAATCTGTTGACCTATGAGACTGCAAATTGAATATTTGGCCTCGTGTTGCGCACATAAATGAGGCAGCCAACAGCAGTTTGGTAAAGAGTGACATCAGCAGGATCGCCAACATCATGTAGACTCAACTTCAAACCGGTTTCCATGGGAGTGGCAATAGGTTTGCAATCCTCAAGTCCAAATTTAAATAGCAATGTCTCTATGTAACTTTTCTGACACAAGGCAATACCACGATCACGCTGCTTAAACTGTATACCCAAGTAATGATGCAACAATCCCAAATCTTTCATCTTGAAAGTAGCATTCAAATCAGCCTTAAATTCAGCAATATGTCTCTCATTTGGTCCAATGATCAGCAAATCATCTACATGAAGAACCACAATGAGAAGTACATCACCCTCACGCTTTACATACAATGTGCTTTCTGTTGGATTGTTACGAAAGCCTAATTTGACCAAATGACTGTCAGCTTTCTCATGCCACTGGCACGAGGAGATTGCTTCAATCCATACAAAGCCTTGTTACATTTGCACACTTTGTCCTCTTGACCATTCTTGACAAAACCGCGAGGCTGTGTTACATAAACTTCCTCAAATATGTCACCATTCAAGAAAGCAGTAACAATGTCTGATTGATATACATCCCAACCAAAATGAGCTGCCAATGCACATAGAAAACGCATAGTAGTCATACGACAAGTGGGAGGAAAAGTCTCTTCATAATCTATGCCTTTTTGTTGTGCATAACCCTTTGCATCAAGTCGAGCCTTATGGCGATCGATCTCACCATCCGGCTTGCATTTCAAGTTGTAAACCCACTTCGTACCAATGGCCTTTTTGCCAGGAGGCAAATCACATAAAGTCCATGTGTCATTTTCTATAAGTGCATCGTATTCTGTTTGCATGGCAGCCATCCAATTTTTTGAATTTTGTGCTTCATCAAAAGATAGAGACTCCTCAACATCATGTAAGCTAGACACAGCCAAAGCATAACAATCTGATGCATAAGATGCATGGCGAGAGCCTAGACGAGTACGACTAGACAAAGGTGCATCCAATTTATTGTCACGCAATATATGCACCAGCCATTTTGGCATACCTCTATCCTGCTCATTTTCAGCCCTTTCCTCATCAAGTACATCATGTACATCTGCATCAGTAAATAGGCCGATCTGTAACATTTTCAGAAACACCCATAGGCTGTACATTTTCCTCATTGGAACTTACATTCGTACTTCCACCACTGAAAAGAGGCAACAAAGTGTCATAAATCTCCTCTGAGCTTACATTATTGTCTCTAGTACATGACAGCAAGGATTGAACAGAATCTTCCACAAACACTACATCCCGTGAAACCAGAATACGCTTTGTTTGCGGATGATACAACCTAGAACCTTTGCTTTCAGCACTATAACCAACAAAAATACATTTGACAGCGTTATCATCCAATTTTCTACGCTGTGTTTGTGGCACCAAAGCATATGCCAAATAGCCAAAAACACGCATGTGCTCAATAGAAGGCTTTCTATCATGCCATGCTCCATATGGAGTAATAGACTGCAAAGCTTTCATAGGACACCTTTTTAGTACATAAGTGGCACACGTGATGACCTCAAGCCAAAAAGAATGCGGCAAAGCTTGACTTTTGACCATACATCGTGCCATTTCCGTAAGTG
The DNA here is from genome assembly GCF_014529385.1 of Adiantum capillus-veneris. Taxonomy (NCBI): domain Eukaryota; kingdom Viridiplantae; phylum Streptophyta; class Polypodiopsida; order Polypodiales; family Pteridaceae; genus Adiantum; species Adiantum capillus-veneris. The sequence goes on along the minus strand of NC_140960.1, from coordinate 18,671,181 downwards.
ACATGTTTTTTCTCTTAGTAACACCATTTTTCTGAGGTGTATAAGGCACTGAACATTGGTGTTTTATCCCTCGACTAGCCATAAATGCATTAAATTCATGAGACATATACTCCCTCCCTCAATCGGGACGGAGAGTGCCCATAGTACATTTCGAGACATTTTCAGGCATAGCCAGAAATTGTTTGAAGCACATAAAGAATTCGGACTTCACTTTAAGTGGAAATACCCATGCATGCCTGGAGTACTCATCAATGAAAGTCATGAAGTACAGGTAATTTCCCAAGGACAGAGTTTGCATGGGCCCACAAACATCACTATGCACAAGCTGCAACCTACATCTGGCCCTAACTGAACCATCCTTTGGAAACTTAGAATGCTGCATTTTACCCAGATTACAGCCTTCACAAACATGTTTGACAGGTGCTTCAAGAGGCGGCAAAGAAGAAACCATAGCAGATTTCTGCAAACTGGCAAAATTCAGATGACCAAAACGTGCATGCCAAAGTTTTGCATCTGAAATAGCCCTTGAATCTGCAACTGCATTTGCAAAATTTTGTCCACGCTTGTCATACAAAGTGAGCTTAGCTTATACAGCCCACGGCACAAAAGGCTAGATGCAACAATTTCATCACCAAAATTGATATCATGAACTATACATTTGTCATCCACAAATTTGACTACAAGTCCAAGTCTAGCAAGTGCGGATACAGACAAGAGATTCTTCTTGATCCCAGGTACATAAAGTGCATCAACAAGTGTGAAGGAACTACCATTTGTAGCAATAAGCACAATCTTTCCAACTCACTGAACTGGATAAGAGGCATTGTTGGCACAAGTGACTCAATTTACGTGAGGGACAGACTCGAGAGAGGTGAACAATTCACGATGTGAGGTAATGTGCTTTGTAGCACCACTGTCGAAATACCACACATGTGAATCTGCTGGAACTGACATGCATGCATCATGGACAACAGGATTGTAAGTGCACTCAGCACTAAAAGCCCATTCTGCATCAACATTAGCATTACAGTCTCCTTTTACAGAAGACTCGACAATGGCTGCATTTGTAGTGGAACCAGCATTTGCAGTGGAACCACCCTCTTTCTTCTTAGCCTCTTTTGCCTTCAACTTAGGACACTCCTTGATCAAGTGATCATTAGCTTTACAATAATGGCAACGCATCTTCTTTTTGCCCTTATCACCAGAATTGCCAGACGAAGTGCTGCCAGCAGAAGCATTGGGAACAGAAGTTTGCCACTCGTAGCAGAACCATAAGAAGTGGTTGCATTGCTGTTACCACCCTTTCTTTTAGAAGCAATAAAAGCCTATTCAATTGCACGCTGTCTAGTCCTGTTTTTTCTAGAAAGTGACTCTTGCAACATCAATGTGCATAATGCATCAAACTTAACAACTTTTGGATTTCCTTGGGTCATAAGTCTCCAAGTACTAGCAAAAGTCTAGTAAGAATCTAGTAAGGCATTAAGAACAGTCTGCACAAGGGAACTGTCTGAAATGACTTCACCTGCAAAAATAAGTTGCTCATTGATATCCTTGACACCAGCAAGAAAAGTGTCCATATCATCTTCCTCATGCATAATCTTTGCCTCCAGCTCTTTACGCAACAAAGCAATTTTAGCCTCATTACGTTTTGCATAAAGACCTACTAGAATATCCCAAGCCTGTTTTGCAGATTTTGTTGAACGAATATGAGGAACAATGGTACGCTTCACAGAAAACGCAATCAATGCATGAGCGTGAGCATCCTTTATATCCGAACGAGATTGTTTTGCCGTAGGCAAAACAACTCTAATAGCAGCAATCCTTGCAGCAAGACCTGCAACATCCTCAACATTGCCTACATCCTCAGAACTAGGACGTACATCAATGCCCTGCACAATACTCCAGACGCCCTTTGACACAAGAACATGTTGCATCATGTAAGCCCACATAGGGTAATTGTCCCCATCCAACCTGTCCTCAACATCAAATATCTTGAATACATCTGTGTTGTTGTCAGCCATGGTAAATGCTGCAACTGATGTAAAAACTGTCCGAAAAGAAGAGAAACGGAGCGGGACAACACGTGCTATATAGCGCAAACCATAGAAGACTGTAAGGCACCTGTTATGAAAAAAACGGCACTGACAAAAATTCTGCACAAAATGACGAAATTGCTTGTGCAAACCTGCCTGTAGTGGAAACAGAGGCCAAAATGAGCAGGCGTGTGTTGGAGCAGTTGGCGACTAAGCCCGGGAGGATGCAATCTGCTCTGATACCAATTGTGGGAATTAGGGTTGCAGAGACGCACACACAGCTTGGAGAAGACAAAGGAAACTCAAGGCACACAATAGAGTGTGTTACTTAGTGTGCAAGGGAAAAGATAGTTAGCACTAGAGTGATGGGCGTATATACAATGCACGGGGGAAAAAACCTCCTAGAGAGGGAAAAAATGTCGCGACGGTCCTAGTGTATTCACACAAATCACTACCACATGTATATGGTAACATTTTGTGATTAAATGACTAAGGTTCTTGAACTTTTCAATTCAAAGATAAACTCTCAAGAGGCATAAATGGTTTCCATGCTTAATTGACTAAGTGCTTGAAGTGTTCAATTCAAACCAAATGACTTGAGAAGCATAAAAGAAACATGTCAAAATCCTCCACATGTGGCTCTCATGATGTGCTTGAATCCTATTGAATAGGCTTTAAAGGGGTCCAGTGAGAATTTAGATGCATAAAAATAAATAATTAAGTTCTTTCTCTCAAAGAGGAAAAAGAGGACACATGTCCAAATGATATAATTAAATAATACGAGAGAGAGAGAGAGAGAGAGAGAGAGAGAGAGAGAGAGAGAGAGAGGTAGACCAAGCATGAGAGGGGGTATACTCTCCCCCCTCCACACACACACACACACTCATTTCATTGTGTGAAGTGCAAAGTGCAAGAGCTCCATCTCCTTCTCTAAGCTTGTTGAGAAGTTAATAGCCTACACCAACAATCTTGGCTATGGAATGCAAATCCAACCAAGAGCCATGCTTCAATGCTTAAGCTTGCCATCTTCTTCATCTTCATTACTATGCTATTATGCTACGCTACGCAAGAAGAGTGATGATAAGTGAGGAACTATTTCTTTCTCCTATGGATGATTCTTCTTCCTCTTCCCTACCGTCATTCCCTGCTAGCTCTCTCCACCTTCAAAGGTGTTTGAGGCCTTGGAAATGAGGCTTGGGATAGTTAATGATTTTTGCAAAGTTATCTTATGGTTGTGATGCATGAAGCTTTCCATCTTCATTGCATCACGTAGGTCACAAGGAACACAAAGATTGTATTGTATCAAGTCTCTCCTGATGAGAGAATCTATAATACAAACGCCTTTTGGAGGGGGGACCCAAGTAAATCTGGTCCTCAACTATTGTCATGTTCTCTAATACTCTCCCTCTTGCATAAGTATTGTTCATGCCAAGTTAATTAAGTACTATGTTTATGTTGCTATCATCAATTAGGTTCACCCTTTATGTTCTCAAAGTAATCTCAAAAAAATGCTCACTCTAATTCTCTTAATTTTGCTATTCTCAAAGTTCATAGGCCATTTTCATTACATTGGTATCATAGCATTTGGTTTCTCTTTTCTTGCTTAAGAAGAGAGGTCTTTAAGTAGCTTATTAATGGTTGATTTTGTTAATTATATTAGGGTAAGTGGTATTGGGATCTATTATCGGTTTTTTTGAACCCACTATGTGGGGTATGGTGCACACCTTGGGAGGTTTGGTCTTAATAATGGGGTCTTTTTAGACTTGCCTACGGCTTTACCATTATTGAGCCATAAGAAGTCTAAAAGGACCTATCCCTCGGGAATTCTTCTATGTTAGACCCACCCCACTACTCTCTATAATTAACCAATTTGAGAGGTGGGTGTAGATACTTAAGTGCTTATTTTCAAAGGCTAAGAGGAGTAGCAACTAAGGTTTTGAATTGCTAAAGAATACACTAAGTAAACACATCAGTATAATTAGCATGGCTGACAATAACCAAGAGAGTAGAATGAACATTGAATAACTCTGATTTTGCACATGAAGGGGCTAATGATGATGCCCCCATGTTTATCAACTATATTGTTACTAGGTTGCATCAAGCTATGGGAAACCCTACTTTGCAAGCCAAAGTTACTGAACAACTTCGTGCTTATGTGATTTTCCTTCCTCTCCAAGAGGAGAGAGAACTTAGGAGCCCTCTTAATGAGACTCCGAAAAGAAGACTCTCTCCCACATGAGAGGAGGAATCCAAAGAACAAGAAAGTAATGAGTCCCTAAGTTGCTCCAAAGATGTGGATCCACAAAGACAACGGACTAAACGATCGCCAACTCCTCCCATGAGAAAACGGTCAACACACAGTCCTCCTCGTCACTCCAAAATGGAAGAGAGGAAACAAAGGAAGAAAAAGTCAGGAAAGAGGTCACCCTTATCTCCTTCTTCTTCACCTTCCTCCTCTTCTGACGAAAGCTATGGCTATTCTCCTAGAGAATACAAGAGGGGAGGACATGACAAATCATACCTGCATGGCTAAGATCACAAAATCTCAACAAGTATCTCTTTTCTTACCTATGATGGCACCTTTGGTGCCACCAACAAAGTATCGGCCTTCATCCAGCAATTTGATGCGGCCTTTGGAGATGAGGGATTCATTGAGTCCTCCAAGCTATGCCATGTAGCTATGCACTTCTAGAAATCGGCTCGCCAATGGTAGGCTAGCCTTCATGGCAACGATGAAGCCCCAAAGACATGGAAAACTCTACGAGTTTCCATCATGAAGCAATTCCTTGCAAGCAATACAAAGGACAAAGTACTTACCGCATGGTGCAATTTAAAGCTTCTCTCACATAAGTCTATTCACAAATATGTGGACAAGTTTTGGGATTTACATCTCAAGGCTACTATCTTCCAAAAGATAGACTTTGCCGAGCAAAAGCAACAATTTTGTGCGGGATTACCTGAAGACATGGCCAAGTATGTCCACTCCCAATGGCCTGGTTCTATCACCGAAGTAATCCACCACACCATGGTTGCTTCCCGCATCAATATCCAACAAGGGGCTAGAGGGAATGTCAAACCCATGAAAAATAAAGACAAAAATGATACAAAGGGGGAAACCAATGCCCAAAATTCTTCCCAAGGTACTTTCAACAACAACAACAATAGGTCCAAGGAGAATGGAGTTTACAAAGGTAAAAACAAACTCTCTCATGAAGAGCTTGAAGCTTTTCGCAAGGACCATAAGAGTTTTAAGTGTGGGGAGCAAGGACATGGCTATCGTTCTTGCCCCAAGAAAAATGCTCGCAATGAGACTCCTAGGGCTTCCACCATCAAAGCTCCAAAAGAGGATGCTCATTGCAAAGGATCATCTCTCTCCTATGCTTGGAGAAAGGTAAGGGAGCATGATGCCTTCATCTTGTTTGACCCTGGCTCTACTCACAACTTCATATCAACGGAGCTGGCCACCAAGTTGGGCATTCAAGCTTTTGAGATGGGAAATATTGTAATGGTTGACACAACTTTCAAGGGACAGCAAGCCTCCATTACTCCCTTGATTGGGAAGTTGAGGCTTCATGTCCAAAGCTATGTCGACAAAGAAGACTTTTTCATCTCTCTTCTCCAACACGAGGATGCTATCCTAGGGGCGCCATGGTTTGATCGCATGGCTGCCAACATGAAGTTCCCTAAAAGGAGAATCTACTTCACCTACAGGGGAAAGAACATGTATATAGATGCTAATGAGTCTAGTCGTACTATACCACTTGTAAATTCACTAGCTTTTGATAATGAAAACTCGATTTTTGCGTACATGACTTTTGTCAAAGAATCCACTAATGACACTAATGATTTATCAAATAAAAATGGTAGGAATCAAGAAGATTTAAGACTTGTCTACTTTTCTAAATGGATTCCAAGATGTTTTCATCGCTGATATCCCTATGGACTTACCTCCAAAACAAGGGAATGATGACCATCGAATTGAGCTCCTACCAGGAAGCTCACCGCCTAATAAGCTTCCTTATCGACTTTCCCAAGCTCAACAAGAGGAGATCATGAGGCAAGTACAAGAATTGGTAGACAAAGAGATGGTGAGGCCTAGCTCCTCTCCTTTTTGTTTTCCAATCCTTTTAGTGCAAAAGAAAGATGCTACATACCATATGTGTGTGGATTATCAAGCACTAAACCATATCACTATCAAAAATAGATTTCTCGTGCCTCGGGTAGAAGATCTGTTTGATAAGCTACAAGGCTCTATCTACTTCAGTAGGATTGACCTTAAAAGTGGCTATCATCAAATAAGGATAGTGGATGAAGATATCGTAAAGACCACATTTTATACAACATCTGGTCTTTATGAATATCTAGTCATGCCTTTTGGCTTGACCAATGCATTAGCCACATTCAATCGTTTGATGGAGAAAATATTTAGACCCTACGGCAAGTTCATTGGAGTGTTCTTTGATGATATGGTCATCTACTCCAAGTCTTTGGAGGAACACAAGCAACATCTCCAAGTGATTTTTCAAGCATTGAGAGAGAACGAGCTTTTTCTCAACCAAAAGAAAAGCGAATTTTTCCTTCAAGAGATTCAATACTAGGTCATATTATTTCTCAAGATGGTATCCGTATGGATCCATCAAAGTTAGAGGTAATAAAAGCATGGCCTAATCCAAGGAATCTACATGAGCTAAGAAGCTTTATTGGTATGTGTGCATACTATAGATGCTTCATAGCAAAATTTTCTCAAATGTTACCATATACATTTGGTAGTGATGTGTGTGAACACACTAGGACTGCCGGGGCATTTTTTCCCTCTTTAGGAGGTTTTTTCCCCCGTGCATTGTATTACACCCATCACTCTAGGGCTATCTATCTTTCCATTGCACACTAAGTAACACACACTCTATTGTGTGCCTTGAGCTTCCTTCATCTTCTCCAAGCTATGTGTGTTTCTCTGCAACCCTAATTCCAACAATTGGTATTAGAGCAGGTTGCATCCTCCTGGGCTTAGTCGCCAGCTGCTCCAGCACACACCTGCTCACTTTCTCCGATTATAATGAGGTTTGGTGAGTGTTTGCAGGTCAACAAATATTTTAGGCAAGCTCCTAGAGCTTAGTCTGCTCAGATTTCTCATTCAGGCTCATTTCTGCCTCCGTTTCCACTACAGGTAGGTTTGCACATGCAATTTTGTCATTTTGTGCAGAATTTTTGTCAGTGCCATTTTTTGCATAACAGGTTCCTTACAGTCTTCTACGGTTTGTGCTATATAGCACGTCTTGTTTTTGCTCCATTTCTCCTCTTTTCGGGCAGTTTTCACATCAGGTGCAGCATTTACCATGGCTGACAACAACACAGATATGTTCAAGATGTTTGTGGCTGAGGACAGGTTGGATGGGGACAATTATCCTATGTGGGCTTACATGATGCAACATGTTCTTGTGTCAAAGGGCGTCTGGAATATTGTGCAGGGCATTGATGTACGTCCTGGTTCTGAGGATGTAGGCAATGTTGAGGATGTTGCAGGTCTTGCTGCAAGGATTGCTGCTATTAGAGTTGTTTTGCCTACGGAAAAACAATTTCGTTGGGATGTAAAGGATGCATAGGCTCATGAATTGATTGCGTTGTCTGTGAAGCGCACCATTGTCCCTCACATTCGTTCAGCAAAATCTGCAAAACAGGCTTGGGATATTCTAGCAAGTCTTTATGCAAGCCGCAATAAGGCCTTGGCTCTTCTCACTTTCCCTTTTTCTCCATATGTAGATCAGTCCAAGCAAAGCATTCAAGTAATCACCGACAATGCCTCCAATTGTGCTTCCATGGCCAAAAAGCTAGAGGCGGAGTATCCACACATAGTATGGACTCCATGTGCATCTCATTGCATTGACCTCCTCTTGGAGGACATTGGCGACCTACCTTGGGTGAAGGACATTCTAACCCAAGTCCTCTCAATCGTCAACTTCATCAACAAAAAGGTGAGAGTACTTGCGATTTATCGCATTTACTCCGGCTTGGAGTTGAAGAAGCCTTCCGCAACACGCTTTGTTGCTATGTGGCTCCTCCTTGAGCGCCTCTGTGAGGTGCAAACCAACTTGCAAAAGACAATGGTCTCGGATGAGTTCAAAGCATGGATGGAAGAAGAGACCCAATCCGCCCAACAAGATGCAACATCCAATGGCTTTGCTTGAAGGAGGAGTTTTGGCAAGAGGTCAAGGGTCTTGTCATTGTGATATTGCCATTGTATAGGGTGCTTCGGATGACCGACATGGAAGGGTCTACCATAGGTCTCTTTTACCACTTCATGGAGGAGGCTTACAAGGAGATTGAGGGATCCACCATTCTTGATGGAGCACCCAATGGTTCATGGTAAACAATTCACGTTATGATTTATCTACATTGTAAGGTGTCTTTTTCCATCTACGGTTCTACCCTTCCATGCTTGACTATCTTTCTCTCTCTCTTTGTAGTGATTTGTTGGAGGACTCTCCAAAGAGAGATGACATTCTCTTCCTTGTTAAAAAGCGGTGGGATTGGATGAGGCGACCAATCCATGGATTTGCCGCCCTCTTGCATCTGGCTTTCAAAAAGCCATCCATCTTTGTGGATCAAGCACTTCAAGAGGAGCGCGACAAGTACCTTCCAAAGATACTCAATGAAGAACACCATGGAGAGTTTCTCCAAGAGCTCATCAACTTTAGAGACCAAAGAGGCAAGGCATTCGCCTCCTTGGTGTGTCGTAAGAGGGACTCATTAGTGAAGCCTCTTTTTTGGTGGGAATGTTTTGGCTATCAATTGCCTCACCTTCAAAGGGTGGCATTGAGGGTTCTTGGATAGGTATATGATATATATTATACCATAAATTATAAATTTATAATCTCAATCATGTCATCATTCGACATTCATGTGACATGAATCACCTCTCAATTCCCATAATTCAAATCTCATGCCTCTCTTCTATCATCTATGTGCTCTAGGATTGCTCATCGGGTGCATGTGAGCGGAATTGGTTGGCGTATTCTCTCATACACACCAAGATCCGTAACAAGCCTTCTACGAAGCAATTGGAGTGGCTTATCTATTGTCGCTCCAATTTACACATGTTGCGGTCCATGCATGAGATGCCAATGGCTAGGCAGGTAATTGAGTTGGCTACATCCTACTCTTTATTTATGCTTTCACATGTATGATGTGCATTGTGCTCATATTTTTGGCATGCCAAATTGCTAACTCCATAATCTTCTTGCATGTTGTAAATGAATAATAGGTGAATGTAGATGAATGCAAGCTCTCCATTGAGACTCTTAAGGGTCTCAACAAAGATCGCGATCTAGACGAGGAGCAAATATTTTCGAGACCTCTACTTGGAGTTGGAGGGGATTGATCGCTGCATCTCCGTATAAGACCTAGGGTAACTGAACCTAGGATCCTCCTCCCTACCGCCCCTTATATAGGCCTAGCTCCTAGCTCTTGCCCTAAGCGGATCCCCAGTCCGCACTGGTCCAGTCCAGGCCCTTGGCCTAGGTCCCTAACCCCCTAGGTTGGGCCTTGCCCCGTAGGACCCTCGTCCTGACATTACTCCCCCCTTAAGGAAGAGTTTTCGTCCTCGAAAACACAAGTAGTAATATCTTCTTAAGAATATTGATGTTATACGTGAGCCAGTTGTCTGTATGACCGATAATTGGTGCAGTGAGGAGGTTCAATGAAACCAAGAGCAACATCTTGGTTTTCAACATTGTTGTCCTTTTGCAACCACTTGGGTCTAAATGGTAACTCCATTTATAACTCACTTGAGTACTGTAAAGGAGTAACCACAACTAAGAGTCACTTGGGCTAAATGGTAACTCCATTTATAACTCACTTGAGTACTGTTTAGGAGTAACCACAACTAAGAGTTTTCCAAGGGCATAACCAATTTTCAGATCTTCTGAAGGTACTGGAATAATGAAGGGAAACCTTGGCGTAACTATCCATGTAGTTGTGAGCTAGATTTCCTACTCGCCTGAGTATCTTGAAAAGTTCATAGATAGGGAGTGTCCTCTTGTTAGAATTCTGAATAGTTTGGAACACAAAGAACTACATGTTCATCCCTAATGACGGTTACTTGCCAACATACTTTGTCAGCACACCTGGTAAGTCCTTGACGTATGAAACTATTGAACAATCTCCAACCCCACCACAACAGGTGTTCAAAGTCGAAAACCGTACTTAAGCAAATTCTAGAATAGGGAGAAAATCATCTATTCAGAAATACGTTGTGCTAACGTATGCTCTTAGCAGATCCTTTAGCAGAAGAAATATTTGTAAGTTGCCCATCCAACACGAGATGAATAGCAGCAGTAAGAATGAGGTGTTGTTCCCCAACCACTTACAGACAGTCTTCCCTGACTGTCGATAAACTAAGACTCCATCATTGAGTATCCAACTGTACATTTTATATGGAGTGAAGACAACCAACTAGGTTGAAAGCGGGTGGGTTGGAGTAAGCTCCCAGAGTTTAGACCATCCAACCATAGACACCCATCCTGAGCCAGTGCCTTGCATGGCAGGGTGTAAACTCATAATAAATCTGCAGGAGAGATTGCACATGCAGTGCAAAAAGGTGCGGAGAGAATAAAGTCCATGAATTGGCATGCCGCTCCAAATAAATCACTGTTAAACACTAGGGCCCATAACACCTAGTGTGCATGCATTTAACACAAATTTATCCAAACTGCAATTCTATGACGAGACTTTCCACGGTACGTAAGTGAAAGCCTTTCAACAAGAGTTGGACCATAACAGAATGTGAAAGATCAGTCACACCTAGGTACCAACCATGAGACCTTCTCAGTAACTTAGCATACTTGGATATATGTAGAAACGACCCCCCGTTAAGGTGGTTTCACAGCACTTGTCATCGCAACAAATCTGTCCTGAGTACCTGACAATTTTTGGCCACTGAAATTGTTCCTGATACGGTGTGCTCCAAATGGTCTAATAAACGGATGCGACCAGCATGTAGGGACTTCGTCGCGACGCATCATTGAGAATTGGGTGCCAGTGTCAGTCCTAGAGATTCATATTCACCACATGTGGAATATGTCTCAAATAAGGATGGCCGAAAAAGCGACATCCATCAAGTACAAGATGTACTTGTGTATGGAGGAACTGCAAAACACTCCACGACAAGAGTGAGGGGGACCCTCATTATCTTACTCCACATTGGCTAAACCGAACTCCTTGAGTTCCTAGACCATGTTGTATCCCATGTGACACCATGTGCCAAATTGAACCCTACAAGTAGGTTCTTAATAGCATAAGACAGAAAGATAGATTGGACACTTGGCCCAAAATACGTTGTACCGACATGCCCTTGGCATGGCTCTGTAACATTCAAGCGTACTTAGATGTCTTGAAAAACCAAGCAAAGCATACTAAAAATGGAATAACACCAAATCAATAGGTGCGTACCTGGAAATTTGAACGTAATGTGCACTTACCTGTATTCAAATGGAGAGGAGCACGTCCCCTACCTGAAAAGACAAACAGCATTGCATTGGGAACCCTGGGTGTTTCCTGTGCAATCCAAGCCCTTGGATTAGAATCTACGTAGTCAAACCTCTTGGTAAGACTCTTTGTAGAAAGTGCTCAACTAGCAGATAACGGTAACCAACATAGTCAACCGTATACAGAATGACTGGAATCAACTTGAAAAGTGTGTCTGTCCGCTACCGCGTTTGGTAGATTGCGGAATTATTTCCTTGAAAGTATAACTGGTATTGATCAAATGTAATCCTCAATGCAGATCAAACTGTGATCCTTAATGCCTATGGGGTAATGTAACAATCACCCGCCGGGTCTTATCCCAAACAGTATGTCCATAGACACGCCCTAGTGCTATAGAGAGAGCAGGAAATCCACACAAGTGAATGGCCCAGCTCTTATGGATATACATGCTGTCGCAACTGATTGCTGCATATATACTTTCTTGTAGAGATCAACTGCTGTGAGTTGAAGATTATCAAAAACTCAACTTGAGTGTCACACTGAAAACAGGTAGTGCAAAAATAACACCCTAAATCCTCCGAAATGATAAGAGTCTTGCTCGTCCATTAACATGAAGATGTTCGATGTGTACTCCACTGGGAAAATCTGTTCTATCCTAAGAACAATCACCCAAGGAATGGCAATAGTTGGGTCTTACCCAAGATCCGACAATGGCTCTTAGCCAGCTTGTGTGTGGCTCCTAGCTCTTACGACAATTAGTGTTCAATCGATAACCGATGAAAACGAATGTGAATGGCATCTTGGCCCATTTCTAGCTGAGAGTTAGAGCATCGTGGCTCATGCTGACTCCCAAACAAAACATGTATGACAAGCTTCTTAGAAAGTTTGCATTATTCTTGAGAAAAATAAGAAAAAGAGAGAGAAGAAGAGCATGCCGGGCGGAGGAACTTTCCTTAAGTTTTGAGAGTGTGTGCCCAAGCTATGTGTTCTTAAGCATCTTATGCCTAACTTGCAGCTTATCGTGTAAGCATTCCCCAATTTTTCGGTATGACTGTCTCATCAAGAGAGGTAACAGAAAAACACAAAACGCAATCCGATCCACCGGCCTTGCCGGGGTCGTGATTGTCCTTGATAGAGTTGCAAGTGTGATAGCGGAAGTGAAATGCATGAAGCGGTAGAATTGAATCCATCACCCTAGCATGCCTTGCATGCAGAATTGTAAGCCCTTGTGGAGAGTGATGGCCTCCGGTGTCAGAACCAAAACTAGAAGTGCCTTGCACCGTGTAGACTGGTAGGGATTCTTAAGTGCCTTGCACAGTTTTAGACTGGTAGGGATGCAGTGAGCTGTGATTCCCTATTTTACCAGTTCCCTGAATCCTTGTTTCATATAAAATTGCCAGAGCACTTTGCTTTGCATAATGACAATAATTGCCAAGTAAAGTGTAAACAGGAAAAAACGTAAACTTGGCTAACCTGGTCGTTGCTGTAACCAGTTGTCATGAAATGTGGAAGGAAAAACTCGTTCCAAAATGGCTTATAGCCATATCTGCACAGACGCCATTGTATATCCTATACACCTGTCTGTTATATAATGAAATAACCTGCAATATGAATTAACCTGCAAACACCTTGCCTATTTCTTCACAATTTTGTATGGTCAAACCATATGCCAAACGTGCGAAGTCTCAATACGAAATTGAGCAATTATAAAAGCCGTGCTTCACATAAATACTTCTATGCTCATAGTGTAGAGATATGCTTGCTAATTTATAGAGCAAAAGAAAGTCGACGTTGTTGAGCATTTACTGATAATCGACCTTGTTGAATTGGCCCCATGTACTGAAAAGCAAAAAAACTTGCAAAATATGTACTGTGTACTTGCTTGGCTTGATTACGTTGTCTTTGGGATATACGTAAATATTGTCCTTGACATATGTATAGATATTGAGCCCTCCTTCCAAAATCCTTGCTTCCTCCAAGTCAGCGACCATGCCCGGTCTTGCCCTTACTCGCTAGGTAGCTTTGCCTAATTCCCACCACTTTGTGGCTTTGTTGAGCAAAATGCCGTACCCAAGGCATATAAATATTTACCTTAAGGACACAAAGAAAGCGTAAACGAAGAAAATAAAAATAAAAAGAATAAGTCGGCCATGCCAACATCTATACCATACCCATTGCAGGCATTGCATGTACTTTCCTGAATGCAATTGAATAACAATACCAATTGGTAGCAACCTGCGGTGCATAATCATTCACGGCTACCTTGATTGGACAATAATAATTCTTGAAGCAAGAATTAACTTGTGCAAATATCTGGAATATCCCCTGCAATTGACATCATACATAAAACGAGAAAACCTTAAAAACATGAAACCTCAAACCTGTGGATTAGTCTGAATCCTTGTGCTCTTGTTGAACCTTGGTCCAGTCAAACCACTAGCACATCCCTTGGAGCATCGTTAGAACATGCTATTGGTCGAGTTTTTTCTTGAAAGTTGGCTAACACTTTGTGTTGCCTAGTGCATGTATTACTAGGCCAGTTAAGGCTTTCAACAACCACCCAAAACACCCTTTGATTTGCATTCCCTGCATGTCTTCGATTTTCCAATATCATTCTTGCACCTTGCATGCCCTGCCTGTCTCCCTTACTGGTGGTGCTAAGTAGTTTTCGTTCTCTGTCGACAATTGTATACCCAACAAGTGCTTTGAAGTTGCCGATTATGACCGTCTTTTGTTGAGGTTGCGGACGATCTCGTGTGCCTTGACAATCTCGTGTGCCTTGACAATCTCGTCGAAACATGGAAGGAGAGGATGGGGGAAGAGCACGGCCTATGGGCAGCCTCCCTTAGGTAATTTCAATTGCCCAAGGCCAAAGGCCTTAGGGCATTTATGTGTGAAAAGGAGACTGTCTTTTGGCGATGGCGGGCTCTGTTGCTGCGCAGGAAGAGAAGGCATGCAAGGATGCGCTACAAAGCCCGAAAATGGGGCTACCGTAGTGTCGAACAATGTCCAACAGGGCAGGGCGAGTCCATAGAGCCCGTTTGTGGTGATTTTGGAGGTGATCGACTTGCCCCTCTTCCCTCTGCTAGGGGTGCTTGCACACGGCTCTCGTCGGCTCTAGCCTTCCTAAGCGGGTCTGCACATGCCGGGGCTTCTCTTCCCGCCTTCCCGCTTGTGGAGCACTCTTTCCCATGGCATGCCCCGTCGGCTTGTCTACGAACGGAGAGCGAGAGAGCCTGCCTTTGAGAGGCCATGCCTCATGTTGAAGGCGATCAAGAGAGAGAGAGATCAAGAGAGAGAACGGAAGAGAAGGCCATGCTTCATCCCCTCCTCCATGGCTGCTCCCTCCCTGAGCTCTGATACCAATATAAGACCTAGGGTAACTGAACCTAGGATCCTCCTCTCTACCGCCCCTTATATAGGCCTAGCTCCTAGCTCTTGCCCTAAGCGGATCCCCAGTCCGCACTGGTCCAGTCGAGGCCCTTGGCCTAGGTCCCTGACCCCCTAGGTTGGGCCTTGCCCCGTAGGACCCTCGTCCTGACACTCCGCACACGGTCCCGCAAGAAGGTGGTTGTGCGAGATTTGGAAACTACAGGTAGAGGAGCTTCCACTCCGGTTGCTCGTGGGAGTGGAAGAGCGTCGGCACCACAGACACCCACGACCAATGTGTGGTGAGGCTCGGGTAGCGAATCTACTATGGCAGACACCACTTTGAAGAATGTGTCCATTTTTAGGCGTGTGGATCCTAGAGAGCTAGAGTTTGATGATGAGGGCAACATCCTTAGTGAGGGAGATTATGGTCTTGTATCTAGTGCATCTGATGCAAGTAGTGATGAGGATGATGCAACTACTGCAAGCTCAAGCTCTAGCTCAACCTCGGACAACAACTCCGGTGATGAGAGCGATATGAGCACTTAGAACTCTCTCTTTATGGTTTAAAGTTTGCACCCATGGGCCATGAGACTATGATTTGTGTCACTAATATTTTGTAGTACTTTTTGTCACTTGTATCTCTGGAGCCTCAACTCTCTACTTATGGAATGGAATCAAATGCAATCATGATCTTCGATTTTCAAACACTGCCATTTCCAATGTCCATGGCCAAATCTTTAATGTTCTTACTTGTAAAACATCTCCTTTAAGTTGTAAGTACTAAATACTAAGTAGTTACATTACAGGTCTATGTCATGACTCATAATAGAATATAGGCTCTAAAAGATATATGACTTCAACGTACGTCTAATTTTATTTAGTTCGATTAGTATCGCACGTCTTCATACGTGTAACCATCGTACGTGTCAACTATGACAAGCATCATGATCTAGTTCACAATGGTTAGGGTCTAGACATCTAACGTAAGGTCTAGGTTAGGGTTCCCTCTGTTGCCAACCCTTCACTTGATTCCATCCTGCACCTCCAACCCCATGGTGCCCCATGAATGTGATGAGATTGATGGGTTTCTACCTATTGAGAAGCGAGCTGTATTGAATGCTTGAGAAGCTAGCAAAGCCCACATCGAGGACACTTATGAAGCACCAAGGACCCCAATGATATCACCTTCAAGACACCCCCAAAAATGATCCTTCTTAACTCTCCCTTGACAAGAATTTTTCAGTCTTGAAGGGTTCACTCTCTATAGAAAAGGACATGCCACTTGTGAAACTCTTAGAAAACCCTCTATTCACTTCCAATATATCTTAATATCGTGCTAGTACTATTTGCATTGATGTATCCATCAAACTCTTTATCTACATAATGGAGATATATGGTATTGATAGATTTTATAACAAAATGTAAGTTCCTCTCCTTCCAATACATCTTTATCTCTTATCCTCCCCTTTCCTTTCCCGTCTTTAGTGACATTTATATCCTAGGCCCCCCCCCCCCCCGTCCTCCCCAACTTATAAGATTAGAAAGGGAAATTATTGGTGGCGTACCTCTAACTTATGCGCTTATTCAGCATTTTGAAAAAGCCTCCTCCTATACTTACGTGATATGGTAAGGTTTCCATAGTCAATCCCCTGGGTGTTAATGCATTTCATGAGAGCAGGACTGTATGAGAAATCTATGCCTATTTCCATACAAAACAAGAAGAGTTCATACTTTGTGCAAGATGGTGATGCACTACAAAGGTGGGAACAATTGGAAATGCGACTATTGGAATGCACGTGAAGATGAAGGTGTAGCTCAAGAGCAAGCAACAAAGGAAGTACTATTAAGGATTTCCCTAGAGTGATGGCCATACGAATAAGCCGATGAGGAGAAACGTCCTAGCAAGAGAAAATAGTGCCTTGGTGGTCCTTAGTATGTTCACACACATCACTACCATAACATGGTAGTAGAGTCCCCTTGGGAGTGATGCGGTGAACATGTGCTGGCACTCATATATAGTAGGCAACAAAGGAAGTTGTATTAAGGATTTCCCTAGAGTGATTGCCATACAAACAATCCGATGAGGAAAAACATCCTAGCAAGAGAAAACAGTGCTTTGGTGGTCTTTAGTATGTTTTCACACATCACTACCATAACATGGTAACAGGTTCCCCTTGGCAGAGATGCGGTGAACATGTGCTGGCACTCATATATAGCAAAGTTCCATAACGTATGTGATTTGTTCACAAAGGGCAGTAAACCCAAATATTTGTGAAAAGCTTTGAACTTCTCATGAGGCACAACCTTTGTGAAAATATCAATGGAATTTCCTGCATAGTCACATAAGCTAAGTTGACGTCTTGTCTAGAGAGGCAACCTGTTGATAGAGAGGCACATCAAAGTAGTCCCCATCATCATGAACTCTAAGCTTGAAACCTATCTTCATTTAAGTAGCAATTGGCTTGCAATATTCAAGGCCAAATCTACGTAAAAATGTCTCAATCTACTATGTCTGACACAAAGCGTTACCTCCAACCTTTGCAAAAATATCAATAGAATTTCCAGCATAGGTATTAGGCACATAAGCTAAGTTGACATCTTGTCTAGGGAGGCAACCTGTTGATAGAGGGGCACATCAAAGTAGTCCCCATCATCATGAAGTCTAAAAGCTTGAAACCTATTTTCATATAAGTAGCAATTGGCTTGCAATATTCAAGGCCAAATCTATGTAAACATGTCTCAATCTACTTTTTTTTTGACACAAAGCATTACCTTCATCAACTTCTAAAGATGTATACCCACATAATGATGAAAAAATCCTCAAATCTAAGATTCCAAAATAGGTGTCCAAATCAGCCTTAAAATAAGCAATATGTCCCTCATTTGGTCAAATGAGCAACATGGCATCAATCTAGTGCACAATGATCAGAAATAAATAATCTCTACGCTTGACATACACTGCACTCTTAGTTGGACTATTCTCAAAATCATTTACAGCCAAGTAAGAAAGAATCTTTTCATACCAAGCATGTGGAGCTTTATTCAAAACATATAAAGTCTTCTTAATCTAGTAGACCTTGTTTTCCTTCCCTTTTTGAACAAAACCATGAGGTTTCATTATATATACTTTCTTGTGCATATCACCATTCAAAAACACAATCTTTATGTCCAACTGATGTACATTTCAATGATTATGAGCCTTATAGCAATAGCACTACCATCAAGATAATGTATTAACTTGAAAATCCAATGAGTACCAATGGCCTTTTACCAGGAGGAAATCAACACAAAGACAATGTACCATTCTATACAATAGCATTGAAAAACTAAGATTGTATTGCAACCATGCAATTTTTTGAATTTTGTGCTTCATCAAGTGACAAAGGCTCTTCCTTGTCATACACACTAGACACAATAAAAAAATAATAGCATGATGCATAAGAGGCATCCTAAGAACATGAAAGAGTATGATCAGACCCCAATTTATTGTCACCTAAGATTTTAACGAGACATTTGTCATGCCTCTATCCTGATCACTCCTCTTCAATTCCATTTTGTAAATTTGCATTCAAAAAAGTAAAGTCCAAATGTTGCTGAACATGGGTCGCGATCCATATACCCTAGCCAATTGAAGATATTGAAAAATAGATAACTTCGTTGTTGTTTATACATAGTGATCAGTACGTGGTGAAATCTTAAGTCAAAATCTTACAAAATTTTGATCACGATCCAACAATTTAAGCCAAGTGAGACAAGGTTGATACCATATGTAATCTTGCTTATAAGAAGTCCATTAGAGTTTTCAAATTTGAATTTGGATAAGTAAAAGTATGTCATTGGAATTAGATAACCTGATATAAAATATTGGCATTTTGGACAAGCAAAAGAGATCCAAATTGAACACAAACTAGCAAAGAAGTTGTTACTTTATAAGTGTGGTAGTGATGTGTGTGAACACAGTTAGGATCGTCCGGGCATTTGTTCCCTTGTTTGTTGAGCTTGGTCTGCTCAGAATTTTCACAAAAAATTTTGTGCAAATTTTTTGTCAGTATCATTTTTTGCATAAAAGATCCTTACAGTCTTCTACGGTTTGTGCTATATAGCACGTGTTGTTCCCACTTTGTTTCTCCTCTTTTCGGGCAGTTTTCACGTCAGGTGCATCATTTTGCATGGATGAAAACAACACATATGTGTTCAAGATGTTTGCTACTGAGGATAGATTGGATGGGGACAATTACCCTATGTGGGCTTATATGATGCAACATGTTCTTGTGTCAAAGGGCGTTTGGAATATTGTGCAGGGCATTGATGTACGCCCTGGTTTTGAGGATGTAGGCGATATTGAGGATGTTTTAGGTTTTGGTGGCAGGATTGCTGTTGTCAAAGCTGTTTTGGTAAGAGATACCTAGGCTCATGCATTGGTTGCATTGAGATGTAAGAGATACCCAGGCTCATGCATTGGTTGCATTGTCTGTGAAGTGCACTATTACTCCTCACAATTGTTCAACAAAATCTGCAAAACAAGCTTGGGATATTCTGGCTGGTCTTTATGAAAGTCACAATGAGGCAAAAATTGAATTGCTGCTGCTTAAATAGTTGGAGTCAAAGATTATGCATGAGGAAGATGAGATGGACACTTTTATTGCTGGTGTCAAGGATATCAATAAGCAACTTATTTTTGCAGGTGAAGTTTTTTGACGTTTTCCTTGTGTAGAATGTTCTTGATGCTTTGCTAGATTCTTACAAAACTTTTGCTAGCACTTGGAGACTTATGACCCAAGAAAATCCTGAAGTTGTCAAGTTTAATGCATTATGCACATTATTGTTGCAAGAGTCACTTTCCAAAAAAAAAAAAGGGCTAAATAGATTGCAATTGAACAAGCTTTTATTGAAGCTCAAATAAAAAGTGCTAACAACAATGTAACCACTTCTCATCATTCTTCTGCGAGTGGATAATGCTTCTGCTGGCAACAATTTGTCTGGGAATTCTGGTGATAAGGGTAAAAAGAAGATGCATTGCCATTATTGTAAAGATAATGATCACTTGATGAAGCAGTGTCCAAAATTGAAGGCAAAAGAGGTTGGATCAACTACAAGGTCCAATACAAGTGCACCTATTGTAGAGTCTTCTGTGAAAGGAGATTGTGATGATGATGTATATGTATAGTGGGCTTTTAGTACATAGTGTACTTATGATTTTGCTGCCCATGATGCATGCATGTCAATTTCTACAGATTCACATGTGTGATATTTTGACAATGGTGCTAAAAAACACATTAACTCACATCGGGATTTGTTTACCTCTCTTGAGTTTGTCCCTCGTGGGAATATTGTGACTTGTGCCAACAACACCTCTTATCCGGTTCAGGGAGTTTAAAAGATTATGCTTACTACTGCAAACGGCAGTTCTTTCACACTTGTTGATACATTGTATGTACCTAGGATCAAGAAGAATCTTCTGTCTGGTTCTGCACTTGCTAGACTTGGACTTGTACTCAAATCTATGGATGACAGATGTACATTACATATCACAATTTTGGTGATGAAATTGTTGCATCTGGCATTTTATGCCATGGGATGTATAAGCTCACTTTATGTGACAAGTGTGGATAGAATTTTGCAAATGATGTTGTGAATTCTAAGACTATTTCAAATGTAAAAATTTGGCATTTGAATTTTGCCAGTTTACTGTGTTTGTAGAAAACTGATATGGTTGCTTCTTTGCCACCTCTTGAAGCACCTGTCAAACATATTTGTGAAGGCTATATTTTGGGTAAGATGTAGCGTTTGAAGTTTCCAAAGGATGCTTCAATTAGGATCACATGCACGTTGCAGCTTGTGCGTAATGATGTTTGTGGGCCCATGCAAACTCCATCCTTGGGCAATTACCTTTACTTCGTGACTTTCATTGATGACTACTCTAGGCATGCATGGGTGTATCCACTTAAAGAAAAGTTCGAAGTGTTTGTGTGATTCAAGCAATTTTTGGCTATGGCTAAAAATTTCCCAAAATGTACTATGGGCACCCTCCGTTTCGATGGGGGGGGGGGGGGGGGGGGGGGGGGGTATATGTCTCATGAATTTAATGCATTTTTGGCTAGTCGTGGGATAAAACACCAATGTACAGTGCTGTATACACCTCAACAAAACCATGTTATTGAGAGGAAAGACGTCACTTATGGAAATGGCACGAACTATGGTCAAAAGTCAAGCTTTTCCACACTCGTTTTGGCTTGAGGCCATCATGTGTGCCACTTATGTACTCAACAAGTATCCTACAGAATCTTTGCAATCTATGACCCCATATGAAGCATGGAATGATAGAAAGCCTTCTATTGAGCACATGGTTGTTTGGCATATGCTTTGGTGCCACATTGCCACAAATGTTGCACATAAAATTGGATGACAAGGCTGTCAAATGCATTTTTGTTGGTTATAGTGCTAAAAGAAAAGGTTACAACTTGTATTATCCGCAAACAAAGAATATCTTGGTCTCACCAGATATTGTGTTTGTAGAAGATTCTGGTCAACCCTTGTTGTTATGTACTAAAGACAATAATGTAAGGTCACAAGACATTTATGACACTTTGTTGCCTCTTTTCAACGATGGAACTTCGAATGTGAATTCCAATGAGGCAAATGTAGAGCCTATGGGGGTTTCAAAAAATGTTACAGGTCAGCCTATTACTGATGTAGATGTACATGATGTACTTGATGAGGAAAGGGCTGAGAATGAGCAGGCTATAGGTATGCCCAAATGGTTGGTGTATACTTTGCATGACAGTAAATTGGATGCACCTTTATCTAGTCGTACTCATTCATGTTCTTGCCATGCATCATATGCATTAGATTATTATGATTTGGTTGTGTCTAACTTATGTGATATTGAGGAACCTTTGTATCTTGATGAAGCACAAAATTCAAAAAATTGAATGGCTGCCATGCAATCAAAATATGATGCACTTATAGAGAATGACACATGAACTTTATTTGATTTTCCTCCTAGCAAAAAGGCCATCAGTACAAAGTGGGTCTACAGGTTGAAATGCAAGCCAGATGGTGAGATTGATCTCTATAAGGCTCGACTTGTTGCAAAGGGTTATGCACAACAAAAAGGCATAGATTATGAAGAGACTTTTTCTCCCACTTGTCGTATGACTACTGTGCATTTTCTATGTGCATTGGCAACTCATTTTGGTTGGAATTTCTATCAGTCAAAAATTGTTACTGCTTTCTTTAATGGTGACATATTTGAGAAAGTTTATGTAATGCAGCCTCATGATTTTGTCATTAAAGGGTAGGAAGAAAAAGTGTGCAAATGTAAGAAAGCTTTATATGGGTTGAAGCAATCTCCTCATACTTGGTATGAGAAGGCTGACACTCATTTGGTCAAACGAGGCTTTTGTAGTAGTCCAATAGAAATCACATTGTATGTAAATCATGAGAGTTATATACTTCTCATGGTCGTTCTCTATGTGGATGATTTGATGATCACTAGACCAAATGAGAGACATATTGTTGAATTTAAGACTGATTTGAATGCTACTTTCAAGATGAAATATTTGGAGCTTTTGCATCATTACTTGGGTATACAATTTAAGTAGTGTGATGGTGGAAACAAGGTTGAAATTGAGTCTTCATGATGCTTGTGATCCTGCCGATGTCACTCTTTACCAAACTGCTATTGCATGCCTCATTTATGTATGCAACACGAGGCCGGATATTTAGTTTGCTGTTTCACATGTCAGCAGATTTATGCATAGCACAGGGTCTAAGCATTGGCATAGTGTCAAGCGGATCTTTTGCTACTTGAATGGAACTTTACATCTTGGGTTGTTTTATACCAAGGGGGATCATTGTCGATAGGTTTACATGCTTTTTCAAACTCAGATTGGGTTGGTTGTTTTGCCATTCGAGTGTCTATGAGTGGTTTTTGTTTCATGCTCGACAATTTATGCATATCATGGTTGAGCAAGAAGAAACCTAATATGGCCACTTCCAGTTGTGAGGCTGAATACATGGCAGTGTTCACAGCTACAGTTGGGTGTGTATGGCT
The DNA here is from genome assembly GCF_014529385.1 of Adiantum capillus-veneris. Taxonomy (NCBI): domain Eukaryota; kingdom Viridiplantae; phylum Streptophyta; class Polypodiopsida; order Polypodiales; family Pteridaceae; genus Adiantum; species Adiantum capillus-veneris. The sequence continues at coordinate 18,648,237 of NC_140960.1, read as the reverse complement.
CAGACGCCTTATGGATAATTTGGGTGTTGGACAGGACACTGTCAATACTATCTACACTGACTTGCACCGAGGAACCCAATTTTTCATGCTCGCACAAATCACATTGAGGTGCATTACCACTATGTAAGGGAAAGGCTCTCAGAAGGAGAGATTAGCTTGGCTTATGTGCCAACACAAGACAACCTTGCATATCTTTTCACAAAGGCATTGTCTAGCGAGAAGTTCAAAGCTTTCCACAAATATTTGGGCTTACTCCCCTTCTGATATTGTCCTCGGGGCATGGCCCTTCCCTATACACTATGTGCCAGCTCTTGGTCACTGCATCACTCCCAGAGGGGATTTTTTACCATATACGTGTTGTAGTGATGTGTGTGAACACACTTTGAAATGACGAGGCATTATTTCCCTCCTTAGGAGGTTTCTTCTCTCGTGGTTTTTATATACGCCCATCACTCTAGGGCTATCTTATCTTTCCATAGCACACTAAGTAATACACCCTCTGTTGTGTGCCTTGAGGATCATGATCCATGTACCTCTTCATAGTGGGGATAGCTGACTTAATGAGCCTATAGATATGTTTAGTATATCCCGTATTTCAAGTTTGGCCCAAAAGTACCCTCTAAAGATTAGGTTACAAGCCAAATAAGTTTATGTTTCTTTGTCTTGAAACTGTTTTGAGTGACGTTTCAAATCCAATTCGCCAAAATTGCTCTAACTTTTGACACAACTTCAAACTGAGTCAAGTTTTTCCATGATAAAAGCATATGAGAAATAAAACACACCTTCAAAAAAAGAAGGAAATACTCAAGCATGTGAGATGAGCACTAAAGATGGATGTAAAGATTTAAAAATTATGGAGAGTGGTGTGTTACAAGGGGGGAGGAGGCTAGGTTACCAATCTGAAGTGTTTAGGATGTTCAGATAGATGTCCTAAACCTTAGGGCCTAAAATACGTAAATTTTTAGAACTAGACAAGGGGCAAAAAGGGATTGTTTGCATTGGGTCAAGGTGAGCTAGTCAAGGACTATTGTGAGAGTTTTGAGTCAGCCTCAACCATGTCAAATTATCAACCACAAGGGTTTTCAACTCTACTCATAGATATGCGACATATACAAACCGCAAGAGATCTTGCAACACCTTCAACAATGGGTATAAGAGGAAACGTAGAGACATATCAATCATACCATGCTTGCTACACGTAAAGGTTTGGTTCATGGGTCTTTGATGAGTGATTATCCAGGTCATTGGGAGCCACACCAACCACTACATCCATAAACTCAAACGCATGTGTCAAGAGGCATGAGAGCAGAAATTGATGAGGCCAAACAAACACATCTTTAATCAACAAACCCAATTTGAGATTCATCAAGACCAACAAAGCCAAGAGAGTCTTTACGGATGATGCTTATATGGGTATATACAGGTTTGTAAACGAGACCAACATAACAACTATGAGTGTGTAGAACCTTGTGAGACTTGGGAAACTACTGCAAGCTTATCACCATGCAACCCCCTATATAGACCCCTGTTCTTTATTTTAGGAGCCGCCTTGACCATGCATGCGTAGACTAGGGCTTTGGTCCCCAGTCCTACCTTAGACATGGCATTATTTTCCCCTTGGAAAAGCATTTTGGTCCTCGAAAAAAAAAGTGGTGATATATTCTTAAGGACACTAAAGTTTTCCACAGTGACACCTCCCTCAAGTCTAGCTATTCTTTTGACCGACACACGCCCTATAAGAGATTGCCTAAATTCGGATGTCAGATTTTCAACGCCAATGGCGGGTGTTCGTATATGTGTAGGTAAATCTGAAGGGAGAATACATTTTATTTTTTTTTCAAATTTTGATGCCAATTTTGAGGCGCATATGGGCGCCTATGTATATCGATGCATATACCACCACCAATTACGATGCGCATTTTGATGCTTATACCAATGCATGTACCGATGGATTTTGCAAAAACAAAACCTGCAAGTTTTTTGTGCATTTTGCTCATTTTTCTCCTCTTCTCTTGGTTGCCCTCTTCCTCCTCACTTGCTGCAGATCTGCTACCGTAGGGCTTGCAAGACTTGAGATTTCCACTCACACGCTCCTCCCCATCAACAAGGTAAGCTTTTTTTCAAGATTTGTAGTAGGTTTGTTCACTTTCGTGTGTGTTAACATAGTGTGTGTGTGTGTGTGTGTGTGTGTGCGTGCGCTGTTTTTGTAGGTTTGAAAATATTTCTTCAAGTGTTTCTTGCTAAAAAAGAGGCCACATGTGAGTGCTCTATCATTTTCTTTTCTTGCAGGATTAAAGCATTATCCCCATAAGTGGGAACACACCCTAATCAAGTATAATCATATGGGGTTATGGGACATCATCCACTTTAAGGGAATTTTTTGACGTGACAAAAGATGACGTCGAGGCAGGTAGGATGAGAGACTATTCATACATGCGAAAATACTCTTCCTCACCCCCACTCTTTCCACTACCCCACGCAGAAAATGAAACGGAATACACCACCCTTCCACTCTTTACTTTCAAAAGAGTGGAGGCTCCATGCAGAGCAGCTCATGTGGGCCCGGATGATGCCCTACTCTATACATTATCAAAGGGTTATAACCCTGCAAGGAGAGAGCATTGTTGAAGACCTCTTGGGACCTGTCCTACTACAGAACGAGACAACAGATACGTGTATGGATTTTCAGGTGGTAGAACACTGAGTAGCCTATCTTTTTTTGCTGACATCAATAACAAGTGCACACACCTAATGACACCTGCATTCCACATTAGAAACTAACTGTGTGTTTTTTCTATGCGATGGCTGCAAGTATAGGGTGTGGGCTTGCAATTGGGAAGCCATTCTGTGTTTTTTTCCTCCTTATAGACATTCATATGCAGTGAAAATGATCCTCCTGCAATTTTGTAACACCATTGGTTAATAAAGCTTTTTTGATGATATTGCATGATGTCTCTTTATTGTTAATTGTCACCTACACACACACACTCATGGAGTTGGCAATATCACTTTCCAACTTCTTTTAAACATATCTAATAAAGGGGTTGTTCATGCATGACAGGACCTACTCTCACCATGGCATGCAGAATTACAAAGCTTGGGTTATCATGATAGACTGACTGCAGTACCCGAGTTTGTACAAGGGCTCCTACTCTGTATTAAAAACCCAGCCCTTCATGGGGCAATCATCAAACATGATTCACTCAACCTGGATACAGATGCTGACACAGCCCTCTTGCTACTATCACAATTGGATGTCCCGGCTTGGCTCAGAATTTACACCTTGGCCAATGAGAATTCAGCTTTGGCTATCAATCGGCTGCAGGAAATTAGCCACTTACTACCTCAGATCATTGAGGATGACCTCCTGCAATTTTGTAACACCATTGGTTAATAAAGCTTTTTTGATGATATTGCATGATGTCTCTTTATTGTTAATTGTCGCCTACACACACACACTCATGGAGTTGGCAGTATCACTTTCCAACTTCTTTTAAACATATCTAATAAAGGGGTTGTTCATGCATGACAGGACCTACTCTCACCATGGCATGCAGAATTACAAAGCTTGGGTTATCATGATAGACTGACTGCAGTACCCGAGTTTGTACAAGGGCTCCTACTCTGTATTCAAAACCCAGCCCTTCATGAGGCAATCATCAAACATGATTCACTCAACCTGGATACAGATGCTAACACAGCCCTCTTGCTACTATCACAATTGGATGTCCCGGCTTGGCTCAGAATTTACACCTTGGCCAATGAGAATTCAGCTTTGGCTATCAATCGGCTGCAGGAAATTAGCCACTTACTACCTCAGATCATTGAGGATGACGAAAGGGAACAGAAGGAGTGGTCTGAGAACTCTCATGCTTTCATGAGGAAGTTTATGGAGTTACATGGAAGGAAGCTCAGGAATGATCCCATGGCTAGGAAAAGGAAGAGACAGATGCTGCAAGGCCCCAGTTCAATATTACTCACCCCTCCCACCAACACTAGTAGCAACCTCATACCACCAGAGCTGGACGAGGATGAAGTGGCTGTCATCAGCCAAGGGTTCACCACCCCTATGCCCCCAAGGAAAAAGGAAGCAAAGCCATACAAAATGTATACTGACCCTTTCATCCCTGAAAGTTTGCTAGAATTGCACCTTCTGGATGCAAACCAGAAAGCATGGGCCTTTGGGAACTACGCCCTCTTAGCTCCGGTCAGTGAAGGGTTACTATTAAACCTACTAAACGACCAGGACAAAGTGGCCACAAAGCTGGGCTTACAGCACATTGTTAGTACAAACTCCTCCAATGTCTTGGAGTCCTATCTAATGGCTACCCCTTTTACTATGAGCCATTTTGAGTATCAAAGATGTACTACTAACTATGGATGTATGATTGGGGTAAAAGGGGTTATCTCCTACACTGAAAGGGATGCTTCATACACTACGCAAATATGGAATGTGCAAAGACCTTTCATAAAATGTGGCTATGACTATATAGGGGAAGGGGACTTCCGCAAGGATGGTAATGTTCTATGGTTTGACCATGCCTTGTGGTTAATGCTGCACAAGTTATCTACTTTCTTCCCTGCTAGCTCACTAAGGCTGTCCACCTTGAAATTCTTCCAATGGGTGGCAAGTGAAGCCCAAGAGGCCATTAAAGCTTTACTAATCCATTTGATGTATAAAGAAAGGGTGAAGGCCTATGTCAAACATGCAGCATTGTGCCAACACGCACCTCCAAACTGCCCAAACAATGACTTGGAAGTTTTTCTCCAGAAGGCAGTGCTACCATCAGTGGACCTTGAGGATAGGCGCAGCAACAAAAGGGCAAGGAATGATAACAAAGGGAGAGGTCGAGGCAGGCCTGCTAATCCATGCTACCTCACTCAACCCTCTAACTCCCAATCCCCACAACCTTCATGGACTCCTATGACTACTCAGGCAGAATCATCCCCATCTTATTCTACTTCAAGTAGAACCCCCACCACTAATCTTTCAGCACGCACACAACCCTCTGTAACCAACTACCCACCCCCTCAAAGGTCTAGGTCTATGTTTAACCCGGGTTGCCAGCCTAGTGCTAAGAACATAATGTACAATTGATGTTTTGCAGGACTCTATTAGAAGGGATGAAGCAAGGAGACTAGTCCTTTGCCCTAAGCCTTCTACCAAGGGAGTAATTTACTATCCTATTACTTTTAGGAATGCGGTTATGGATATCCCATCAATCAAACACTTTTTTGGAGTCTTCTTTTTTGGTCTGAACTTCCAAGTTGCAGATACTTGGGACCTGTGTAACTTTGGATGGAGGTTTAATGCTAATATCAAATTGAAGTTATGTAATGCTAGTTCCACTTTTTTGACCACACACACTGATACGTGCAGATGCCAACCACAAGATATGGGGTATAACACAACGCATGGTCATCAATTATTTTATGACTTAAACCTGTTTGATGACCCCCATGTAAAGCTTGTTTTAAGCAAAGGGCTCAATCACACCCCATCAGAACCCTTTAACAAAAAGGAGGCCACTGATGAACTATGCGCAGTACTGCTGAGAGTAATAGCAGATAAAACTGTTTCCCTTCCTAAAGGAGTCTCACTAGAGAACATGCAAATGTACTTCTACCAGTACTGTTCTCTACACCTCCCATGCAAAAAACATATGAAGCAGTTGCCTGATTGGGACTATCTCTTAACATCACTAAGGAAAAAGTACTACATAACCAATTTAGATAAGGCAGCTAACAACCCAGTTTTTATATGCAAGAGCTACATCTTGCAAGAGGCATACACATGATTGGAGGGAGAAGACTTCCAGCCCATTACGGACCCACAGATCATCTCTACTATAAGGAAAAAATTGAACTTTTTTTCCTGCCCCAATGATCTCCAGGTACCATACCTCATGGCCACTTATAAGTCACATAAGAGGGCTTTCAGGTGGATCACAAATGGAGCCAACTGTTGTTTTTCCCCGGCATCAATACTTCTGGCATGTATCCTGAAAACATGCATCCCTATATTGAAAAAGAGGGCATACACATTAAACCAAAAAGCCTTACTATGCTATAACATCCACATACAGTCCTGGTGGGTGGTAGATGCAATATATGATGTTGTATTGAACCTCCCAGAGGCAACAACCAATTGTTCTTAGCTGATATAAATAAATGCTATGAGCACATATCCCACCATGGGGATCAAGGACTCATTAAGCTAACCAACCACCTGATCACCTACTCATACCAACAGACTAAGGAACCATTCATCTCCTTTAGAAGCCAACCCACATCTTGTTGTATTGGTACATGGTCCAAAGAAAGGTATAAAAATGGCCTATCCTTTGGTAAGGACAAAGCACTCGAGCTAAACGAATGGCTCATTTCGAACATGATTGTCCAATTACAGGATAGACTATACAGGCAAGTGAACGGGATACCCATGGGTCTATCATGCTTACTTCTAGGGCATGTATTCTAGGGCAACTTATACCTACATGCCCTAGAATACATGTTCTTTGAGAAAAGCATACACAATGAAGAGATTAGGCCTAACCTTACTGACTTCAGATATGTATACAGGTATTTTGATGATATCCTATGGTTGAATATCCCCAACCCACACTTCCTAATTGATACTCATCTCATTTACCCCTCATCACTTATCATTGATGATCAGGGCACTAACAAGGATGGTACTTCCACTACATTCCTCAACATGGTACTACGAATCAATAACAATACCCTAGTAAGAGGGCTGAACCTGAAGGATGCCATAGACGACACCCCCACTTTTAAATACATCCATAGATGTAGCAATAGGCCTGCCAATTGGGCCCACAAAGTATGTCTATCCCAAATAAAACCTATCTTATTTTGTAACAGTGAACCAAGGCAAGCTGGTCTAGACATCAAAAGACTAGTTGACCTTTTCTGCAGCAATGGTTTTGAGAGAGCAAGACTATGGAGGATAATTCACAACTATTTGCAAACATGTACTCCGATTTCTGTAGCTTGTAACCGAAAGAAGGTAAGAAATCTACTCATTGGTGGGCACTAGCAACCCCTGTTTTGAAGGGGCCTAGTGCCCCCATGTGTATCAAATCATTTGTAATTCAAAAAATCAGGGATCTGCTAGTTGCGGGATGGCTGGTGGGACACACATAAACCCCTTTGCAGGATTAAAGCATTATGCCCATAAGTGGGAACACACCCTAATCAAGTATAATCATATGGGGTTATGGGACATCATCCACTTTAAGGGAATTTTTTGACGTGGCAAAAGATGACGTCGAGGCAGGTAGGATGAGAGACTATTCATACATGCGAAAGTACTCTCCCTCACCCCCACTCTTTCCACTACCCCACGCAAAAAATGAAACGGAATACACCACCCTCCCACTCTTTACTTTCAAAAGAGTGGAGGCTCCATGCAGAGCAGCTCATGTGGGCTCGGATGATGCCCTACTCTATATATTATCAAAGGGTTATAACCCTGCAAGGAGAGAGCATTGCTGAAGACCTCTTGGGACCTGTCCTACTACAGAATGAGACAACAGATACGCGTATGGATTCTCAGGTGGTAGAACACTGAGTAGCCTATCTTTTTTTGCTGACAGCGATAACAAGTGCACACACCTAATGACACCTGCATTCCACATTAGAAACTAGCTGTGTGTTTTTTCTATGTGATAGCTGCAGGTATAGGGTGTGGGCTTGCAATTGGGAAGCCATTCTGTGTTTTTTTCCTCCTTATAGACATTCATATGCAGTGAAAATGATCCTCCTGGAATTTTGTAACACCATTGGTTAATAAAGCTTTTTTGATGATATTGCATGATGTCTCTTTATTGTTAATTGTCTCCTACACACACACACACACACACACACACACACACACACACACACACACACACACACACACACATGCACACATTCATATAAACATGCACGCAAATGAATAAAAATGCACATCAAACAATCTAAACACACTATGTACGGCCCACACACAGATTTTCAATTCAAACAAAGAAAAAATTGGAAAAAATATAACTTTTGCTGGTTTATAAATTTTATTAATTATAATTCATCATTAACAAATAAAGATAATAGCATTTGATCATTTAAAAAAAGAAATATTTTGATTTATATCATTTTGTAATTAGTTTTGTTATTTTTATGTAAATTAACTAGAAATTAAGAAATTACGTTTTTTTAAATAAAATTGTGACTTGTCATAGGTGTTGTAAATGTAAATTAAAAACTTTATAGTGTGAGTTTTTAAGTACCTTTGATTAATTTTATTTGTTTTGCAAATCGTCAATTGGCGTTGTTATGTTGATCGCTTATGACAAATCGGCGTTATGTCGGCTGGACTTAATTGCTCGCTTTGGGCTATTCACTTAATTAGGGTTAGCTCTTTAAGGCTAAAAATTTAAGTAATAAGGGGCTTTATCATTTAGGATTGGTCGGTATTTAGACCATTGAAGGCTAGCTACTTAGGTATTCAATCGCTTAACCGAGCCGCTTAGTCCTACCCGCTTTGCTATTTAGCCACTTAGCCGCTTAGGGCTAGTCATTTAGGTCTAATCGGTATTCCGAGGGCTTATTAGGGCTTTCCGCTTAAGGCTAGCCGCTTATGTATTTAGTCGCTTAGCTAGTCAAGACTAGTCCGTATTTAGGCCGTTGAAGGCTAGACACTTAGGGCTAGCCACTTAATGTTATCCGCCTTTGACTAGCTGTTTATTACGGCTAACCGCTTAGGTATTTAGTCGCTTAGTCATGTTGCTTAGTCCTGCCCCTTCTTTATTTAGCCGCTTAACCGCTTAGGACTAGTTGCATAGGGATAATCAATATTTACACCGCTTAATTAGGGTTGGACGCTTAGGGCCAATAATTTAGCCACGTTGCTTAGGCCCACCCGCTTCATTATTTACCCGTTTAGACGTTTAACTAGGGCTATTCGCTTAGGAAAAATTGGTATTTATACCGCTTATGACTTATTTCTTAGGGCTTGCCGCTTAGGGATAGCCGCTTAGGTTAAAAGCCTCTTTGTCGAAATGTTTAAGCCTACCCGCTTCATTATTTAGTTGCTTGGCAGCTTATGGCTGTTTTCTTAGGGCTAGCCAATTAGTTCTTGATCTCCATGCACCTCTAGATCAAGGTGTGCGAGGATCGGGCATGGCTAGAAAATGTGAGGTAGTTAGAGCTAGTGGCAAATGGTAGAAAAAATACAAACAGACTTGAAAAACGCAAACAAAATTTAAAAACGGCTTGTGTACTTCAAAAGCGCAATCGGACTTCGACAAACGAAGTAAAATAACGTGAATGGACTTCAATAATGCAAACAGACTTTAGAAACACAAACAAATTTCAAAAACACTTAGGACTAGTCGATTATGTATTCAATTGCTTAGGGCTAGCCGATTAGGTATTCGGTCGCTTAATTGCTAGCCGATTAGGTATATTTTAGTCGCTTAGCCGCTTAGGACTAGCCACTAAGGACTAGTCGGTATTCATGCCGTTTAGGGCCAGCTGCTTATGGTATGTTGCTTAGGGTAAGTGGTTTGACTGTTTTAGTTTGCTTAGGGTTTATATCTTAGGTAGGGCGTCGCTTATGTGTTTGGCTGTACGAAGATGCTCAAGGTTTAGTTGCTAAGATATATAGCTGTGTTTCGACGATTTAGGGTAGAAAACATACAAATGGACTTCAAAAATACAAACGAACTTCAAAAATGGCTTGCGTACTTAAAAAACACAAACAAACTTCGACAAATGAAGTGTAACAACGCAAACGGTCTTCAATAATGCAAAAAGACTTCAAAAATGGCTTGTGTACTTCAAAAACTCAAACTAACTTTGATAAATGAAGTAAAACAACGTAAACGAACTTCAAAACACAAATAGACTTTAAAAACGTAAACAGATTCCAAAAACGCTAATGATTTTACGATCTATTGAGGATCGTCTTTATTAGATTGGTCCATTTAAGTAATCTATATGTACTAGATTAGAGTTTGTACTAGAGCTACATACATGCATTAATTGTCATGTAGAGATGGGTGTGTACTTATCTCAAACTCTCAAATATAGACATTGACCAATAAAGACAAGATTATCATCCGGTGGTCTTGATCTCCTTGCACCTCTAGACCGAGGTGTGCGAGAATCGAGCATGGCTAAAGAATGTGAGGTAATTAGAGCTAGCGACAAATGGTAGAAAAAATACAAACGGATTTTAGAAACACAAACAGATTTAGAAATGGCTTGTGTACTTTGAAAAACATAACGGGCTTCGATAAACAAAGTAAAATACCATAAACGGACTGTATAGATTTGGGTTTGTACTAGATCTATGTACATGCATTTTCATGTAGTCATGTGTGTGTACTTATGTCGAACCCTAGAATATAGGCATTGCTCAATAATGACGAGATTTTTATTCGGTGGTCCTGATCTCTGTGCACCTTTACACCAAGGTGTGTGGGGATCACGCATGGGTAGAGAATGTGAGGTAGTTAGAGCTAGCGACAAATGGTAGAAAAAATACAAACGACAGCTAACTTCAACTAACCTCACCATGACTCTCACAAATGATCCTATAGTATACATGCATGCACTCATCCCAAGCCATACATGTGTATACACTAATTTCCTAGAAAGGCAAATATCAACCACACAAACATAGAGAGGAAAATATTGCATGCATGTACAAACAAGAGAGATAGAAGGAGACCAAAAATTGGTGCTAATTGCACCAAACAATGTGTGAAAACATGTGCCACTTAAGAAAGTCAAAACCTCTTAAGAAGATTACAATAAGCTCCCACGTTAGTCAAAGCATACACACAAGGCATCTAAAGAACATAGGGCTACAAAAAGTAACAAAAATAATCTCAAAATGGGCCACTAGTAATATACATATCTTAAATCAGTGTCAACATGCTCAAAGTATGACATCAACTTAATTATAGATTCACAAGGCCCAAAGAGAATCAAGTAGGCTCAATTAAAGTAATATTAATGTTTCTAATTGCAAGAGAGGTAAACCGTGTGTGAACTAATGTCACGTCAACAAACCAACATCTAATGATGTATAAACTTGTAAATAGTCACATGTAGGCTTATTGAAACTGCTATGGTAGCCAAAAATCCCACCAAATCAAATGCCCATGTGCATATATCTGCAAAGAGTCAAAGCTAAATACTCTATGCATAAAAGTGTAACCATACACATTGTCAATGCTGCACAAAATGCAATGACAATAATATAGGCCCTCAAATGTGCTCCCACAACAATGCAAAGGATTGGCTACTGCCCAAATTACCAATCTTGATGTGTATCACATAAAAAAGCACAACTTGAACAATATAAACTCACAAAATCATGAAGACATACATACCACAAGATCATTCATGGTTCATATATACTGGCTTTTCTTGGATTCAAAAGTTCTCACAATGTTGAGAGTTAATGGAGACTAACTATCAGCCTTTGATAGCTCTACTCAAGAAAAAACTCCTTTTGAAAGACTAGATGAATGAATCTTTGTCCTATAAGATTATTACTTTGAAATACATTACCTTGAAGGCACAAACAACAGTGTTGTAGACACTATGTCTAAGATGCATTGTTATTGGCCATAGAAAAGGATAAGTAGACTATGCTCCAGTAGTTGCAAACTTTAGTTAACATCCATGGTCATAGATATTTCTCATCAAGACATCTAAAGTACTTCTCTAATCTATTTGGCACTTGTCATTAATTAGAAATTTGCTTCTTTTTATCATCATTAGACTAATGGTTTTTGTCAGTGGATCACCCCTAATGGACATATATAGCATAGTTATTAGGCACTGATCAGTGACATACACAATATGTCATTACTCAGGAAGCAACTTGGATGGGGCACGGAGATGCATTGAGTTTTTCAGAATCAATAGATAAAACCTACATGGGAAGATGTCCAAGAGCAACCAAAAATCAACAATTAAAAACTGGTCTTGTGAGGCATACGGTCAATCCTCAAGCCAACAAATCACTAGATGGGTTCTCAACAAAATGAGCTCAAAACGCTACGAAACTCTAGGAGACTATAGACAAGGGCAAAGAGAGCACATCTAGACACTAAAATATGATTCTAAGAGGTATGCAAATCATGATTCATCGATATCCAGGTAGTAAAAAATGAACAAAAGTGGTCCAACATCACCTCCTAAGGTCTAGGAATAGCCTTCTATCTAAAATCACGTTAACATACATTACTTATGCTTGTTGGAAGTTTTATGCTTACAAATTGCGATGCAATTATGAGATTGGTACCTACCAGGATCACACTAGTAGCTAGTAGTGGTTAGATTCCATTGCCTAGACTAGAAGCAACTAGTACATGATTGGTAGCTATGAGCCTCATAGTGGTATCTGACATGCTATTATTGGTAAAGGTAGCCACCCTCATAGTGGTAGCTTCCATGCTATTACTAGTAAAGGGATCTACCAGTATGGTAGTGGTAGCTACCATTCTGCCATTAGATACCATTCTCCCATGGAATTCCTATTGATGGCAAGATAGTTATCTTTGTTAACAAGGTAGCTACTAGTCTAGTAGTGCTAGCTACCATTCTTCCATGAGCTACCATTCTTCCATGGAGTCTTGGTATTCATCACTTGTGATCTTGAATGTGTGCAAATTGTAAGAGGTCTATAGACATTGCTTGAGCCAAAAGTGACCGAGTAAGGCCCCTCATGGAGCACAAATTGGCATGTGTGGCTACATTTAATGGCAAAAATGGTTTTACATTGAAATGCAAAACCATGCCCTTACTGATGCGCAAGGGTCTATGGCAATTAATAGAGACTAATGATGAAGCATCTAGCTTGACAACACTCGCGTCCAATCAAAAGTAACTTGGTTGAATTGCTCAATCATTAGGAGATGATGTCATCTCACATATTGCTAGGATCATGGATGCAAATGAGACTTGGGATACTTTCAAAGGGGAATTTGGCACCACATCAAAAAGCTCAAAGACCAACTCATTAATGTAGTTCTACAAATTGAAGAAGATGGATGACGAGTCGCTTGTGGCTCACCTTAAGAAGTTTAAATCATTGAAGCAACAACTGCTAGAAGTACAAAAGAAAATACTTGATGATGAAGCCATTATAGTTCTACTTAATAGTGTTGGCAAGGCACCATTTGACATGCTTGTGTCTACGTTGCAAAATAAGGAGAAGAAGTTTGATGAAGTAATTTTTGAACTTGTGGAATTTGATTCAAAGCAAAGGATTGAGCTAGAAGGTGTGGCTCCAACATAAGTACAAAGAGATCAAATGTTCTTTAGTCAAGGAGGATTCAAAGGAGGTAGAGAAACCATTAAAAAAGGAAGAGGACAAAATCAAGGTGGCGATAGATGGCAGTTGAAATCTGTCACATGTGTGGACAATTTGGACATTTTTCTCAAGATTACCCTCAACAGGAGGAAAACTTTATTGGAAGAAGAAAAATGTGGAGTAAAGGGATTAGGAAAGTGCAAAGATTGTATCTTTGAGGGGGGTTGTTGAAGATCAAGGTAAATTTGGTGGAAGGTGAAGGGGCACAAAACCCATATGCAATGTAGTAGTGTATGGCATGGTATAAAAGAGGCCCATTTCGCAATGAAAGCTCATCCAAGTTTGTGTACATGAGGTGAAATGCTTCTTGTGAACTTGTAATCACTAGCACTTAACTCAAGATTGTGTTTATGAGTCCAAGCTAATCCATCTTGGAACCTAATTCTCTTGAGTCACATCTTTTGTTCACATTCACTCTCTCACTTATGCAATATAGTTGCATCACCCACCATAGTTTATTTGAAGTTGTAGTATTTAACATATATAGAGAGCAAGGGTGGGTGGTGATAAGCATGCATAGCTCCCCAAGTCTCACACTTGTATCACAGCTTAGGGCTCTCTCTATCTCTTGCCTTGAGTAAGGAGGAAGGGATAAGGGAGAACAACAAAAAGAGGGGCAGTGCATGAGGTCATGGAAGTCTTGCATGGAGCGCTTGGTTGCCTTCTATGAGATTGCATGGCCATGCATGGTGGTGGGAAAGGAGTTGAAGTTTGATAGAGAGGAGGAAAATAGGAACAACCGCTTACAAGGAAGAGGATGCCGTACCATACCTACAAGAAACAAGGAGGTCTTGAGCTCAATGGATTTGATGCCATTTACTGGAGGAAGTTAGTTTTTGCATTGAGCTCATCTAGTGGCACCTGTAGGAGCACATATTTCTCTCTTTGTCTCTCTTACCATCTCTCTATGTTGCATGCAAGAGTGTTTCATATTTTCCATTAAATTTGGGCAACCTAAGGGGCTCGTCCCACCATCAAGCCTCCCATGCCGGTGGTGGAAAAGCCACCTATTATGCTCAACAAGAGCCACAATCATCAATCAAGTCGCATGCATGCTGCATGTGGGCTCACATAGAGCCTACATTAAATTTGGGTGCCCAATGTGAAAGGATTAGGGAGGATAATCAAGAGATGCATTCATGGTGATAAGATGCTAATTACAATGATAATGGAGACTTTGTTGGAGTGTGCACACAAGTGGAGTAGATGGATTGATTTCTTGAAAAGAGTGAGCACACAGGTCCTTTTACAATGTTGATCTAGCCTATTGGCACACATCTCTAATTATGTCACACACACTGCCAACTAGGCTGCACACATGGATTCCACATAGGCATAGTCACATGGTTTTGTCCACATAGGTATTATGATGTGGAGAGGGTGTTCCCACATAGGTGCAACAAAAGATCACACCCTTAAAACCCTCCCCTTGTGGGTTTTGTTCCAGAAAACATAAAGACATTTCACTCACACAAACTGCCTCCCATAGACACAAAGGGTGTAAGCACACACACAACATCAAGGTGTAGGCACACACACACAAGGCTCCCCTAGCACAAAAGGGTAAGCACACAAGTCTCCCAAACACAAGGGTAGACACACAAAGCTTCCCAAACACAAATGAGGGTGACAAACAATTGAATGCACACATATTCAGAAGGTTGTTATGTTGTTCTTTGTTTTGGAGGATTTTCTCCCTCGCACAAATATGCAAACCTTGTTGTACTTTGTTCTTGTTGATTTTTGTTGGTGGAATTTTTATGGACTTTGTCTTTGTGATGCTTCTTTGTTGTGACTACTGCTTTGTGACTATAGTCTTTGCCTTTGTGATCTTCATTCTTTTGTGTGTTCTCCGTCATGTTGTGAATGAACTCTACATAGTGCTTGGTCTCCATCATCTTCATGATATGATCAATGTGAAATCTTCTTGAATGTTTTTAAAATATTTTGAAGCCTTAAAACCCTTTCGTAAGCTCAAGAGAACTTCCTTACGTGAAGCATCTCTTCAGTGAGGTGAAGCCCCTCTTCATACTAAAGAAGCAAGGCTTGGTTGATTGTAGATATGAGGGAATGTTTTCTTAGATGGGCCCAATGAGATCCTGTAGTCGGTGGGAAAGATTTCTATGGAAGCAGTGCGAGGCTAGAGGCCAAGGTCATGGCAAATCACCTCTTATAGGGCTTGTAAATTGAGGGAAAGCGCCCTCAATTGATGGAAAAGCCTGCCTACAGACCCGAATTGCTGCTATGAATGAGATTGGATGGGCCATGATGTCTGGATGCAATATGAGGTAGCAAAATGGCACGGGAATCTCTACTTCCATACCGAACCAAGTTAGAGGAGCATCTGGAGAAGTCAATCGTGTCCAGCACCAAGGCCCCCAAAATAATGAGTAAGGTTCAAGATCGACATTGACTTCCCCTCCAAGAATAGAATATTCAATCTTAGTGGAGGTGCCCCTTTTGTTTGCTTGTCAAATGAACTAAGCTCTACACAATTTGTTCTCACTCCAGTAGGTAGCGGAGGGCTCAAGCTCAAAAAAACTCCAAACCAAGCACGAGTGGCCTCATTTATGAGCTATGAGAGAGGGCTATGAAAGGCACATCACAAATTCCAAAGAAATGGGATTAAGGTGGGTTTAAATTTTAAGCACAAATCAAATACAAATCTTCACACACACACACACACACACACACACACACACACACACACACACACACACACACACACACACACACACACACACACACACACACACACTGTAATCAAATTAAGAATCTTATTCTTATGTTAGATGCAATGCAAGGAGGTATAAGTAGCCAACATTGCAAGCAAGAGAGAGAGAGAAAACGAACTTCAATGGCCTAGCTTAGAAGATGCAAATGCAAAAAATAGTAGGATCGAGTGCTAGATTAAGACCTAATCTAGCTCCAAAGCTCTGATACCACTTGAAAGGATTAGGGAGGATAATCAAGAGATCCATTCATGGTGATGATATGCTAATTACAATGATAATGGAGACTCAGTTAGAGTGTGCACACACGTAGAGTAGATGGATTGACTGCTTGAAAAGAGTGAATACACAAGCTCCCTTCATAGCCCTGAGCTAGGCATATTGGCACACATCATTGATTATGTCACATGCATTGCCAACTAGGCTACACACATGGATTCCATATAGGCATGGTCACATGGTTCATCCACATAGGTATTAGGGTATTCCCACATAGGTGCAAAAAAAGCTCACACCCTTACACAAGGGGATCATCCCACCATCAAGCCTCCCATGCCCGTAGAAGCCCCACCGGAGGTTACACTCGGCAAGAGCCATAATTTCTAAATATGTCGCATGCGGGCTCGTAGAGAACCTCCAAAGATGGACTTCATAGATGGGTGCCCAAGGGGAAACCCAAGGGATCCATCCCAACATCAAAAGGCCTCCATTTGCAATTGTGGCATGCCTTATTGATAGGATACTTGCTACGATGGACCATTGGACAATCTAAGGTGCACATTGTGAGTGCAATTAAGATATACATCAATTACGGGTACTTTTATGATTCTAATTAAAATGTATAACTTGACAAGGTTAATTCTTTGTTGATGATTGACAAGGTCGTTTATTCTAACGCTACCAAGATTACATTGAATGTAGCTATCATGGTTTGGCCTTTAAGATGTTTAGCATGCATGTCATGTGATTGTCTAAAGACATCTCACAAGGCTTCGAACCCAAACATCCGACCCCGGTTCATTAATCAACTGTTGTTATGATGAATTATCATGTGAAGCAAGGCTTCAAATTTATGTAACTAGTATAATGGCTTTCGAAGTTTCTTGTCAGCATACAAACTTGAGGGCACTTTGTACATGTATATGAACGGCCTTTCATTATGTGTTGGCATGAGCCAAGCCAAGAGGGATTACATGGTATATACAACAGTGCTAAATATATCAAAATATGTGGCTGTGAGCCACATTCAAGCAAAGAAAAAAAAATCATATAGTGAAAGTCACTCTCAAATTGAGCACATGCTTCTGGATTTGACCTGAATATGCGGCAAGGTTAGACCATTTCAACTTCTTGTTTTTATGTGTTTTTAACCTTTAATTTGGAATGGTCTCCTACTTTGCAAAGAAAAGTGCTTTGAAGGACATAACAAGAAGCAAAGCTTCAACCCGGTGCAAAGGTATTTCTCATTGACTTAGGATCAAGGACAAAGCACATATGTTTAGGGAATTGGTAATATGGGACATAATCTCACATTTTACAAATGGAAACATTTAATTGTGATGTATACATGCCATTATAGATTGTGCAAGCCTTCAACCTGGTGCCAAGGTACTGCTCATTGACTTAGGTTCAAGGACAAAGCACATATGTTTGGGGAATTGGAAATATGGGATATAAGCTCACATTTTACAAATGACAACATTTAATTGTGATGTATACATGCTAGTATAGATTGTGCAAGGCACTTATGGTATTGGCTCAAACTATTGAGTCCATCATTGTAGCCAAGGGATTATCAATCTATTTCTTGCACATGCATGCACGCCATGCCAATAAGGTGGCATTAGTTCCATTGGATCATTGTTTTATGGTGTCATGCATTTTTTGGGTGGAAATGAAGTTGCTAATCCATGCTAAAAAGCTTGCTCACTAGCCCCGAGTACATAGATGTACATAATGCTTTGAGTTTTTTGGAGTGCTCTTGTAAAATTTATGTACAAAGGCTTGGTTTTGGTCAAGATGTTGGTTGAGTCTTGGGTTGGTCGATCTTTCAAAAAATAGTTTTTAATGAGCATTCTTAGCCGTGCTTGATAGCTTGCAAATCGGACTCCGACATCATGAGTTACACGCACTCGAAGTGGATGGTATTTCACTTAAAAAGTGGCGGCGGATGCACGGGGAAAGACGGCAAGTGGGCCGACTTGATGGTTTTTTTTAGCAATGGTATGTTTAGAAATTTTTGGAGTTATCCGGGGTAATAAGCTCCAAGCCATGCTTTACGGCGCTACATTTGGTGGTCGGGGTCACCCGCTACGCCTCCGAGAAAATGGCTCAGATTGGGGGCAAAACAGAAATTTCAGATTTTGGACATGGGGAAGTTGGGGAAGGTGGGAGGATGGTGCCAAGTGGCAATGGAGTAACCCCACATGGGGGAAGCAAATGACAAATCGAGGGTATAAGGGGGGGAGTGGGTACCCCCTATGAGTGTATCAAAGGAGTTAATGGAGCTTCTTGGGCTTGCTTGAGAGGGCTCGTGGACTTTGGGGAGAGGAGGGGGCGCCCAATATGTGTTCCCACTGCCTAGACAGGCGCCTGGCCCATTTTTTGGTCCCCGGACATTGTCCCCCCCCACTTGCCTTGGTCAAAAAGTGGCCGACAACCCATTTTTTACCCAAAAAAGGCTCAAAATGGACCAATAAAAAGGTGCCTAAAGGGGGAAATGAAGTCGGCTAAGAGGGGAGAGAAAATCCCTTGGGATAAGAGCCAAAAAAATCCCCATTTAATAGCTGCATTTCTCTGCACACCTACAGATACTTTCCAGAGACCTCTTTTTTGGAGCTTTTTGAAAACCCCCAAACTTCAAATGCTTGTAATTTGCTCATTCCTTATCGGAATCAAGCATATGGATGCTCTACGGACATCTACACAAGCCAATATACATGCTCATGTTATTTAATTCTTCTAATTCCAAGTGTGGTTTATGCTAGATCTGTTCTTCTCCAAGCTTAACAGGTGTTTAACACAGGTGAATTTGAAAGTGCAGCTGTTGTTCTTTCCAACGGTGTGATTGGTGCAAGGCTATAGGGGCATTCATTTTCATTGTCATTTGAACTCCACATCATTTTGGTGCCCCCACGGAGGAGAAATCCTCACGTGCTCCAATTTTCGCAAAATTTGTCCACTATGCAGGCAGAGAATGTAAGGGGATGTGGGTCCTTATGGACAACCGCCTATGGATGTGCTATTTGTGGATAGTATTTGAGGTGGTCGTTTAATTTGGATTGCAGCCTTGTGAGGGTCGTGAGGTTTTGTGAAGCCGAGCACTGGGGGGCGGGTTACCCAGTGTGAGGTGGATTAGGTACTGGAGCGATCCATCGACATCCCTTGAGTTTTCGACGTCACATGTAAGTGTTTTTGTGGCAATCAAACATGGCAGACGAGTTCCCATAGTTTCATGGATTGCCTAATGAAAATGCACAAACGTTTATTGAAAAGTTAGAAGTCAATTGCTTATTGCGCAATATACTAGACCAAGCTATATTGTTGCGGCTGCTGCAATATAGTTTACAGGATGAGGCAAAAATCTGGTTACACAATTTTGAGGAGTTGATGCAGGTAGAAAACCCAAGGGTGGTTTTGGATTATAAACGTGTGAAGCAAGCTTTCCTGGCACAATACCGATCCATCAAAGTACCAGATGAAGTTTGGCATGAAATTTTGGGATATACTCAAAGGGCTAGTCAAAGTGTTGATGATTTTGCCATGTAGTTCACCCGTTTATGGGATAAATGGGCCCGGGCTTTGGGAAACGAGATCCCTCCATCCATGTTAAAGAAGGACCGTTTTGTGGAAAACTTAAAAGAAAGTTTGAAGTTCAAAGTTGAGCTGAAAAGGCCCGTCACCTTCGAGGAGGCAGTCGCCATTGCCAAAGAGAAAGAATGGAAAGCTCAAAGGCTTAATGAATACGGGAAAGCGGTCCCTGAGCAAAATAATGGTAGCCAAAAGGAGGAGAATCAGGTAGAAGCTGGAGGCCAACCTGTTCAAAGGGCTGCTAGTACTGAACAGTTACAACGAAATATGCAAGACATGATGACCATGATGCAAGAATTACGACTTAGCGTTCTTGGTGGTGGAGGTGGTCGTGGTCGTGGACGTGGTAGAGGGATGGCTCAGGCATGTGAAGCTCATACTAATGCTAACCAAGGTTGTGGGCAAGGTGGGTTTGAGCCACAGAGGAGGTTCATTCCTACTTGTTATAATTGTGGTGAGCTTGGTCACATCAGCACTTATCGTCCAAAGCCAACCAGGATGGGAGGGGATATGTTTCCACTTCCTCAGTAGATTCCTAATAGAGCTAATGATTATGCATTGGATATACGGGGAGATCAAGGTACTGGATAGGAAAATCAAGCCTCAACCTCTGGTGGTCATGTGGGTATTGTGCAGGTGGAAAAGAAAGACGCAGATGTGTTGCCAGTAGGAAAAAGAGAGAGGGAAGGTTATGCAGCACCAGGGCCTAGTCGAAAGAAAGGGAAGGAGAAGGAGGGTGAAGATGCAAAATTCAAGAGAAAGAGAAAGCCTCATAGATGATTTGAAGTGGCAGATTTGCCTTTGGGAGAAGGCCAAATAGCTTACAGTTTAATGGAAGACCTGATTGGGAGGAAAGTAGATTGTACTTTTGGATAGTTGATGAATATGGTGCCCAAACTCAAAAGGCAGTGGAAGTCATTAGTGAATCCAGAAAAAGAGCCGAAGCATGGACAAGTTAGAGTGTTGTCTGTGGGAGAGTTACCCGGCATCTGTCCTGTGGTGAATGCTTGGCACAAAGGTGTGGGCATGGGAGAAGCCTACATTGATGGAGGTGCTGAAGTTTGTGTGATCACACAGTCATGTGTCGAGAGACTGGGTCTCATTACATGCGGAAGCTCTGGGTTTTGGATTGGACTAGAAAACCATGCCAAGGTGAGATGTTTGGGGATGATCAAGAATTTGGAAGTTGAAGTCTTTAACGTGAAAGTTATGGTGAACTTTCATGTCATGCCAGCTGGTCTAGGAGCCTTTCCTCTCATTTTGGGACGACCTTGGTTGAGAGCTGTTGGTGCCGTGCAAGATTGGGGCAAGGGTACAATCGGTGTGCATGGCAAGAAGGGTGAAAAGAGGGTGTTTGATATGACTACCAAACAACCTATGGCACTTGAACATGTGAGTGAGAATGATGAGTCCGAAACTACCAGTGATGATAGTTCTGAAGACTCAGAAAGTAGCACTACTTCAAGTTCCAGTGATGAGGGTGAAGTGTCATTCTTGTTGTTAGACGAGGAATAGAGAGAAGTTAGTGAAGTGCTACAATTATCAGGGAATATAAATGCTTCAAGCCGTTTAGAGCAACTTGAAGAGTTGATGCAACCTAAACAGGAACAACCAGTGAAGAAAGAGTTGATTCAAAATATGCTGAGTACTGATCTGGCACAAGGAGAAAGAAGGGAGTACTTAGCAATGTTGGACATGTTTCCAAATCTTTTCATTACCTCATATCAAGAAATAAGAGGTTTTGTTGGGGATCCTGTGAAGATCGAGCTAGTTGAAGGGGCAAAACCAATCAGACAGAAGTTAAGGAGGATGGGCAAGGAGCAGATGAATGCCTTAAAGGAAGAAGTGGATAAGCTTTTGGATGCAGGATTCATTGTTCCAGTGAATAATGCTAAATGGGTGAGTCCTATCATAGTCACCCCAAAGAAAGATGGGCGTTGGAGAGTATGTGTTGATTACAAGACACTAAATGCGTTGACGAAGAAAGACCCTTACCCTTTGCCTTTTATTGATCAATTGCTAGATGCAGTGGCTGGTTTTGAGAGATACAGTGTCTGTGATGGGTATTCAGGATACTTTCAGCTTATCCTTGCTCCTGAAGGTATGAAAAAGACTACGTTCATCACGCCAAGGGGTTGTTTCTGCTTTTGTTGCCTTCCTTTTGGGTTGACAAATGGGCCAGGAGCCTTTGAAAGGAAAGTAGATTGGGTCCTTGCTCCATTTCTTGGGAAGTTTGTCAAAGGGTTCATAGATGATTTATGTGTATACAGTTCAAGGAAAGAGCATGTTCAGAAGCTTGAAATGACGTTTGCAAGGTGTGATGAATGCGGGGGTCGGTTAAACCCCAAAAAATGTCATTTGGCGCAGCCAAGGGTGAAGCTTCTTGGACACGTGATTTCAGAAAATGGGAGTGAGGCAGATCCAGAGAAAGTGGAAGCCTTATTATTGCTGTCATCCCCAAAGGATACAAGACAATTGGCTACTTTCATTCAGAAGGTTAAATATCTGTCTCGATTCATACCTTTGGCATCACAGTTAATGTACCCACTGCAACAAGTGGTTAAAAATGATCCATTGGAGTGGATACGAGAGTGTGAAGAAGTTTTCGATAAGGTCAAAGAAGTTTTGAGCACACTGCCTATTATGCAAGCTACTGATTGGGAGAAAGAATTTTATGTTAACCCGTCAGTTGGAGATGATGCCATTGGGGCTATGATATTGCAAAGAGGGAAGGAGTCCAAGTATATGAAGCCTCTTTATTATGCTAGCCGAGTTAAAACCCCTCATGAAAGAGAGTACTCAGAGATTGAGTTGGTGATGATATGTATGGTCTATGCTTCCAGACGATTCAGGCATTACCTATTGCAAAAGTCGTTCACTTTTCTCACCAGCTATTCATTGCTGCCTCAATTGTTTAATAACTCAAATATATCAAAGATAGTATGAAATGGGTTATAGAACTGCACGAATTTCAATTCACTTTTTTGGTGGAAGAGAGTACTCGGGCTACCCTGACAGATTTACTCACTTACAAAGAGACTCCTATTTTGGTTAAGGAAGAGGTGGTGCAAAGGAAGAAGGTCGAAACTCCTGCTATATCCAATGCTTCACTGTTATATTTTGATGGCTCTTATCGAAGAAGTCATGAAGCTGCTTCTGGAGGGATTGTTGTCTATGATGCGCAAGGAAATCTTGTGAGGAAACAAGGGTTAAAGCTTGATGCAAAAAGTAATAATGAAGCAGAGTACATGGCCCTTGAAGGCGGTCTACACATTTGCTTACAGTTGGGAATTAAACGCCTGCAAGTCAAAGGAGATTCCTTGTTGGTGGTGAAGCAGGTATTGGGAGTGTGGAAGAATAAGAACCGTAAGTTGAAAAATTTGTGTTTCAAAGTGAAATCTTTGCTTAAAAAGTTGGAGGCATGGAGTTTACAGCATATTGAGAGGTCTCAGAATGAAGAAGCTCATGATGCTGCCCAAGAAATGATCACTTGTGTGTTTGTATTGAAGGGTGATGTCCCTCTATATCATGGAAGAGAAGTGCTATCAAAGGAAGCGGATTTTTTTGCTTACAGGTCTTTTACCTGAAGATTTGCCATCATCCAAAAAGTATGCTTTTATGAGAAGAGCCAAAAAGTACAAAATGCTTGATGATGTGCTTTATATGAAAGGAAGTGATTTGATATTGCAACGTGTGCCCTGGAAAGAAGAGATCTATAAGATTTTAGAAGAGAACCATGGAGGATCCTGTGGAGGACATTTTGCCATGAAAATTATGCTACATAAGAAACAAGGCTATGTCTGGCCCAGTGTCCAGCGGGATGTGAACCATTGGTGCAAGTCTTGTTTGTCTTGCCAGAAGATGGGAAAGAGAATTTTGAAGCTTGAATCACAAAAAATGATTTTAGCTTTTGATGTATTTGAAAAATGGGGTCTTGATGCCATTGGACCCCTACCCATGACTGGTAAAAGAAATGTTTACATTTTGACAGCGGTGGATTATTTGTCACGTTGGGCAGAAGCTAAGGCTGTCAAACAGATTACCAGTAAAGAAATGGGGAAGTTTGTGTACGGAGACTTATGCTGCAAGTTTGGTGTGCTTTTGGAACTACTTTCTGATCGGGGACCAGGATTTAGAGGAGAGTTGTTTGACTTCCTTTGTGGAAAGCTTAATATACAACATAGATACAGTTCTCCTTGTTATCCACAATGCAATGGTCTTAATGAGAGATTCAATGGAGAGTTAGCGAATATCTTGACAAAAATGACTCAGACACATGGGAAGACTTGGGATTCAGAGTTGCCTTGTGCACTATGGGCTTATAGAACCGCTATCAAAACAAGCACAGTGTTTCTCCTTATCACTTGATTTATGGCAAGGAAGCTTTATTACCCATTGAATTAGAAATCCCTGCACTTAAGTGGTTGTCATTGGAAGGTGAAGAGCAACAAGATGCTTGGCAGAAAAGGTTGTTGGATTTACGATGCTTGCAGTTAGACAGAATTTTGGCCTTGAGTCATTATGAAGAAGTGTCAAAGAAGGCTCAAATGAAGGCCAATGAATGCGTCAAGGATAAAGGAATTGAAAAGGGTGATCTTGTGTTGCGGTACAATAGTAAACTGGACAATACTTTCCAAAAAAATTTTCAGATTAAGTGGGAAGGTCCCTTTACTGTTGTAAATAAATTTGAAAATGTCACATATCAATTGGCAAACTTAAATGGTGTAGAGCATAAATACCGTGTTAATGGTTACAGATTGAAGAAGTATCCGGCACATTTGATGACAATTGTGACTGATGAAATGCTATCAATAGAAGAAGACAATGCGGAAACATCTGAAAATGTGGACGAGGTTTCTAGGGATGAAATGCAGCACTTATTCACCCTAGAGACCTCTGCTTGTCATGAATGACTAAGCAGGCAAGGGGGGGTTGGCAAGCTATGTCAGGCATTTTTTGGGTGGAAATGAAGTTGCTAATCCATGCTAAAAAGCTTGCTCACTAGCCCCGAGTACATAGATGTACATAATGCTTTGAGTTTTTTGGAGTGCTCTTGTAAAATTTATGTACAAAGGCTTGGTTTTGGTCAAGATGTTGGTTGAGTCTTGGGTTGGTCGATCTTTCAAAAAATAGTTTTTAATGAGCATTCTTAGCCGTGCTTGATAGCTTGCAAATCAGACTCCGACATCATGAGTTACACGCACTCGAAGTGGATGGTTTTTTCACTTAAAAAGTGGCGGCGGATGCACGGGGAAAGACGGCAAGTGGGCCGACTTGATGGTTTTTTTTAGCAATGGTATGTTTAGAAATTTTTGGAGTTATCCGGGGTAATAAGCTCCAAGCCATGCTTTACGGCGCTACATTTGGTGGTCGGGGTCACCCGCTACGCCTCCGAGAAAATGGCTCAGGTTGGGGGCAAAACAGAAATTTCAGATTTTGGACATGGGGAAGTTGGGGAAGGTGGGAGGATGGTGCCAAGTGGCAATGGAGTAACCCCACATGGGGGGAGCAAATGACAAATGGAGGGTATAAGGGGGGGAGTGGGTACCCCCTATGAGTGTATCAAAGGAGTTAATGGAGCTTCTTGGGCTTGCTTGAGAGGGCTCGTGGACTTTGGGGAGAGGAGGGGGCGCCCAATATGTGTTCCCACTGCCTAGACAGGCGCCTGGCCCATTTTTTGGTCCCCGGACACTGTCCCCCCTCACTTGCCTTGGTCAAAAAGTGGCCGACAGCCCATTTTTAACCCAAAAAAGGCTCAAAATGGACCAATAAAAAGGTGCCTAAAGGGGGAAATGAAGTCGGCTAAGAGCCAAAAAAATCCCCATTTAATAGCTGCATTTCTCTGCACACGTGCAGATACTTTCCAGAGACCTTTTTTTTGGATCTTTTTGAAAACCCCCGAACTTCAAATGCTTGTAATTTTCTCATTCCTTATCGGAATCAAGCATATGGATGCTCTACGGACATCTACACGAGCCAATCACACACTCATGTTCTCTAATTCTTCTAGTTCCAAGTGTGGTTTATGCTAGAGCTGTTCTTCTCCAAGCTTTACAGGTGTTTAACACAGGTGAATTTGACGGTGAAGCTGTTGTTCTTTCCAACGGTGTGATCGGTGCAAGGCTATAGGGGCACTCATTTTCATTGTCGTTTGCACTCCACAACGCCTTTGTTATAAAACAAGATACTTTTTCAAGGAAATTATTATCCATCTAATGGTCATGGTGAATTCCACTCGATGTGATGTCCACAAGCACAAGACTTTGCATGCTTCTTTAAGACGAGGTAAGTTCTTGTTTGTTTCAAATCATTTTTATTGATGATTGTCATGTTGATGTTGTTGCAAGAGTTACCCATAATTGTGATCTTCTAGTCAACAAAAACTGAGGCTAGTATATCGTCGTATGTTCATTGCATCAACGGGCACTACATATCATTGGTTCTATGCACAAAATGCATGCATGAGAGAGATGATGAATTTTGTTTGTAGCAGACAAGCACGACCTCGCTATCAAGCAACTAATCCAAGGGATAACATGAATCTACTAAGAGAGCCGCAAGGCAAGTAATATCTTGTTTCAAAGACCAAATAATATCTATTATGACTACCTTCTGTTTTGTTTGGAATTTTTTTTCTTATTTTTCAATGACGAGATATGATTGTTTCAAAGATCCGGTTGTGAATAAGATTCCATCTTGAGAGGATCTCTTGCTTAGTCTATAGCACTGATGATTAGCATTGATGGTCATTGATTAGCCTCTTCACACTTGTATTTTCATTGAAAGAATTTATCAACTTCCAAGAGGTAGTAGCTCAGATCACTTTAACTAGCTGCTTACCATCACTATTGGTAGCACGATAGCCTATGCTAGTCTCATCTACCTAATAGTTTAGAGAGTTTCTTTGCAAAATCAAACCAAGGGGTTTGGATTGCCGAGGAAACACATAGGCTTCTTACTTAAATATTTATTTATCTTCACTAATCTCCTTTTAATGTTTACCAAGTCAAATAAATATTGGGCCTTTTGAGGCTAGGATTTTGGTAATGTACCTTTGAGGCTTGAAAATTGCCCTTCAACTTCGGGTAAGTGTATGGTACTTTTCACCTTATCATGTGCATATAAATTGATTTTTTTTTTGGATATGCTTTGATTGAGATTTACAAGTGGGATGCATATGCTGCATGCTTTCATCCACTTGGATCTTTAGCCACATGCCAAGCTCATATATGAGCACAAGACTTCGGGAAGGTAATGTACCAAGTGCCATATTTGTCACTTGGTACTTCCTCTATTAACTATTCATTCTGATCAAATCAAAGGTTCACTCCCTATTGAATGGTTAGAGTCCTAGAAGGTAGGGTTTTGTTTGGTACATGATGTTAGCCACAAGGTGTGCGAAAGCATGGAGTTTAGTTTAGCCAGTGTGGAGTAAGATTTATGAGGTTCCCTCTCACTCATATCACTGAGTGCTTCCAATTACCTCCACACACAAGTACATCTTGTACTTGATGAATATCACATTTACTAATATTACTATATTAGACATATTCCACATATGGAGAATATGAGTCTCTGAGACTGACATTGGCACTTGTTTCTTCAATTATATGTGGAACAAAGTCTCTAGGTGCTAGTCAAATTCTTTTTTTTACCACTTCAAGAATGTAGTATCATCAATAATTTCAATGTCTAGAAATTTGGATACCTAGTAAGACTTGTTAATGTTACAAGTATTGTTACAGAACATCAACAAAAAAATGTTTGAAGGATTTTTAGATTGCAATTTTGCATACCTATTAAGCATATACAAGGCTATGTTTTTTTAATGAAAATATTTCATTGCTTGTACATAGATGTGATTTCTCTTCACATTCTATCATGATCTAAATGTTTTAGCAAGGCTATTGAGTAATTGCAATGGGAAGTATTTAGATTCTTTTTGTAAAGCTATTTACACATTTTATTCCTGCATCCTTCATGTATGCTATGAGCACAACATCTACCATAAGTATTGGAAACTACAAATCATTAGTCATGGAAATGCAAACTTGGATATGTTTTTGCTAAATGCATGCACACTAGGTGTTATGGGCCTTAGTGTTTAGCAAAAGGCATATTTGGAGTGGCAGGAAAATTCATGAATTTGATAGATTATGAAGCTTTTCACATCACAAGTGCAGTACCTCTATGGGACTTATTGTCGGTCTACCAACCACTGTATGAGGTGATGGCTTGGTGTGGGTTCTTGTAGGTAGATTGCCTAAACTTTGTAAGTTTATTTCAACTTGTACACTCTTTAACCAAGTTTGTTATTCCCAATATGTAGATTATATGGATTCCCTGCAATTTTGCGAGTAATAGTGAACCCATGTTTACCAATCATTTTTGGAAGACTGTAAATGGTTGGGAAACACAACTTAGTATCAATACTTCCAATCATCTAGAGATAGATGGATAGCTTACAAGTGTTAATCTAGTACTAGAGGATATGCTAAGAGCGTATGTTAGTGAGAAGCAATCCAATTGAAAAGATTATTCTCTCTGTGTTGGAGTTTGCTTAATGCTGCCAAACATGTTACAACTAAGTTTATTCCTTTTATTTTTATGTCAAGTTTTCAACCTCAATCAATAGTTATGGTTGGGTTGGCTATTGATAAGGAAGTCAAGGACTCAATCTACACTAATGAGATATGTGAAAAAGTCACTTTTATGGAAAGCTAAGAAGAGATGTTTTTACATGTTCCAACACCTTTAGAAAGTTTGAAATTGGTCATTCATTTAGTTACCTCTTAGTTGTGTTAACTCATTTAAAATACTCAGATCACTGATAAATCGAGTCTTCACACTATTGTATTGATTTGGTTTTGGATATAAACCATTTACAAAAATGCTTACAAAGGGACAACAATGTAGAAGATCAAGATGTTCTTATTGATTTCATTAACCGCTCATTGCAATACGTCATGCAAGCACAACACGTGTACCGATGGCAATAAGTTTATTTCAAGAATAAAATGTCTTGGTATAAGCGTGGGTATCAACATCAATATCATGTTGTTGGAATAAATGTCGGTATATTTACCATCAAAATATACAATGAAATATATGTCGATATACTCGTTGTAGAAAGCACAAAAAAATTATAATTCCAGTGCACATAATCGTGCACATACCGAGGAATATACCGGCGCCTATTCTAACACCTGTATCGATGCCAAAACTTGCGAATTTGTTTTTGGGCAGACAGGAGGGGGAATTGATGCTGCACGTATTGTAGCACTAGGAACCAACCCTCTTTGCCCAAAGGAAGAGTGCAAAAGCAACCGCACTCTAGCTACATTGTGAGGTTGAAGAGCGAGAGGTAGATTCAATACAAATGAGCAATGTTGTAAGCATAACCAAACCACAAAATCAAAAGCTTAAGGTTGACAAGGTTCCAAAAGCATAATCATAACGTCGATTTTCAGACAATAGGCACAATGACATGAAGATTTTCTAATCATAAGTAAAACATGACTTGAAAATCGAAGTATAATGTTATGAACATTTTCAAGCAAGAATTGTACCATGATTTGAAAACCGTAACCATAACGACAAGAAGATTCTCAAACCATAAATGTATCATGATTCAAAAATTGTTACAATATTCACAACATAATTGCAAACTCATAACCATAACCTGATTGCCAAACCATAACGTGATTGCCAAACCATATTTGCAAAACCATAACCATAACTTGCTTGCCGTACCATAACCATAACATAATTTCCATACCATAATTGCAAAACCGTTACCATAACCTGATTGCCAAACCATGTTTGCAAAACCATAACCATAATCTGCTTGTCATACCATAACCATAACATAATTGGCATAACATAATTGCAAAACCATAACCATAACATGATTGCCAAACCATATTTGCAAAACCATAACCATAACTTGCTTGCCATACTATAACCATAACTTGCTTGCCATACCATAATTGCAAAACCATAACAATAACCTGATTGACATACCCTAACCATAACATGATTTCCATACCATAATCATAATCCTAAACGGAATGAAAAACCATGAACATAAATGTCAAACTGTACATGTATACAATGAATGAGAAAAATTGTATCAAGATGACCACAACTAAAAAAAGAAAACATATATGGAGGATGTCACCCTCATGGTAATGCCTCCCAACCGATGGCCTTTCCCTCCTCTTGCAGCGGGGTCAAAAGGGCCACAAGTCTATGCTTGTACCCATACTTCTCCTCTCGGCATGTCGGAGGGTGCTTCATGGTCAACTTCCTACAAAATAAACAATTAACCTTAAGATAAATATTCAAATAACATATACATATTTGGCAATTTAAAGCATACATATAATACTTACAAAATCATACCGAAGAGTGTCGTAGCTCCCACTCCCAAGATTTGATGCTCTAGTAGTCTCCAAACATGCTCTAGCTGCATCTCTCTGCTGCTAAAATCTTTGAAAATTATCCCGTGTCTCTCGTGCAATCCCCATCCACTCCTCTGCGTCCAACCAAGCCGACTTTGGATTGCTGGACCTTTACCTGTCTCTCGTCTCTAACCAATGGTGTGCCATTGTGGAAATTGGCATGCTCAAGATCCATTCATTCAAGAATGGATCGTACCTCTCTGTCGGCCTATACTCTCTTTGAATGGCCTCGATGATTTGATTATTTCTTTCATTATCTTGATTATCCAAAATCTCTATCAGAGAGTGATCAAACTGAACTATACAGAACTATCAAATCTTTGGTGCATGGTCTTTTCAACCTTATCTACCACAATAGCTCCATCCCTAGTCTTGTACACCCTGCTAGGATCATGTTCGTCTGATCCCCAAGGTGCATGTGGTTTGCCAATCGGTGAACTATCTACTGAATAAAGTGGTGGATGCTCTCTCCGTGGTGTGGATGTATCGTTAGAATCGCTATCACAACAACCATCACCTCTAGAATGACGCGCACCTCGTCTCAAAGAAGAACCAACCATCGATGTAACTCGCATACTCGAATGAGGTGTAGGACCGGTCATTGTAGGGGGCACATGAGTCCTAGGCATAGAGACAAACATAATAGGTCTAGAGAGACCAGATCCCCAAAGGTTGTGTGTGCAAGCAACCTGCTCTAGTGTGCATTGTGACAAAAAGGAACCCATCTTATCGGGTTACATACCGGCCATAGTGAATGGAAAACTAAAACTATGAGAGTATGTATCATAGTCATCGACCATGGCTACAGATACACAAATAACACAAATAAAATAAATTCGTTCAAAAAGTAACAGCCTAAGCATTGGAAATAACAATAAAAAAAGATACAACACAACTCATTATACCTATCCAATGTTGTAGACTACTTAAAAGAGTTCCTAAGCAAAAATTAGTAGTCAATCTCTCATATTCAGTGAGAGCTGATGCACCAAAAATTTCTATATCAATCTGCACTTCTGCATCTTTGTCATCAAACTCCACTTCTTCATCGCTCTCCGCATCAACTTGCATATTTGAAAGCTCATCTCTTGGTTCACGCATCTGGTCACCACCGCCCTCCAGCTCAAAATCCTCACTTACATCATCCGTCGGCCGTGCACTTTGGTCATGAAGCTCTTCAACCTCAACCTCCAATCCTTCATACACTTGCTTGCTTCATGGAGCAACTTGAACAACATGGATCCAATTGACGGAAGCTAAGTCAAAGACCACATTTTGAACATGCATGATTGCCCGAGTAACTCAAGCCTGAAAAATCATAAAAATGACATAAAAGAGTTGCCACGGCCAGGAATAGCATATACGTGAGGTTTTCAAATATACTTACCTAAACACTTGTTGAATCCTAGCTAACCGTGCATGGTCCACATGAGAATGCCTTGCACATGGGCATTTCATTGTTCAATTGATTGGGACATGTCAACCACATCAATCCCTATACATAAGATTTGGAGATCTTCTATAAGTGGTTTCAGATAGATGTCTATGTTCTTTGCCTTGTACTTTCCTAGGACAATTAGTGAAACAGGTGTCCCTTCTTGATAGCTAGCCATGTTTAAAGATTATAAGTAACCAATAAAAAAGGCCATGTGCTCCATGACAAACTCCATAATCCAAATGGATTTAGTCCATCCATTGCTAGACCAAAATGGAGGCATTGAGGCTCATCCTTAAATGTAGGTCATCTTTCCTCTATGTGCTTCCATGCACAAGATTCACTAGGCATCCACATCACATCATCTCTAGATCTAGTATTTGTATGCCATGTCATCAAAGCGGACGTAGACTTGCACCTGAACATGCTCTTTATTCTTGGAATAATAGGAAAGTGTTGAAGGATCTTTACAGGGATAAATTTCCTTGTGTGTCCTCACTATACCTGTTTGATCCACAATTGGGACACTGTTCCAAATTCTCATACTCATATTGAAAGAGTATATAATCATTAGGGCCTTCATATATTTTGTGATAATCCAAGCTCAAGTTAGTAAGAAGCATTTTAGTGTTGACAAGTAGGGGACAAGTGCATGCCTCTTCAACAATATTTTCTTGTCGAGAAACCTATCATCACATCAACAAGTGAATAAAACGATCATATTATTGAACTTTAAATTGGGCTTTGGCATGCTTAGGATACAATATATTTACGTGAAAATCTCTGTGACACTCGTGCTAGACCAGACTGCAGATTAAGCATTGCCAAAGTAGCACAAAGAACTGAGATTCTTGCACCATTGTAAATCGGCATACATGCAAGAGTCTGCATCATCTCACCCTCTTTATCATCACTATCATGCCGTCAATATGGACGTGATGACTGAGGTTGATCCGTAGTGTTGCCTTGAATATTGTCGCCACCTTGGTTTTCAATGATGGATCCATGTCAAAGAACGCATCTAACATCTTCTCCATCTCAACTTCTTGGAATGTGAAATCGAGTATTGGTGTGGTAGACTCCACTTATGGCTGTTTGTTGTTTGATAATCACCTTCTCTGTTAAAAAATGGAGCAATATCAAGTTGTAAGGGTTGATCTATTGCCTCTGGACCATGAGATCGGTAATGCAGATCTTGTAGTTGCTCTATGAAAAAGAGATCATTATTGTGTATGTGTTAATCATAGATTTTTTGTTTTTGAAAGATTTGATGCATGCATTGTGCACAAGGGTTGATCTACTACCTCCGGACCATGAGATCAATGACACAAATCTTGTACTTGCTCTATGAAAAAGAGATTGTTATTGTGTATGTGTTGATCATAGATTTGTTGTTTTTAGAAGACTTGATGCGTGCATTGCGCACAAGGACACACCATCTGTCCTCCATACTTGATCTTTCAATGATGCAACAAATGAACAAATCAATCACTCTTGTTATAAGTACACACCCACGTCTACATGACAATGCATGTACATAGATGCAATACAAACCCTAATCTTCTACATGCGGATTACTTGAATGGATCGATCTTATACGAAATGATCCTCAACAGACTTCCATTTTTGAAAATCATTTGCATTTTTGGAATCTGATTGTATTATTAAAATCTGTTTGCTTATTTTACTTTGCTTGTCAAAATTCGTTTGTGTTTTTGAAGACACAAGCCGTTTTTGAAGTCTATTTGTATTTTTTTTTACCATTTGTTGCTAGCTCTAGCTACCTCACATTCTCTATCCATGTTTGATCCCCGTACACCTTGGTTTAGAGGTGCACGGAGATCAAGACCACCGGATAATAATATCATCTTATTTGGTCAATGCCTATATATGAGGATTCCATATAAGTACACACATATGTCTACATGACAATGCATGTACGTATATCTAGTACATACCCTAATTAGTACATGCAGATTGCTTAAATGAACCAATCTAATATGGACCGATCCTCAATAGACTACCATTTTTGAAGATCATTTACGTTTTGGAATCCGTTTTTGTTTTTTAAGTCTATTTGCATTATTAAAGTTTGTTTGCGTTATGTTAATTCGTTTGTCAAAGTTTGTTTGCGTTTTTGAAGTACACAATCCGTTTCAAAAGTTTGTTTCCGTTTTTGAAGTCCATTTGTATGTTTTCTACCATTTGCCACGCTCGATCCCCGCATACCTTGGTCTAGGGCTCGTCTAGAGGTTCACATAGATCAGAACCACCAAGTAATACTATCGTCTTTATTGATCAATGCCTATATTTGAGGGTTCGATATAAGTACACACCCATGACTACATGATAATGCATGGACGTAGATTCAGTACAAACCCAAATCTAGTACATGCGGATTGCTTAAATGGATCCATCTAGTATGGATCAATCCTCAATAGATTGCCATTTTTGAAAATCATTTGCGTCTTTGGAATATGTTTGCATTTCTGAATTCTATTTGCATTATTGAAGTTTGTTTGTGTTAGTTTAATTTGTTTGTCAAAGTTTGTTTGCATTTTTGAAGTACACAAGCCATTATGAATTTCGTTTGCATTTTTGAAGACCGTTTGTATTTTTTCTACCATTTCTTGCTAGCTCTAACTATCTCACATTCTCTAGCCATGCCCGACCCCCACACACCTTGGTCTAGAGGTGCACAGAGATCAAGACCATCAGATAATAATCTCATCTTTATTGGTCAATGCCTATATTCAAGGGTTTGACATAAGTACACACCCATGTCTACATGACAATTCTTATAAGTAGATCCAGTACAGACCCTAATCTAGTATATGTGGATTGCTTAAATGGACCAATCTAATACGGACCGATCCTCACTAAACTGCATTTTTGTAAGATCATTTGCGTTTTTGGAATTTATGTTTCTTTGTTTGCATTTTTGAAGTACACAACCCGTTTTTGAAGTTCGTTTGTAATTTTTCTACCATTTGTTACTAGCTCTAGCTACCTCACATTCTCTAGCCATGCCTGATCCGCACACACCTTTGTATAGAGGTGCACAAGGATTAGGACCAACGGATAATAATCTCGTCTTTTTTGGTCAATGCCTATATTCCAGGGTTTGATATAAGTACACATCCATGACTACATGATGATAATGCATGTACGTAGATCCAGTACAAACCCAAATCTAGTACATGCAAAATGCTTAAATGGACCGATCTAGTACGAACCGATCCTCAAAAGACTGCCATTTTTGAAGATCATTTGCATTTTTGAAGTCTGTTTGCATTTTCAAGTCCGTTTACGTTCTTTTACTTTGTTTATCAAAGCCCGTTTGCGTTTTTGAAGTGGGTGATATCATGAAAAGGTGATGCAAAAAGTAGTATCCTTGACACTTCTTGTGTGGCACTTATGGATGGTGCTTTGGCACACTTTGTTTTAGGTTCTTGTGAAGAGTAACAATTTTAATTTTTTTAAAACTTTGCCGCCAACAACTTTAACGATTTCTTGGCTTTTGTCTGTCTGTCTGCCTTTCACGCGTGCTGCTGTAGCTGAGCGCCTTTGTCTGGAGTCTGAGCTCTCTTTCCCTCTCCCTGGAGTCTGAGCTCTCTTTCTCTATCTCTGCTTACATGCCATGCAACAATCTACAACAATCTGCCTCCATATCTTAGGAGCCTTCTCTTGAAGCAAGCAAGCTTGGCTTGTGTAGCCCTCTGCCTCATTAATGTCTACCTGGCTTGATGTAAGCCATATTACAATTGACAGGTATTGGTGTGGCTGGAGAGAATCATGGATGGAGAGAATTTGCAGCAGGGTGTTGGTGTGGCTGATCAGATGTGGCATTAAGAATTTGAACGGTAGCAACCTTATCTCTACTCTCAATGTGGATAGCAGCCCATGAATAGATGCATCAACAGGTTGGGAGAGGAAATTCAGCACCAACATGTATGTGATGGTGAGAATAGCTTGGAAGATGAGGGGATGTTGCACTGGAGGCACTGGCAACCCCACATGAATACACACACCGATAAGTTGGGAGAAGAAATTCAGCACCAGCCCATGTGTGTAGGTGTGAACAATTTGGAAGAGGGGAGTGTGCACCAAAATCATTATCTACACAATTTGCAACTTGCAATGCATCCCCAATCTACGGAGGCAACAATTGGACACGAACAACATCCAAATGTGGATCACATTGGATGGCAACGCATGATTGCAGACAATGAGTTTGGTTGCAATGAGCAAGATTCAAATCCAATGGAGTGGTCTCACTCATCTGAAGATCATGTAGAAGACAATCCAATACATGATGGGCTGGCACCTCATGGCCGCATCGAGTACTCAACTTCAATTTGCCAAGAAGCCACACGCAGGATGCGACAATATTAGGCCATGACAAAACGAGAGAGCCGTCAAAGGAAAAGAGAACGTGATGCATCATGATTGTCAACGCCGGAAGATATGAGTACATTTTTCACAACAATGGTGCTTTGCTGGCAGGAAGCTACAAAAGGCATGAATTGTGAAGCTAAGAAATCCACCTTTCAATTGCTTTTAGAGAAGCCAGCTTTTTGACAGTTGCACCATGGAGTAGAGAAATCTATACTCTCCAACATAAACGGTACAGTCACCAAAGTCAAAGCATCATTGTCTAAAGAGGAGCTGAAACTTAAAAGGGCTTTATGCATGATGATGGTGAATAGCGAAGGGGATCCATCAAGGTCTATAAGCAATTCGGAGATGGCGAGGTTCACAGGGCTGCATCGATGAAATTTTGCAGCAGCTAATGAACGCTTAAAACAGGCTGAGGCGGGATCATTTCCATTGCAATTATGCCGACGCCAATAGCGTCAAAGCCGTCGCATCACACAGGAGATAAGAGACAATATTTTTGCTTTTTGGCAAACAGAAACGCGAGTGTCGCCAAACAAAAAGGATGTGTGCCGGAAACATCTCTGACAAAAATCTTACATTAAGCATCCAATATATTTTCTTGAAAAGTCACAGGTATGCTCTGAAAATTCTTGAATTATTTTGTTCTCTTGTATGCAATAGTATAGGTACCATGCCTACATAGGTAATAACTACATATAGGTAGTATTACATCAAGTATAATGCTGTCTGTCAAGCCCGAGAGGTGTGTAGGCTCCAAAAGGTAATCTTTTGGTACTTCTGGAGGACTAGCATTCATGAGGGGAGTCAAGTACCTCAAGTATACATAAAATCAATCAAAGGTGCTTTGGGGAAAGTTGCATAGACTCTTCAATACTACCAAATCTTCTATATGTTACTTTGTAGGTGTATATTAGCTTGAAGATTACCTTGAGTACCTACATGTAGATGGTAGTAATTCTTTCCTGTCACAAGGGTTGGTGCTCAAAAGCACCAATGTAAACTCATAAGTCCTATTTGGGTACTTTTGGATGACCAATGTACATTCAATGGTAGTTTAAAACAACCTTTGTGAACTCATAGGTCCTTTATAACCATGCATGTATACTATTAGGTCCTCTTAGGGTACTTGGAAGCTTCAAAGGTACCTTGAGATTAGGTAGAAGCTACCATGAGACCAAACATGTACTTCCAAAATACCAAATCTAGGTATAGGTACTTTAGAGGTAGTCTTTGTGGTGCTTATTAAAGTACCAATTGCAGGGGCTTAGGTACTTTGCAGAAGTTGATACTTCTTAAAGCTAGCATGAGACCAAACATGTACTTCCAAAATACCAAATCTAGGTATATAGGTACTTTAGAGGTAGTCTTTGTGGTGCTCACTAAAGTACCAATTGCAGAGGCTTAGGTACTTTGCAGAAATTGATAGTTCTTAAAGTACCATTTATAATGTCTAAGGTACTTTAGTACCTAATGAAAGGTCTAGGAAAGTACCATGTTAGGTAGAAAGTTCAAGTTACAATGACTTTGACCTTGTTTTGACTACAGGTTTTGATGAGATTTACTTTTCATTGGACAGGTGGAGCTCTATACGAGATTCCAAACGCAGTATTCACACATCAAGATCTATCTCATATGTTTTGAAGGATTGAAGCCTTGGTTTGTTCGCAAGTTGAAGAATAGGTACACTTGCTGCTGTATTGCTTACATACAAATGATATACATCAAGCTGGAAGCATTCAACCAGATGAGACAAAACAAGACAGGAGTGCAAAGTGAAGGCTGTGGCTGCATTTGTGATATATGCTTCATAGAAGAGGTCCTAGGAAAGTGTGGAGCTGCTGCGTACATGCACAGTAGCATCAACAGCTTGTTGGCTGAGATGGTATTATGTCCAAAGCCAGATGAGTCTACGTTTCATAAACTGTCTTGCTTGAAGAAAGATTGTGATCAATGTGGATCAATGCGGGTAGTGCTTTGTCCAAGAGAAAAATCTAAAAATGCATTCCATATTTTAGTAAAGGTGTTTGAAGACGTTGCATCAGCCCATCAAGAAGGCAAGAAGCGCAAGGATCTACTGGTCAAGGAGATGGGATGAAAGGACTTTACATCCTTCCTTGAAAATCATCTAACAATCTACATCAAACACACTTTTATTGCCAGGTGGAAATCTCAACAATTCAAAGACTGCATTCAAAGGTTTCCTAGAGATGTGGTAGTCTCTGTTATAGACTTTGCTGAAAATTACTCTTTCAAGGAGCAAAATGAAATCCAATCAATGCATTGGTACTCTTCACAAGTCACCATCTTGGTGCACATCACTTATGTTCGGGACGAGTCTGACAGGGTCTTAAAATATATACATTTTTACATATCTAATGACAAAGAGCATGACACATTGTTTGTATAGCATTGTATGCAAGTTCATAGTGTGTGGCTACAGGAGCAAGGCTTCAACTTCTTGAAGCGGCACTGGGTCTGGTCAAATGGATGTGCTACTCAATCCAAGGCATCTAGACCATTTTTCTTTGTGTCAAGGTATGCTAGCTTCCTTTGACTCTTAAACAAGTGTGCGAGTTTTGTGTTATTGCCTAGTCTTTGAGACATGTGATTGATCTAGGTACTACTCTTTGACTGGCATTGAGATGCTATGGAGTTTCTTTGCATCGGGCCATGGCAAAGGAGAGCGTGATGGGGCTGGCGCTATCGTCAAAAGGGCTCTGACACATGAACAATTGAAACCTGATGCTTGGAACATGAAGTGTGCCAAGGATGTGGTTAATTTCTTGAAACATAAATTTCATGATGAAAACACCTAGTCAGATGTGACTCGAATTTTTTGGGATGTTGAAGCGGCTAATGTACCTAGGGAGAGGAAATGGAATTGCAAGCGAGTGGAAGGGTCACACTCATTGCATTGTGTGAATGGACACTTTAGGAATGACAAGTGTGCACTGTGCTATAGAGCTCTCTCATGTTTTTGTTTGTTTTGTATGTCACAACGTTGGAGGTGATGCCTTAACAACACACACATCAAGAAGTGGAAGTACATCAGCATCGAACCCTTGGATGGTAGTGATGGAGAAAGCGATCAATCAAGTGACAATGAAAGATCAGATTTTCCTATGTATGGTGGAAATCACGATGCAATCAGTGACGCTCTGCGTGTAGGTGACAACTTTGCCACGAATGCAAACGAAGATGGAGCAGACATCTACCTCTTGAGGTGCTCAAAGGAGAAATACAAAACAACACAAGTGCTAAGAGATTCTTGGGACAATTGTATTTTTCCAAATTCATATCTGGTTGAGGGATACTACTATGAGCTAGTTGATGGTACCGAGGATGTTTATTACATCCCTCTAGAACAGCCAAAAGTGTTGTTGGCATCGCACTTGGTTCGATCCATCAAGATACCCTTGGAACTCTTACATGGTGAGCCACATAAGTTCAGATTATCTGCAGAAGTTTATAAAAATGTGTACAATAGCATGCCAATGGTCTTGTAGGTCTTTCTATATTGGAGCCTGATAAATAGTTGTTTTGCTGCAATTACTGTTCATTATATTTGAGTCCTCCAAAAACACATAATCACAAATGTAGCCTCCTGATTCTTACATGGCTGTGTGGAGAGTGTTAGCTTACAAATAGGTAGCTGTAATGACAAGTCTGCTTATACAAGGGGTTTCTACAAAACTTGGCTTCACAAAATTACATAAGTTCTTTACAAATACACCACTACATGACAATGTAGAGACACTAGCGCTTAAAGAGCATTGGCATCAATTGTGGCCCTTTCAAGTATTGTTCATAATTGGTCATCTTTCCACCACGCCGAAGTGCAGCTTTAACATAGTCGTCCTTCGATGTAGGCTTCAGATTATTGAAGATGACAGCTTTGGCTGACCGATCTGTAGGATCACGCCATTTCACAAGAGCCTCCTTCATGACCCTGGACAAGAAGTCACTACGCCGCTCCTCTAGGCTAGGTACAATGATGTAGGAACCGAGAGGATTATAATGGAATTTATAAAAACTATTGTCAATCAATAGCACATTGCTCGCATCGTATCGTCGAACCACCTTCAAAAAAAATTTCAAATTCTTGAAAAAAACTGGTTTTCCACCTGCCATGGAGAATGTGGCTACATCACATAGCTGTTGTCCTGACCATCCACTGAAGTAGTCACAAATCCCCTTAAAACCTGTAGAGACTATTCTGTCCACTCTTTCCAGCATTGCTGAACTCCAGATGTAAATATTTGCCCAGCCCACAGCCCAAGATAAGAATTGTTTTGCATCCTTGGGAACGAAGAGATACCTGAAAACTACAACAATTCCCGCTCGGTGGGCATGCATAAGTCATACATATAGCAAAAATTCTGAAAAAGGCTCAATCAACCTGTCCCTCGCCTCTTGGATGAGGTCAAATGTAGTAGTTTCCAGATCAGAAGGGCTAGATTTAAACCATGAAGCACAAAGAACACCATTAATATAAAACACTAATTCTGGTCGTGTAGGGTTATTGAATGGCAATGATGTGATTGTGCTTAGAACATATGGCGGTGGATCTCTGATGATTATTATTTCCTTGATAGGTAGTTTGAGAGTCCCCTTTTCTTTTGGTATCTCTGTAAAAGACATGGTTGCAAATTGAAAAGGAATAGACTAAGCACCTTTTGAACACTGTACAAACGTGACCGTTGCAATAAAGCAAAAAAGATAATTGAGGCCAACATAAAATTCTCATTTGTATTCCAAAAGCAAGAATCAAAGATTCTGGACATTACAAGAGAGTGAAGACACTAAGTGACAAATGTCACGGTTTCTTGCAAACACGAGGCTTTGGGCGGTGGGAAATATTACTGGGATGTCGGAGGGGAGTACTTTTCATGGGGGACTTCTTCGGGGGAGGTAGTGACTCTGGAACTTCCTTGCTCGTCGCTTTTCCATCTCCACCTGAAACCAAGACCCACTCAAATTACATGCAGTTGAGCATGAACATAAGTTACAGAAATGACACTATCAATGAGCTTGAACCTACAAACTTCCTCTATGTGCTAAGATGCTTTTCCTGAACAATTCATGCATAAAGGAGGTCTCACCATCACTCTCATCCTCTACTTTGTTAGATTTCTGTTGGGAGCGGGTGATATCTGCTGCTCGCGCCTTTTTGGACTGTCCAACTGCACCATAAAGGGGGAACAATAAAAATCACTCAATGCCTACAGGGATCCAAGTCCTGTGGCCAAAACAACTTACCATCATTGTGTTTCTTTCTCTTCTTTGAGATCTTCACCATATCACTATGGAAGACAGGGGAATTTGGATTTGCATCAGTGTGAACCATTTTTTGCATGGCTTCAACTCCCTCTTGCGCTACAGCATCCGTCAAAGTAACATCAGCATTTTCCATTGGTTCAGTTACATTTTGTTTTGGTTCACCTTCTGTTTGTTCAAAGGGCTCCACCTTAACAGCTGGGGTCTTGTCACCTGCCACATGCGAGCCTTCCTCGCCAGCTAGATTTTTGTCACCTGCCAAGGATGAGCCTTCCCTACCAGCTAGAGTTGACTGATCAACAAACTGCATGTCTGTGTCCACAGTGGGGGCGTCGAGAGTTGCATCAACATTCTGTATTGGCACCTCAGCTGGTAATGTTGCTGCATAAGGCATATGACTGGAACCTACCACTACACCACAAAAGCATGCAAAATAAGTTAAAACCATTCTTAGCAAACTCTAATAATCAAAATAGACATGGAGAATAAAAAACCAACCATTATGCACAAGCATTGACTTTGCCGATTCCAGAACGCTCTGCTTACAAGAGGGGTTGGGACATACTTTCTTTGACGCAGTCTATCCAGCAAAACACAAAGCATGGTATGTATCACCACATGCTAGTGTATATACACACACAACATCGTAACCCACAAAAGCTAAAAAACATGGAGCACAAGCTCCTGGAACAGTCACTTTGGCCTGCAGTTGACTCCCATGCTCGCCAGCTGTGGGACATAGCAACATTGAATCACCTCTCTTCACTTGCACTAGCAAGCTCTCACAAAATTT
Source organism: Adiantum capillus-veneris (assembly GCF_014529385.1). Classification (NCBI taxonomy): domain Eukaryota; kingdom Viridiplantae; phylum Streptophyta; class Polypodiopsida; order Polypodiales; family Pteridaceae; genus Adiantum; species Adiantum capillus-veneris. The sequence continues at coordinate 18,605,933 of NC_140960.1, read as the reverse complement.
GACTTGAGCAGCACATGTAGCTTCTGATGCTACCAGGTCAAGCAGTTCTTTCTGCACCACAAAGGGGAAGTAAATATTAGTCCATCTATCCAAGATCAAATGAACTATCATGATTACTTATACATATAGTACCAAGGGATAGCAAGGGTATGTTGAAACCACCAATTGCAAGTATTGTCAAAAAAGTAGCAAGGATACACTGTAGGGACTTTCGACAGTACCAAGGATAGGCTCAAAGTACCAATCAAAAGAACTTACCATTGAAGGTACTTTGCAAAAAAGTAATAGGTACTTTCACAATGTACAAACACATGCATGGTGCTTTGCAAAAAAGGCAAATATGTACTTTTACAATGTACAAACACATGCATGATACTTTGGAAAAAAGGCATATGTACTTTCACAATGTACAAAAACATGCATGGTACTTTGGAAAAAGGCATATGTACCTTCACAATGTACAACCACATGCATGGTACTTTGGAAATAAGAAATATGTACTTTGAAAGATAAATGCATATGATTTATCAATAAAATTATGACAAGTACTTTAAAATCTACCAAGTAATACAACATTATGTACAAAAAACCTATGTGGAACTCATGGAACTTGCAAAAAAGGAATAGGTACTTTGACAGTGTACAAACACATGCATGGTGCTTTCCAAAAAGGCATATATGTACTTTCACAATGTACAAACACATGGATGGTATTTTGAAAAAAGGCATATGTAATTTCACAATGTACAAACACATGCATGTTACTTTGAAAAAGAGGCATATGTACTTTGGGCCCAAGAAATATGTACTTTGAAAGATAGATGCATATGATATCTTAAATAAATCTATGACAGGTACTGTAAATTCTACCAAGTAATACAACAATATGTACAAGTGCCTATGTGGTACTCATGGTTGCACCTTCAATGTGAACTACCATACAAAAAGCTTCCTTATTAATTAGCTCCAAAAAGTACCTTAAATCATAGTCACATACATGGACTCTGTGATTTCCTCCAGTATCCCTCAGCTTTGTGAAGCAGTGGACAGTAAACTTCCGTTGGTGCTTACAAAAAGTACCATGATCTATTCAATCATTGTCAAATGGTAAATTTTTAGAGCATGACCTATTTTCTACTGCACCTAAGCTCTACAAAGCACCAATAATATCTCATTGGGTACTACAAAAATTACCATGGTGTATATTATCGCATTCACGCGGTGAAATTTGACAGTTCTACCTCGTTTCTACCATCCCTAAGCTTGAGTGAAACATCTATAAGGATCCATTGGTACTTATATAAAGTACCATGTCATATTTAACCCTTGTGAAATGGTGGAGTTTAAGTAGTTCTATCTACTTACAGTGCCTTGTTAAGTACCAATAAGACTCCATTAGCACTTGTAGAAAGTACCATGTGAAACACAATTCCAGTCAAGTGGTGAATATTGAGAGTTGATCTTGTCAACATGGTACTTACACTATCCTTTAAAATACCTATGGTGCTTAGAAATAATGTAAAAACTAAATACAAGGTTTACTTTTAATACGCAATGTATCAGCCTTGACGTGTACCTCTATACGATCAACATCGGCTCTAATCTGGGAGTGGCTTGCATCAGCCCCAAGGGCGGTCAACACACTTGAGAGAGCAACGATCTTTGCATCAATCACCAAAAATTCAAAATCAGAGGCAACACCTACTCCCTTCATGCTGACCTATAGTGTTTGCAGCTCACTCAATTGCCCTTGAAGCACGGCTGCAGCTGATGATGTTCCCTCTATCCTCCACATGCTTTGGATTTTCTCTTGTAGTTGGACTTGGGCTGCACCTATTGTGCTTTTCACACACTCTAGTTCTGTCTTTCTTGCAGCCAACATCTGCTCCACTTCTGCCAAAATATGGAGGTTAACAAGGCTGCAATTCAGATTTAGATGAGGGCCCAAAATGCAAGAAATAGAGCCTTTCCCTGTCATCCTCCGATGTTCAATGAGAGACTCCAGAGTGAACTGTGTGGTCTGAGTCACCTGCTCACTGTCCTTGTTGCAATCAACCCAATTCTTGAGCTTTTTTTCCATCCCACCCGGGAGCTTCTTGCAATGGTCTAGGACCTGCTCACCAAAAACAACCCATGCAACCTTCCGCTGACCCTTTGGACTCTGCATGGAAGATGGACATCTCTCATATACAAAAAGGGTTGAAAACTTGTGCGTGATTTCTTTGTTGGTTGGCATGGCTTGATACACTTTGTGAAACAATAACCTGCATTCTTCCGCATATTCTGGCCGCACTTGATGCAAGAAGAGCCTGAAACCTTTCTCCCTTTTCTTTGTGAAGACTGACAGCCAATCCTCATGTGTCACATCCTCATCAGACAAATGCTGGTATAGCTTGCCTTCCAAGCTCAAGCCGTACTCCTCATGTAGGTCATGTCATGTAAAGCAGAATCTGGTCTGCTTGGGATATTGCACCTTCCGAGATGCTACCATTGGATTAGAAAAATAGCAAACGTGCATGTAAAACAACCAGGCACAACTTTTACCACAAAGTACTATCATGACAGGGTGAGCCATTTATGAGAAGGAAATGATTGATTACAATTGCTCTTATCAGAGGCAGGAAAGGTGTCCTTGTCGACATACTTGCCCCACTCTTGGGCTTGCTGCTGCTAGAATGCAAGCTAGTAGATGACAAGGTGCACTTTCGTGGGGGCGTCTTCATTTCTGGTGTACCCATTAAAAAACATCAAATCTTCAAAAATGTATGCAACACCATGAGAGAGAGAGAGAGAGAGAGAGAGAGAGAGAGAGAGAGAGAGAGAGAGAGAGAGAGAGAGAGAGAGAGAGAGAGAGCATAATTGAGAGAGAGAGCATAATTTGCAAAGACATGATGCAGCATGCTTGCAATTGACAAGCAACATCTCTCTCTCTCTCTCTCTCTCAAACACACACACACACACACACACACACACACACACACACACACACACACACACACACACACACACACACACACACACACATAGGGAGGGAGAGAGGCATGCGCGTAGAAACCTGGGCAGCCAACAAGCAACATTTCACACACACACATAAAAATATGGCCCAACATTGGGTAGTTGACAAGAAACATTTCTCTCTCTCTCTCTCTCTCTCTCTCTCTCTCTCTCTCTCTCTCTCTCTCTCTCTCTCTCTCTCTCTCTCTCTCTCTCGCATGTGCGCGCGCACACACACACACAAGTACTAGGGAGAGAGGCATGCACAAAGAAACCTGGGCAGCCATCAAGAAGCATCTCTCTCTCTCTCTCTCTCTCTATCACACACACACACACACACACACACACTCCTCACCAGCCTTGAGTAGTAAATGGCTTGCCTGCTGGATGAAGGAGATTGTGGCAGTGTCACATAGGAGAGAGTAGCACTGAATTTGCTCCAACAAGTCGTACGAAGCTCACGGGCCTCTTTGCATGGAAGGCTCCTCGACGGTCACTGGACTTCCCAAGTGCCAGTATGCTTGCATTTCAAAAAATGATGAACTCTTGAAATGAACCTCCCAAATCTTGGTACACTTAATCAAGTTAATCTAGACCTCACCCAACGTGAAAGTACCAAAGTGATCCACCATTTTTTCCTCAAAAATTGACCACCTTTTTATGCTATCACCCAAGTATCCATACAAGGTGGATCGCATTTTTTGGACATCCCCTTTTGCAACCTCATCATGTATTGCATAGATTGGGTATTGGTTCATATTATCATTATACATTATTCCAATTAGATGGCAATCAATCTAGCATATATGACTATGGTGATGCCATATTTGAGCACCTTGACATTGGCATATGTGACTATGGTGATGCCAGATTTGAGCACCTTGACATTGTTTTGAGATTTGTATGCTAATTATGGCCAATTCAAAGCAATCGGTGCATTTTTTTTGTAAAGATATGGCCTCTTGCCTTGCTTGCATGCTTAAGACAGATATTGGCTAAGGTGAGAGCGTACTTCAATCCATTTGATAATTTTGAGTTTTTGTTTTACTTCACACTTGTTTGCATGCATTCTTTGCTAGTATTCATGGGAAAATTTTTGATCTCTTTTGGTCTCCCTTATCTACACACACATATGTATGCAATTGTTGTATATTTATGTATGTGTTGTTGTATCAAACTTAATATATATACACAAAAGAACATAATGTTCAAAAAACAAATGGCTTTAGCTAAGTGGACAATGATTTGTACAAAAATGACTCATTCTTAGATTCATTTTGTACAATACAATAAGAATGAGGCATCATTATAATGATACTATACAAAACTAATAGACCTATTGAGATCATCTAGATCAATAGGGATCTTCAAAGTTGAACAACAACAAGCTAAACCATTTTAAGTAAATATAGCATTCTCACCTACATCCATATAAACAAGACAACATATTTGTTAACCTTGAATATTACAACTGTCGATGAACCTATGAGTTGTTATCCTTGAATATTACAACTGTCGATGAACCTATGAGTTGTTATCCTTGTCCTACTTTAAATTATTTTAACTTAAACCACTATTTAGAATGGTTTTATATCTATGTGGATTTTGTAAACATCAAAAGGCCATCACCCATTCTAATTCAAGTGGCATTACAGTAGGTATTTTACAAGTTATAACTTATTAGTAATCAATTTTCAACTTTAAAAAATCCAATTTAATCATATAAATTACATTTCCTTCAAAAGAAAATTGAAAAAACTGTTTTATGTACCTAGAAAATCAATTATTTTAAATTTTTAGGACCATAAACTTGTCCCACTATCTTGCTAAACCATCAACATTGAAAGCATGAAGTGATTTAGTTATATCAACGAGTCAGAAGCTAAATCAAGGCATCATTTAATGATCAATGTAAAACTGCATATAAGTATACTCATTTGCCATCAATTCCCTAATCATAGAGGGTCAAAATTCTCATCATGAAACCATCCAAAACTACGAGAAGTTATGATGTAGCACAAAGTACAAAGTTGGCCTACAATATTTCATTTTTTAAAACTTTTCAAAGCTAAGCATCATCTAGGGGGGTTCATGGATTTTATCATAAGATCAAGCTGGACCAATATGCTACAAAAATAGGATAAGTGTCCTATATCTATGGCAATACCAAATGAGAAGTATGATCCAAAGCCCAATATGTATTAAAAATTTGATTTTTTCATGAACCAATAGAATGCAAAGAAGTTTCAAATTAAAGCGGAATCAATAAGGCATTTAGAATTTAGTTAATCATCCAAGATTTATAGCTGGTTTTCCATGCAGGAATCCAAAACAATTTTCATATTCTTCAAACCAACAATAAAAAAAACTATCCTTGTAAAGATTTTTTTCTGAACATCATTTCCACTAAGTTACAAGTTAATATTTAATGTAGGTTGGGCATCACCATTTATGTTACAATTGATGCATACCATCATGGCACAATATTTCACCATAAATATACATCTTGTGTTCTCAGTCCACATAAACATTTTTATATTTTTTAGCCTATCACACGGGTAGTCCTTTTCCTTCATATTATTAAGCATTGTTAATACTTAGTCTCAAAACGTGTAAACCAATTATAGAATCATGCTATAACGGTATTTTCAGCCAATCCTCGTGAGATAAGTCCTTTAAAAAAAAACTCAAGTTTTGTAGGTATGAAGTCAAATGATTTTACCAAATTTCAGCTTTGTAAGGAATTAAAACTTATCATGGGGCTACTTCCGACTTTTACTGTCATATTTATTATGAACCAGAATGACTATGCTACACTTACCCTCAATTATGATAGATTTTTGAAAAAACAGGCATATTCTTACAAAGTTTCTTAAATAGTTTACTTTCATCATAATGTTTGTTAAAAGTGATTTGAAAAGCTATATTATGTACCTAGAAATTTGTTGGGGGTACCATCGTAGCATAGCTCCAATGACCAACAATAATTGTCAATCCAGAGGGATGAACTACCCAGCTAGGGCATGGAACACTCAATGATTAGTGAGCTAATCATGGAAACACAAATGGCAGCTCTATGAGGTGAGATTTTGCGCCTATGGAGGAGATAAACCACGACATTTGACAATCTCCACATCCACTTCTCTTCACTTCAAATCAACCCAATCACACACACTAACGATTGCAAACATGTCCAAATCACTTGCAACACACTAATCACAAGCACACACACATAAATCTATTGAGCATCCGCACTCCAATCAAACCTACATGCACACACAACAATTAGAGGAAAATCACACAAGATTAGACTATGATTAACCATTAATTAGTTATGATCTAGCTAATCAAAGCATCATTAACAATCATAAGAAGTATGAGAGAGTCATAGTGAAAGAGAAGTAAGCCTATATTAGTGTTAATCAAGTCACATCAGCAACCAAGGAGAAGCTCAAGGACTCCATAGCCACACACCTCATGAGCTCTCACCAAAGAGTGGACTCAACAAATGAGGATGAGAATCCCAATTTCATTTACACACTATCTTATATACCTAGGGTAAAAATATGCAATGTCCGGGTGCCCAAGGCCTTTAGGAATCCACAACTTATTGAATTTGCAACCTAGTCACACTAACTGACCTATTCATTATACCTTTGAACTCTCATTGAGCCCGAACCCGTGGCTTGAAATAATTGGAAAATTACGATACATGGACATTTTGGAAAAATGTATGTGTAACTCAAATCTTCACTGCCTCTTTGCATATGTCTTTGATGTGCATTCATAATTCTTGGCCTTTAGAAACTTTGTTAGCTGATGTCCGCTCAGTTAACATTCTCCGCTTTCGATTTAGTGTCCATCCTTGGGCATTGTTGAAAAGTTTCTGTGGAGGTTGTGGAAGGTTTTTGATTGGTTGTTGATGGGCTGTCTTCATTTGTCGTTGAATTTGTTGATGAGGTCCATTCTATTGTAGCATATTGATTGGTCCGAATTCATTTTTGATGTGAAAGATAATTTCACATTTGTCCATTGTAGCAACATAATGGCGAGGATTTGTTTATTTATTAAGAGTAGGTACAAGAGAAGTAGAATGATGAGGATCTAATATCTGGATGACCAAAGGAAAAAACCCAGTGGGAAAAAAGCATCTTTGGGATACATGCATTATTATAGTACTTATTAGCATTGGAAATATTAATAAAGTACTGAAGGAATTATTTGCTGATGGATATGGAAATAAGAGGTAGAAAATAGAAGGGTAGCATGATGGAACATTGGTTTGCCTACTAAAGTCCTCTCAAGGTGCATACGTAGAAGCAAAAAAGAGTGTCTAATGCATATGTCAAATAATGGGACATCCTATATGTATTCATAGAAATGCATTGAAAACAATATCCTGTGCAAGAAATACTTTTTGAGGGGTTCAAAAAAGAAGAAGGTGTAGCTATAAAAGCATATGTCATGGCTTTACAAGTTCAACGTGGCGTTGGGTTCGCCACAGGCCTGACAAAGAGTGAGAGAGAGGGCATGTGTGTATGTGTGACTCCAAGGCGGCGGCATTAACAATGTGTGTAGCTTCATGGCGAGGTGGATCATGGAGCAGAGAGAATAGGTGGGGCCTGTCAGCAAATGAGACAGAGAGGGAGAGTAGAGGGAAACGACAACGTGGCGTTAGTGTGTGGGTGGACCTTCACTCAACGAAGAGAGAGAGAGAGAGAGAGAGAGAGAGAGAGAGAGAGAGAGAGAGAGGGCTTGATTTTTTTAAAAAAACTAACGAGAGAGTGAAATAAATGAGAGAGTATCTTTAGTGGCCCTCAATAACAAAGAGAGAGAAAGTGAGCGGAGATTCTCTTAGGCGCCTAAAGGGCAGCATGGGAGGAGAGAGAAAGTGAAAGTAAGAGAGAGAACATCTTAAGTGCGTCTAAGATGGTTGGGGGAGGCCCTTTTCTTAAAAGAAAAGTCTATCTAACCTTAAATCACCGCAAGGGAGGATTCTCACCTACACATGCCATTGAAGTCGATTTTTTGCCGAGGTCAAAATTTTACCATCGCTCACCACACGAATGTTGACGCCTTGCTGCATCGCATACCCAAAGCTTGTAAAAATTTGTTGGCGCTCACATTGAAGCAAATTTTTCAGTTTTTGACTTCTCAAATGCCTAGAAATGCAAAAATTAGTCCGAAAATGCTAAAAATAACCCAAAAATCCAAAAGAATTTCAAAAGAATCCAAAAAAATCTCAAAAAAATCTATAAATCTCAAAAAATCATTAAGAAATATAAGCAAACACTTTCAATACCCATAAACATACCAAAAATAGTAGGTTTATTGTAATCGCCAATTATAATAAAATCAACAACTCGATCCCCAAAAATAGCAAATCGCACAAAACTCCACCAATGAGGGCACAAAAGTGCTCAAAATGATGCCCTAAATATACACACAGCTCGTCAAGATTGCAATATATCAATTTTCAATAGAATTAATAAAAAATTACAAAAAGTATCCAGAAAATATCATATTTTTTTTTGAAAAAAATTCACACATAGAGGATTAGTGTAGCCAATCTAAACTCAATTAGCACATCAATTCAATTGATAATTAATTTTGTCATTAAAAATCAAAACTAAACAATTAAACCAACAATTTGGTCAAAAATTGACACAAATGAAGTGTGTAAATCCCTGTTGTGAAAACGCAGCAATGAACCATTACACACATCAAATTTGCAATCAAACATCAGACTAATCATGCATATTAAGTACTTTTTAGGCACACATACACACAATAATATCTGACAATTTTTACCAACTTTTAAGTGCGCACACACAAGTGTTAATCTTGTCAAAATGGAAAATTAATTAAACACTCAAATTTCTAATTGGACATGACCACAACATAAATTAATCATCACATTAGCAAAATCTTAAACAACACATTGATTTTTTGGTGCACACACAAGGGAAAAATAGTGAACACACACCTAAATTTAGGCATACACACACTCAATTAGAAAACACACACACACACACACATGATTTTAGTGCACACAATTGAAATTGACCATCCAAGCATGCAATTAAGAAAATTAACATTGCACATTAGCCATGAAACCGTGAATTTGCACATTCAGTTCTAGGAAAATTTTGGCATTGTGACGGCATGCAAACATGCAAAATCAAAAGTTCCAAATCATCAAATTGACAACAACGATGCATACCGCACAAGATTTGAGTCCAATAGCACCATCTCACCGCCAAGTACACAATGTGTAGGACGCTTCCATCGATGCTCCAAAGCCCTAATCTTGCATACAAAAATCAACAAGTCATTAAGCAATTAGCACAAACTTGCATTCTTAAAAAGCAATCCAAGCCTCTAGTTAGACAAATATCAAAGCATAAGCACGAAATGTTATTCCAATTAGTTAAAAATTAGTGTGCAAGTTAGCAAAACTAGTGAAATTAGCAAGGGGTTAGTGTGAAATTAGACTGTAGGTACACAATTAGCAAGATATTGTGCCAAATTTGGGAAAATTGAACACAATGCCTTATGCACACACATCCAAAATCCACAAAACAAAACACACAAGAAAAATTAGTGAGAAAACCATTCGATTATGCCATGATTACACTAGCGTAGGCCATTGATCCTCGGCAATGATTCCAAATGTTGGGGGTACCATCGTAAGCATAGCTCCAATGGCCAGCAATAATTGTCTATCTGGAGGGATGAGCTACCCGACTAGGGCATGGAAACACTTACGGATTAGTGAGCTAATCATGGCAACACAAATGGAAAATCTATGAGGTGAGCTTCTTGGCCTATGGAGGAGATAAGCCACGATGTCTCACAATCTCCACATCCACTTCTCTTCACCTCAAATCAACCCACCAATCACACACATTAATGATTGTAAAGACGCACACATCACTAATCCCATCATGCGACCCACTAATCACACATCAATAATGATTGCAAAGATGCACACATCACTAATCCCATCATGCAACACACTAATCACAAGCACACACACATAAATCTATTGAGCATCCACACTCCAATCAAACCTACATGCACACACAACAATTAGAGAGAAATCACACAAGATTAGACTATGATTAACCATTAATTAGTTACGATCTAGCTAATCAAAGCATCATTAACAATCATAAGAAGTATGAGAGAGTCATAGTGAAAGAGAAGTAAGCCTTGATTAGAGTTAATCAAGTCACATCATCAACCAAGGAGAAGCTCAAGGACTCCATAGCCACACACCTCATGAGCTCTCACCAAAGAGTGGACTCAACAAATGAGGATGAGAATCCCAATTTCATTTACACACTACCTTATATATTGTAAGGTCCCTCCCTAAACCCTAGAACCATTTAGAACTTTTTCAGCCTAGAAAATAATTTAGAAAAAGCAAGACCGACTTATACGGACAACGAGACTTTACTCCAGAATAAAAATACACGGATATTTCAGATAAGAAATTACATCATCCCTATATTTTTCCTTTAAGATTAAGATTATTTTTATACTTCTTCATGAAAATCCGCGTGGGAACTGATCTAGATCGAGAACTAGGAGAAAAAGGGACTAACTTAATTGAAAGGTAAAGTTAAGAGATAAGAACTAAGAAGAAAATTGGGGTCCAATAGCATTTGAGAAGAGAAATTGGAGTCCAATAGCATTTGAGAAGAGAAATAGGGTCCAATAGCATTTGAGAAGAGAATTTGGGGTCCAATAGGAATTGAGAAGAGAAATTGGGGTCCAATAGGAATTGAGAAGAGAATTACACACACCTTTTTCCTATATAAGCACCCCCTCTCCTTTGTATTTGGAGATACACATATTATAAGCTACTTGCATACTTGCCATGCTCAAGACTATGCTTAAGTAACTCAAGGTTTCCATTAAACCTTGCTCTTACTCTCTCCCTCTCTTGAAGGCCAAACCCTCAACTCTCTTCCTCTCTTGAAGACCAAAACCCTTGAGGGTTTTGTGAAGAAGCTCCTCTCTCCTTCCTCTTCACCATAAATCCCTTCCTTCCTCCTTGAGCCTCACATCTCTTCAAGAAGGACTTCAACCCCACATCCATCTTGCTTAGAGGAGGTAATCTTCTTTTCTAGTAGGTTTAATTAAATGTGTTTTAACACTAGGAAGGTTTATGTGCATCATTTTAGGTTTAAGCTTTAATGGAAACCTTGCAATTAGGGTAAGTGATAAGAGTATCTATGCATCATAAAGCTAAGCTTCAAAGGTATATTTACATTCGTAAGCTAAGCTTTAATGGTAACTTTGCTCTTAGATGTAAGCTTTAGCGATTACCTTGCATTTTTAGGTTTTAAGCTTTAATGGAAACCTTGCAATTAGGATAAGTGATAAGAGTATCTATGCATCATAAAGCTAAGCCTCAAAGGTAGATTTGCATTCGTAAGCTAAGCTTTAATGGTAACTTTGCTCTTAGATGTAAGCTTTAGCAATTACCTTGCATTTTTAGGTTTTAAGCTCTAATGAAAACCTTGTAATTAGGGTAAGTGATAAGAGTATCTATGCATCATAAAGCTAAGCTTCAAAGGTAGATTTGCATTCGTAAGATAAGCTTTAATGGTAACTTTGCACTTAAGTGTAAGTTTTAGTGACTATCTTGCATTTTTAGGTTTTAAGCTTTAATGGAAACCTTGCAATTAGGATAAGTGATAAGAGTATCTACACATCGTAAAGTTAAGCTTCAAAGGTAGATTTGCACTCGTGAGCTAAGCTTTAATGGTAACTTTGCACTTAGAAGTAAGCTTTAGTGATTACCTTGCATTTTTAGGTTTTAAGCTTTAATGGAAACCTCGCAATTAGGGTCAAGTGATAAGAGCATCTATGAATCATAAAGTTAAGCTCCAAAGGTAGATTTGCTCTCGTAAGCCAAGCATTAATGGTAACTTTGCACTTAGGTGTAAGCTTTAGTGACTACCTTGTATTTTAGGTTTAAGCTTTAATGGAAAGCTCGAAAACTCATAAATTATAGGATGACCTTCTAGCTTCCTAAAATGGAAAGCTAGGTACCAGAAGAAAAGAGTAGTTGTCTAAGCTCGATAGAAGTAGTTCAATTTTTGGTATTGAAGAGTATTTTTAAAGTTTTCAATTTCAAGTTTGTTTGCAAATACGGGATGGAGGAGATAGGGGATAACTTCGCGGAATTGAGCTCCGTGTTGTTTGAACCGAAAACTCTACAAGCTTCCATGGAGATGCCCCATGGATGGCAAAGGATTGTAAAAACCTAAGAATCGACAAAAACGGGGATTGAATTTAAAAGTTTGGCATTTCCGAAGAGACATTAACCATCAAATGCCTATGGCAAAAACTCGCTTGTATTTTCTATATAAACTTGGCTAGTAGATAAATTAATGAAAGTAGGAATTAAGGTTGATAAATGAATGAACCTAGAAATTACCAACTAGGAGTTAAAAGGAATCTCGAGAGGTGATAGGGATAGCCCATTGCAAAACATAGATTTAACTAGGAGTTTTGAAGATTGTCTGGAAATGACCGGGAACCAAGATGGATCTTCTTGGGGGTCAATTTGATTGAAAGGCCGGCCCATTGAGTGGATTCTCTTGGGGAACTTGTTGGAGATTGGTCCTTTTTGGCTAGGGCAGCGTAACCGGCAAGTTGTTATACCTAGGTCATTCATGCCCGAGGGATAAGGGATGAATGGGTTTGTTTTATTTTTGCCCGGCCGAGTGAAGTACCCACGGTATCTTATTAGAAATCGTCCATAATCCGGGTATGGCCTGATGCCAATGGTTGGATGAAAAGGTTATACTCAGGGAGGATGATGTGAATTTAATTAAGGAAATTTTTTCAACATGGCTGCTTAAAAAGGAACTGGAAAGGCTAGGAATAAAGGGGCTATCCTGTGCATCTGTCACCAGATGGTGCTATACCTCTCGAAATAAAATGCTTAGGAAGGAATGATTTAATTACTTGATGAGCCTTTCCCAAACACTTAATTCTGGAAAATATTGTGAAGGTGTTGCCATTTTGATGGCTTGTAACCGATTATCTTGGCATGAATGGAGAGGTAAGATGAATTGGTTCAAACTAAATGTGTTGCATGATTAGTTAGGAACTAGTTACAAGCTAATTATAGCAGATAAAGAAAAGAAAATGAACTAAAAGTTTCTAAATAAAGATCTGGTGGGAACAACCAGATGAATTTCCCTGAACGAGGGTATGCAACAGATTGCATGCTGCTTGTTGTTTGATGATGTCTGATAGACTACTGTCTTCCTGATTTTGTAGTAGTTAAGTACTACCTTAGGAAGGGATTTTCATGAAATGGTTCAGTGGGTGGGCGGATCCGGAGGGTCAGATGGCCGGATGTTGATTTAAAACTTTTATGTTAAACGCTAGGACTACGTGGGATAAAAATGGGTAATCGGGGACAAGCGAGACCAGGTAGGATTGGAAGATCCCTCTTCTTACCGTGCTTGCTTGTCTGGAAAAAGGGGTTATCGCCATGAACCAAGGGAGAACAAGAAAGCAAGATCAGATCCTCAAGTTAAAGATCAAGAGAATCAAGACTAAGGACCACGATTTTAGGTGCGGAAAGCTGTCAAGGACACATTGATTATGAGAAACGGATAGAATCATTGAATGAAGGGATGTACCCCCTTGGGTTGGCAATCAAGATAGGCCGGAGTCCTATCTGAGTGTCGGTCCCAAGTGGGAGGGATACTTGCAGATAGATCTACTTCATTCCCTGGAACGGTCTGGAGGACTGAGAGAGTTGAGTAGGGTCGAGTTTGGGTATGGCCCTCACATTGGGTTGGCGTTCAAGATAGACCGGAGTCCTGTCTGAGTGTCGGTCCCAAGTGGGAGGGATACCTGTAGATAGATCTACGTCATTCCCTGGAACGGTCTGGAGGATTGAGGGAGGTGAGTAGGGTCGAGTCTGGGTATGGCCCTCACAAGTGGTATCAGAGCAGATTGTACCCCCTTGGGTTGGCATTCGAGATAGGCCAGAGTCCTGTCTAAATGTTGGTCCCAAGTGGGAGGGATACCTGCAGATAGATCTATGTCATTCCCTAGAACGGTCTAGAGGACTGAGGGAGGTGAGTAGGTTCGAGTTTGGGTATGGCCCTCACATATACCTAGGGTAAAAATATGCAATGTCCGGGTGCCCAAGGACTTTAGGAATCCACAACTTATTGAATTTGCAACCTAGAGACATTAAATGACCTATTCTTTATAGCTTTGAACTCTCATTGAGCCCGTAATCTGTTACAAATATTACAATGGCTTGAAAGAAATTGGAAAATCACAATAGATGGCCGTTTTGAAAAAAATGTAAAAAATGTGTAGCTCGAATCTTCAATGCTTCTTTGCATCTGTCTTTGATATGCCTTTGTACTTCTTGGCCTACAACATCTTATGTTAACTGGCATCGGCTCAGTGAAAGAAATTCTATTTTTTCAAATTTCAGGCCATAAATTTGGCACATGGTCACTATCTTGCCAAGCCACAATATTAAAATCATATAGTGCTTAAGTTAAAAGTTCCACAATAGTACTAAAAAATTACTTTGAAACATGATCAGCAATATTTAAACTACCCAAATGGTGTAGAATAGGTCTAATATTCTCATTACATTGTTACTCAGCATCTTCAACAAGATTCCCTTAGCATCCTCAAAATTTCACTTTTAAAATTAAGGCCATGGATTAGTTTGGTGTGTTTCAACAATCATAGCCCTATTGGCAAGCCATTCTTCACTCAAGGCTTCAATAAAGATCAAAGCTAGACAATAGTAAATCACCTTAAGAGTAAAAATGGTAAACACTTTAAAGAAATAACTAAGAGTCACAAGAGCGAGAATAAAAAATATATGATCAGTAGATGAAAAGTAAACGAAGTACTTAGCATTCCAATGCAACAAAAAAGGTAGCATGTTGTGACCACTTGATAAGTAATATAAACCATTACCTAGAGTAAAGTTAATGCAACATGAATCCATTTCCTGAAACAAACAATATTCATCAAATACCAGCAAAGTCAAAGGGCTTTAAACCAAGGAGAGTATGAATGAATACCCATTAAAGAGCACTAGTAATGGAAAAATACATAAGCCAAATAACACCAAGATCCAAAAGTCCAAAAACAAACGCCAATGCAAGTAGGAACCATTACAAATGTAGATGAGTAAAACACAATCAGTAGGTGTCAGCACTATAATCAATTTCGAGAAACATCATTAAGCGCTTTGAAAGAAACCAAGCAACATGGTCATAAACCACCCAACAAAAAAATAATCAGAATGAGTTAGTGAGGTCAAGGTAAGGCAACCCATCATGTGTTTACAAATTACAGCAGACTAGTCTAGCTAATCCATAATTAGCAAGTTAGAAGACAACCCAAGTCAAAAGCGGTAAGGGCTTAAACGTTCTCCTATTCCTATATGCATAGTACTCTTTTCATGCCCATGACAGAAGTCTTCTAGTATCTAATAGAACATTATCATTTTCAAAATCTAGTCTAATAATAGAATCATTAG
This sequence comes from Adiantum capillus-veneris, assembly GCF_014529385.1. Lineage (NCBI taxonomy): Eukaryota > Viridiplantae > Streptophyta > Polypodiopsida > Polypodiales > Pteridaceae > Adiantum > Adiantum capillus-veneris. The sequence continues at coordinate 18,590,383 of NC_140960.1, read as the reverse complement.
CATGCTAATATGTAGATGCAAAAAAATCCAAAATGAGAACATGCCAAGCTCAACATTACATGTCTTTCTAGAGAAGTGTTATACCCATAAGTCACCCACCTTATGAATAGTATCCAACCAATCAAATTTAAGGAGTCCAAAGATCCTCAGCATCATCATATGCTTATCAAAAACCATTATGATCGGTAGCCACAGTAACCATAGAATGATCACAGATTAGGGTAAAACCACCCATGATATGTAAGGTAAGGTCAAGTATAAGAAAATACAGGTGAAGAAGAGTCCTTTTCCACCTTCTTAAAATATTAAAGTAAAAAAGTGTTTAGTAATAAAAAATTATGCATTCCAAGAGCCCACTTACAAGCACTCTTATTGCACTAAGTGTAACCAATTTCCCTAAGTACAATCTGAGCCATTCCAAGAGCAACTTCAGACCTAAAGTATCCATTACCAAGAATCTCTTCCAATTCACATTCTAAAACCTCAAGATTATGGGACCAATAAAAAATGCATTAGAGTATCCAGATTATATAGTCAGTGCTTTCCAAATACACCAACATGCCAAAGCATTTATAGAATCTAGTCAAAAATAGGTTTAAGAAAGGATGCAAGCCAATCAAAGGTGAAAAAACCATCAAATTTTGAGAATCTAGCACCATTTCATATTTAACTAATTATGCCAGTGATACAATTAATAGTCAGTATGCCCAATAAACAAATGATTTAACCAATATATACACTGTGACTTGCAAGTCCCAATAGCAAAAAAAGATGCCAAGACAATTAATATGGACAAGCCAGGACTAATGTAGAAGAGCATACCTATTGAGAAAAAAAACACATGTGCATTCATTTCTACAAGTTAGCGGCGGCCAGCTTTTGCCACAACAAGATGCAACACTTCTCTCTCATTCACTCTCTCAAAATCAGTATTCCAAGGCTAAGTGAGGGAAAAAGAGCCCCTCACCAGCTAAATAGCAGCAACAATGAGTGGAATATAGTTGGGTACACTCTGTCCAAACCCATCTACTTCATACAAAATCTAGCAGGTCTACCTGCGTATGCATGAACAAGGATGAGTATACATAGTGTGAATCCTTACAGGGTACATACGTTTAAGATAAGTATTGAATGCTAATTTGCATACTCACAGGCAACTTTTGTTGAGCTATTGTTTCCTTGTCTGCAACCTGATTCTTGTATCAGTTTTAATCAAGTTAGCTATTCTTTTAGGAATTTCACACCATATGGAACAAAAATAAGCTCCAAACTTACAAACGTTAGTTCACACTTACCTCTAGTTGGGTAGTTTCAAGGGGAAGAACCATAGGGTAAACCAAATCTAGGTTAAGTATATACCAAGAAAGGTAAGAGGGGAGAGTAATGAGAAGAGGAGGGAAAACTGTGAGTAGATTTTAGAAATTATGAGTAAAATGTAAATGGTATGAGATAATTGAAGAAAATATGAACTAGGGCTCCATGGAAGGATAGTAGTCTAGGAGGGAAATTTTGTCCCATATTTGGTGGGGGGAAAAAAATAGCAAAGCTCTATCAAGCCTAGCATAAGCTAGATTCTCCTATTGAGGTTAGTATAAGGCGATTATACCTGGTATTCACCCACAAGACCATAGGAAAGCACATATAAGCCATATTTTCAAGCATTTAAATGTGAAATCATTTCCAGGTAGGCCTGAAGTTAATATGTATGTGAGTGTGGGTGTGAAGGAAGAAGCAATCATAGGCAAGTATAGTGACCAAGTGTGTGTGTGTGTGTGTGTGTGTGTGTGTGAGAGAGAGAGAGAGAGAGAGAGAGAGAGAGATTTGTTTTGAGGGTCATGGTGAGGTGTTTTCAAGGTAAGTGTGGACATGTTGGTATCCACAAGAGGTGGATTAGATTCTCTATGGATCCCTTTTTGTGGGCATTGTCATAGTTATGCACATATTGAAAACATTATACATGTGCTTTGATTGCTAACCATGTTATTTTGAGGAATGTCAAGTTTCTTTCATATTCTTTCCATAGCCTATTTAGTTGATATATGCATAATTTGTCAACTTTTTTGGTTGAGATATTGCCAATTGATTGCCAAGACTTTACCAATTTTTCCTCACAAGATTACCATTGTCTTGTGCTTGAATATAACAACATCTACATCAGACGTGAAGCTCTTTAACTTAAAAAGTTTTGATGATAGAAACTTCTCACAATGGAAAGAGTCTGATGCTCTTGTTAAAAGGATCAACCAAAAGTTTTGCATGATTTAGGGGCTAAGCCCGATACTAGATTTGTTAAAAGGACCAGTTAGACTTTGAAGCATTGGCTTAATCTATTCATAGACTGCACTTAGCAATATAAGACTTCTTTACCATTATAAATGAAAAGACCATTGAGTTTCTTTAAAAAATGCTGCGAAACTTTTGTGGGAAAGAGACTAATTATAACAAGGTTAAACATTACTTTTAACAAGTTGCAAACTTTGGAGTTAAACCCGACATGTGGTATGTCCCTTGTATTGTATGAGGACAACATCAATATTATGTGAAAGGAATCTTTGTTACTCTTTGTTGCATTCTCTTTATACAAAAAGAAAGCAATACTCACTCAACCAACCAAGCGTCTCGCTTTACAGGGAGCCCCCAAACCATCAAGCTATCAAAAAACAACTGAGTCTTTGTTGCATTGTCTTAATACTCTATGTCTTTATATTCTCAACATTCAATATTATTATAGAATTAGCTCTATACATTAGTACTAAGTTAGGACTCTATATCAATACTAAGTTGATGCTACGCTATTACTCTAGCCTAGCAGGGAAGATTTGCAAATGTGTCCAAAAGACATGGAAAATAGGATTTTTCAAGAATGATCCATTCTTGGGCGGAAAAGTGTTCAAGAGCCAAGTAATGCTCATTACAATGCAAATTATGAGATTTTGTTACTTCAAACATATTTGAAAGGCAAGGAACTCTCAGATCTTTGAGAACACAATGGAAACCACTAAGTTCACTAAGATAATCCAATAAAGCAAGGGAGTAATCTTTGCCAGTGGGAAACAAATGAACTCAGATGAATGGAACAAGACCATGAACGCCATAATAAAGGACTCGCATCGGTAAAGATATGGGCTCGTCCACGTGGGGTGGCTCCCTCGTTAGCTAATGTATCTAAAATCCTTGGAAGATGTCATGGCTCGGCACGAGCATGGCTAGAATTTGTAATTTATTGGTTATAATAATATAATCTACCAAGAATTAAAATAAAATTATGCATGTTTTCTTTGATTACTATGTTCATACTCGAAAACAGTACTATGTAGGCACTATATTAGTACTATGTTAGTGCTACATTTGCACTATTTAAACTATTCTTCATGTATCAATCAATATTATGTTTAGCAGTTGTCAATTTTTGTGTGCTTTGTTATAATAAGTGTTATTAAAATTCCAACATATAAATGCTATGGAGTTCTACACTATAAGATCCCACGATGTTGACAAATAATTGACACGAAGACTTTTTGTGGGTGTGAAGATCAATGGCATCGACATGATCAACACATATACATGCAAATGCATCAAAGGTACTTGCGAAACATTATTATATTATTAGCACTATATGTTAGTACTAAGTTAGGACCCTATATCAATACTAAGTTGATGCTACTCTATTACACTAGCCTACCAGGGAAGATTTGTAAATGTGTCTAGAAGACATGGAAAATAGGAATTTTCAAGAATGATCCATTCTCGGGCAGAAAGGTGTTCAAGAGCCAAGTAATGCTCATTACAACGTAGATTATGAGATTTTGTTAACTCAAACATATTTGAAAGGCAAGAAACTCTCAGATCTTTGAGAACATAATGGAAACCACTAAGTTCACTGAGATAATCCAAGAAAGAAAGGGAGTAATCTTCGCCAGTGGAAAACAAATGAAATCAGATGAATGGAACAGGACCATGAACGCCGCAATGTAGGACTCGCATGGATAAAGGTATGGGCTCGTCCATTATTGTGGGGCGGCTTCCCTGTCAGCTCATGTATCTAAAATCCTTGGAAGATGTCATGGCTCGGCACTAGCATGGCTAGAATTTGTAATTTATTGGTTATGATGATATGATCTACTCACCATTGTGAGTTTTGAAGAATAAAAAGTATGGATGTTTTCTTTGATTCCTATGTTCATACTCAAAAACACTACTATGTAGGCACTATATTAGTACTATGTTAGTGCTACATTTGCACTATTTAAACTATTCTTCATTTATCAATCAATATTATGTTTAGCAGTTGTCAATTTTTATGTGCTTTGTTACAGAAAGTGTTATTCAAATTCCAACATTTGAATGCTATGGAATTCTACGCTATAAGATCCCCGATGTTGACAAATAATTGACATGGAGGCTTTTTGTGGGCGTGAAGATCAATGGCATTGACATGATCAACACATATGCATGCAAATGCATCAAAGGTACTTGCAAAACACACTTTGTGTTCAGAGTCAATTGTTGAAGTGTATCATGCTTTGGTTCCTTTTGTGTTGATGAGTCTTGGAGCAAGTGCTTCAATCTAAGTCATGCAAAACCATGGAAGCTTCATAGGCTAAAGCCTAAATGAAATGACAAAAATGTAGCTCAAGGAAGTTGTCTACTTGGAGCAACAAGACCCCCTCGTGGTGTTAAGGTCTCCTAAAGACAAAGACTAGGAGGATGCATGGAAGCTTCATAGGCTAAAGCCTGAATGAAATGACAAAAATGGAGCTCAAGGAAGTTGTCTACTTGGAGCAACAAGACCACCTCATGGTGTTAACGTCTCCTAAAGACAAAGACTATGAGGATTAATTTAATATAACAAGAGAGTCCACTTAGAGCAGGTGAAGGATGCTTGTGCTACATTTATCCACATTGAAGATATATTTTCCCAAGGTGTCAATCGTGCTAAATTCATAGAAAGAGAAAATAGAACGAGGCACCTATCTCAAGGTTATAAGTTCTCAAGGTTATAGACAAAGTGCAAGGGCAAAGGGTACAATCTAGTTTATCATGATGGCCATGTCACACTGTCTGACGCTCATGCACAGCCTTAAGGGACATAAGGTTACATCAGAAATTAAACATACTCGTTCTCAAGCCCTTAAACCTTTTACTTACCACACATATTATCTCCTTGCTCTCTTGTATAATCTCTAAGAAGCTAGCTACAAAGAGGTCGCTATGGAATATGCGGCAATTTCTGGCCTTCCATATTGCTGAAGAAACAATACCTGACTATTTCAGTACAAATAAGCATTGTAAAACTTCAAAATTGTTTGCCACTGAAGCACATATCCTTCTTGAAAAACCCTATCTTCCACGTTCTTTGTACCCACTGCACACTTTTCCTACCAGGCCTCTAACAACCGAAAATTCTATGAACATGTGGGCGATCTCTTCACTAGCCAATCAACACCCTGAACATCTATCGGACCTAATACCGCGTGCTTGTATCTTGTCACCTGTCGGCAAGGCCCCCCAAAGGACCTTCCACAGAAATATCTTCATATAAGTAGGCCACTGTGGGATCCAGATGTTCTTCGTGACCTCCACCTATCTAGCCTCCGTCCATTGCTTCTTCCAATCAAATGGGACAAACCAATCCGCCTTGTGTGTTAACACTTGGTAAATGTCTTTGGTATGAGGTTTAAAGAAATGACCACAGAAAGGCCAGTTCCCAGCTTTCCACTCAAAAGTAGATTCCCAAAATCGACATCACTATACTGAGTAGGCCTTCAAGTACTCTGTTAGCAAGAAGCTTCTCATTGTCATTGAGTTGAAATTGGGCTTCCAACTAGTCAACTTGGATAGGGCCTCAACATGAAACATAGGGTTGAGAATTCCTAGGCCACCTTGGATCACCGGCTGAGCGATACTTTCCCACTTTGCCTTTTGCCATGACGACAAGGCTTGAGTGCTATTCCTCCACAAGAATCTTTTGATAGGTTTCAAAAACTCCTTCTAGTTACACTTGGCTATCTTCAGGAGTGGGCTGGTGAGGTGACTTGAACACTCTGACTCAACTCTGGAAGGGGAGCAACACAAACTCCCATTTTCTCATTTTCTTTTGGATCTTCTCCAGGACCACTAGAATTGTTGCTTGTGTGTAACTTCCATCCCCAAGGAGGCGTCCAAACGCCGAAATATCCTTCCTTTAGACACAGACTCCCTTGACCAAACCTATGAATCAAAGGTATCGTTTTTCGTCAAAGATATCAATCTAGAATTTTCAATACTACACTTCGGTCCCGAAGCCAAAGAAAATATTTTTGCACAATCTCCAGGACCTTCCCGAGTACCTAAGGGCAAGCTTTCAAAAAGAGGAGGTAGTTGTCCGCAAACAGCTTGGCCAGAAGCTGGTAATGTCGAAAAAAGTTAAACCTTGACTTTCCCCTCGCTTAGCAATGCTCAACTTCGAGCATCATAATTAGAGGATGCAACCCGATAGCAAATAAGAGAGGGACATGCGGGCATCCTTGCTTGATAGACCTTTTGGCCTCAAAGGACCCCACAATTCTATCACTGATCAAGAGCTCATATTGGCTACATGCACCCAGAGTGTGTATGAGTCGACAGAGGCGAGGCCCAAAAGCCCACTTCTTTCATGACATCTTTAATAAAAGACCACATAATCCTATCATAGGCCTTGTCCAGGTCTAGTTGAAGCAAAATACACTCCTGCTTAGTGAAGGCTACATACTCAATGCCCACCATTGCTGTCAAGATATTGTCATATATTGATCTTCCTTTTATAAATCCATGCTGATAAGGAGATATGACTCTATCAAGAAGGGGGGCAATTCTAAGAGTGACAACCTTGGCAATGATTTTGTAGGCCACCAACATCATGTTTATGGGATGCCAGTGCTTAAGATATGAGCAACACACCTGTTTTGGGGTAGGCTTAATAAGGCCTCTCTTCACACTGAGATACAACGACCCATTGAAAAAATCTTGGTTGGCCATACATGTGACAGGGGACTTGAGGTCCTCCAGAACTCCGTGGTTAGGCCGTCCCACCCAGGGGACTTCTCCTTGCCAAGAGCTTGCAATGCAAACGATCATTCCTCTTTGGAAAGGGCCATCTCAAGCTGATTAGATTCAAGTGGGGGAATTCTCCTATTGACACTCCCGAGTAAGGTCTCTTTGGATTCTTCCACTTCTTGAGAGATGTCATAAAATCTAACCAACCCAAATGATTTTCTCATATTAAACTGATCACTTAATGTGGGAGAATAAACAAAAACAAGGGTTAAGATATAGATGTGCTTATAGATCTATTTCAACACGTGGCCAATGTTAAAGGGGCCCAAATGAGAAATAGTCTATCAAAGAGCAAGGTTAACCAATGAAGCAAAAGACCTTAGGTTGTCTTCATTAAATCCTCCAAAGGTAAGTGTTAAAAGCCTTAAGACATAGTCTTTTATTTTTACTCTTCAGTCAATTAAGGTCCAAGTAGGTAAGGAGGCAGCTTGCTTAACCTAGGGCTGTGCTTAAGCAGGGGGCCTGCGTGCTTACCAAGATCAAATATCTTGCTACAATGAGGGGGGCGAGCCCTACAAAGGAGGGATATGTGTAGTAAGTATGCACCTCACCAAGGACCCATACTCTTATGAAAGGAAAGGGGCCGCATGTCAAGTGTAGAGGCACATTGCTGAAGCAGGAAAGGGCTGTGCTTAAGCAAGGTGGGTGCTAGCTTAACTTCACAAGAGGGAAAGAAGGACACTTGTCAAGAGACTACACATCTTGCCCCAAAGGGAGCCAAGCTCTCATTGGCTAAAGGGCTACATGGCCCAATGAGCTTCATAGGAAAGTCTTGGAAAGGCCATCGACCTAGCTATCTCTCTCTCCCTCTCATTTAAGCACCCCATGAGCTCTCTCACTCTCATTCTTCCCTTCACACACTCTTGTGAAGCAAGAACTCCATCTCCTTCTCCAAGCTTGAGAAGTTGAGTGCCTACTACCACAAGCTCTTGGCTATGGATACAAATCCACACAAGAGAATTCTTATGCTTTCTTATCAATCTCTCTAATCTCCATTATCACTATGCCAAGCTATGCTACAAGAGCTATGAGTGAATATGTGCAAGGGGTTATTGCTTTCTCATAGAGCTACTTCTACTTCTCTCTTCTTCCTCACTCCCTGCCAGCTCTCCTCACCTTTCATGGTGTTTGAGGTCTTGGGATTGAGGCTGGGCATTTTCCAAGTTCATGCTAATCATGTTTATTATTGTTATGCTAATGCTTCGTGAGTGAAGCTTGCCATCTTCACCTCATCAAGAAGGTCTCAAGGAGCACAATCAGTTGTATTGTGCACAAGTCTTCCGTCGTGGAAGAATCTATAATACAAATGCCTATTGGAGGGGGGACCGGCTCCAACTAATCGGGTCCTCTATAGATGTTAATTTCTCTAAACTCTTACTCTCTTTTACAAGTATTGTTCATGCCATGTTAATGAAGTAATGTGTTAGTGTTGCTCTCTCCATCCAGGCACTCTCTTTCTCACTCTACACCTACACACAAAGGAATGCTCAAGGAAATGCTCAATATGTTATTCTTTTTCCGCTCCAACTCAAGTTAAAGGGCTAATTCCATTACAAGAGAGGTTCTCTAGGTTGTCCAATAATTTGGCTTAGATTGTCAAGCATCATCCTAGCCATTTCATTTTGATCCTAAGTAACATTCCCATTCTCATCTGTGAGCCAGTGGATGGAGCCCCAACTCTTCTTGACTTTCAAGGACCTAAAGAAATATGCTTGATCAGCGGCATTTGGTTGTAGGAAGGTCTCCTTGGATATCAACCTCACCCTTTTGAACTCCTCAAGATGTTTCTCTGTCAGGTCGGCTTTAGCTTCCAACCATCTTTGGTGTTCTTCTTTGGAACCCCATAGCTTTTTTGGAAGTTAGACTAGCGACCTCCTCTTTGAGTTGCTTCTAATGCTCTTCTTAGGCCTTTTTCATTCAAGGGCCCAAGATTTGATTGCTTTTTGTATACTACAAGCAAATATATCCCAAGCTTTAAAATTCTCAAGATTGATATCTTTGTTGACATTACTCATAGACTTCTTGGTAAGCCTTCTAAATAAAGGGTCTTTGAACAGATGTGCCCCAGTTACCATCAACTTCTTACTCCCTCTTGGGGCCTACCCCACCTCTTTGGGTTTCCTGAGTTTCATATTCATAGGGAAATGGTACGACATGCTCTTCGTTGGCAACACCTGCATCTCCAATAGTGATGGGATCCAGTTAGCCTGATGAGAATAGTAGCATCTGTCCAATCGAGAAGCTGTACGGGCATACTTAAGACTTGTATACGTGAATCCGAGTGTGCTCTTCCAAGGACTCACCTCCCATAAGTCCACCATAGCCCATTTCTCATAGAGCCCCAACCATTTAGCTTTTTCAAAACCTGTCAACCTACTAGACTGAGCCTATTCTATCCTTGCTCTTCTCCACCATATTAAAGTCACCAACCAGTAGCCACCCTTTGATAGGGTTATCCCTAAGATGCATCCACAATTTGGCTCTATCCTTAGCACTACAAGGGCCATAGATGCTTATTATGGTGATACATTGACCTGCCAGCTGATTCTCACTCCTAGGACCCTTCCAAAAGGGTGATTTAAGACCACAGTGGGTTCTAGGTCCTTGTCCACAATAGAGAGGATGCCACTGAATCTGTCGACTCCCTCTCCATAGAACACCAACTTCTTTCCCAATATGTGTTTTCTTTTGCTATGAGAATCCAGATGATATTCCTAGACGGCCCACCAATTAACTTCCTTATCCTCTCTAGCTTCCTCCCAAAAGAGGACGTGCTTCTTTCGAGTCTTTAGTCCTTTCATGCTCCATGATTGAATAGCTAGAGCTTCCATCATTGGGAAAGAGGGATGAATTCTTCAACATTCAAAACCTGCCCTGTTTTTGCCTCCTAGACCTAGGAGAGTCGGGGGCTTGGCATTTATCCGCGGAACCTTCATCTAAAGAGCTTTGAAAGGATTGTGTAGCTTGAGTGCACAAGCCCCCCCTAAATTGAGGGGGGGGGGAGAGTTTCTCTTCTAGTGCTCCAGTATCCTTCAAAGATATAGATGCCCTTGCCATTGCCTTCACCCTTTTGATCCTCTTCAGACAGCCTGGGACTTGCACAACTGATGAGGTTGTCACTGTCAAAAGATTTGGTGTTGAATAATCTTGCAAGGGCCTTCAGGGAATTGCAGTGTGTGGCTCCAATATTCCTTAGATTTCTCATGTACTTTAGTGGCTTCCTTATCGCACGTCATAGCCTCTCTTTCATCCTCTACCTATGACCCCCCGTTCCTTTGTTTTTCCTTCTTCGTTGGTTGTTTCCTTCACAGAGGCCTGGTTACCGAGCCCTCCATTGGCCTCTTGCAATGTAGATTCAACATTTCTATTCATCTTCATGGGGCAATCCTTGGCAAAGTGCCCAAACTTGTTGCATTCAAAGAACGTCCCAAAGTATGTCCCAAAATTGAGCAGAAAAGTAATAAGCCCAGCTCCAACATTGATCACCATGCTCTTAGGCGGTGACTTAGAAATGTTCCAACCTATACACACTCTGCTAGAGAATCTGCCAAACCCCCTCTTGTTGAGGAAAAACAAAGGGGTGCCTAGTTGGCTCGCAAGAAACCTTATGTTATCCCACAACCAACTAGGTAAACTTGCAAACTTGACCCAGACAGGATGAATACCTTGAAGAGACTTTGCTGAATCAAATATTGGCTGCCAGGGCACCACTCACATAGTGGTCTTGTTAAATATTAGGGTGATTTTTTCTAGGATCTTTGACACGTTGGATACCTCCTTGAATCTCACTAAGCAGAAGCCTTTGGCTAGGTAATTGTTGTTTCCAATAGCTCCCCCATGCTTAAGAATCTGCAGTCCTTGGATCCATTGTATTGGTCTAAATCATTGGGGACTCTCCCACTGAAGACAAATATGAGCATAAGCCTAGATTGCATGGCTAGCTACATTTTAATGAGTGCTAGAGGAATCACGATAGTGATTGCCTCTGCAACCTCCACTTGCTGCGGCAAAGACTTCTTTAGAGAACTATAGGCTCAATCCACCTACCCTTCTTCAAGCAGCCCATTGCCTTCAGCTTGGGAGAAATCTCTTTTGTTACTGGTTGGGTTGCATTCCATATGACTATTTACTTCTTTCAGCTCTTGTTTGAGCCAAACTTTAAGATTCTTCAAACATTCTTGTCCACCCTCACTTGATGACTCCACACTTGTGACTTTAATATAGTCTTTATGATTCGGGCTCTTCAAGATGCATGCAAATGAGATTCCCGGTCTAAAATCAGCAGAGACCGTGGATCCCTTGCTCACATTCATATCGATTTTCCCTTGAGGCCTACCCACCTTGAGGGTCTTAACCTCGAAGTTGAATTCTTGAGCTAGCTCAATTCCTTTTACTTCCACCAAGAGGATCTTGTCTGCCAAGATAGTGGTATTGATTGACTAGGCCGGTCCCTTTGAAGGATCCTCATTCTTCATGATGACGTCGTTCAAAGGTCGTGACATCCCTTCCCCTTCTTCCATCGGATCTGCTCTAACCGTTGCCAACACTTTTCCGACTGTGAGTCATTGCGAGAACATAATGATGTCCTCTTCCATGGGCCGAGATTCGGATTCCATTTATAGCCCTAGGACGGAACAAAACACTCAGCACCAATGAGCGGAAAAGGGGACTAGAAACCCCATTTGGGGTGGGGGGGGCAGGGGGGACAACCCCTATGGGAGGGGATACAAGCTAAACCAAAAAAGAGAGCATTGAAGATAAAGCCAAAGGGCAACGTTGAAGATAGTTTAAAAAAGAAACATTGAAGATATATATATATATATATATATATATATATATATATATATATATATATATATATATATATATATATGTTAGTGCTTTGAAAATGTTTATACGAGTATCATGCTAAAGATGGCTGACGTGCAGAAGAAGCAACACCCCAAACCATGGCACTCAGTCTCTAGCACAGAGTGATCCTACCCTTGCTCCAAACCCAACAAGGAGTGCTTAGCCAAGAGAAAATGCATGTGCAAAACGCCAGCAAGGAGCACAAATATCATGCACCCAAGGGGAGTCCCAAGAAGAAAACTACCCCGTTAGTACCATGTGATATCAGTAGCTTAACAATAGTTATGAAAGTGAACGCCAAACAGGTGAATCTTGATTCTTAGAGCCCTAACTCACCATTTCCCTGTTACCATATACATGTGGTAGTGATGTGTGTGAACACACTTACGACCGTCGGGACATTGTTTTCCCTCACTAGGAGGTTTTTCCCCCCGTGCATTGTATATACACCCATTACCCTAGGGCTATCTATCTTTCCATTGCACACTAAGTAATACACTCTCTGTTGTGTGCCTTAAGCTTCCTTCTCCTTCTCCAAGCTGTGTGTGTTTTTGTGCAACCCTAATTCCACAGTATCAGAGCAGGTTCCATACTCTCGGGCTTAGTCGCCAGCAGCTCCAGCACACGCTTGCTCATTTTCTCCAATTTTTGTGAGCTTTGGCGAGCGTTCATAGGTCGACAAATATATTGGAGAAACTTAAAGAGCTTCGTATGCTCATATTTTTTATTTGGACTCATTTTGGCCTCCGTTCCCACTACTGGCAGTATTGCACATGCTATTTGTCATTTTGTGAAAAAATTCAGTCAATGCCATTTTTTTCATAATAGGGGCCTTACAGTCTTCTATGGTTTGTGCTTTATAGCACGTGTTGTTCCCACTCTGTTTCTCCTCTTTTCGGGTAGTTTTCATGTCAGGTGCGTCATTTACATGGATGACAACAACACATATGTGTTCAAGATGTTTGCTGTTGAGGACAGATTGGATGGGGACAATTACCCTATGTGGGCTTATATGATGCAAAATGTTTTTGTGTCAAAGGTTGTTTGAAACATTGTATAGGGCATTGATGTACATCCTGGTCCTAAGGATACAAGCAACGTTGAGGACATTGCAGGTCTTGCTGCAAGGATCGCTGTTGTTAGAGTTGTTTTGCCTATGACAGAACAAGCTCGTTTTTGGGATGTAAAGGATGCGCAAGCTCATGCATTAATTGTGTTTTTTGTGAAGTGCACTATTGCTCCTTACATTCATTCAACAAAATCTACAAAACAGGCTTGGGATATTGTGGCTGGTCTTTATGCAAGTCGAAATGAGGCAAAAATTGCATTGTTGCATAAAGAGATGGAGTCAAAGATTATGCATAAGGAAGATGACGTGGACACTTTCCTTGCTGGTGTCAAGGATACCAATGAGCAAATTATTTCTACAAGTGAACTCATTTCAGAGAGTTCCCTTGTGCAGACTGTCCTTGATGCAGTGCCATATTCTTACCAAACTTTTGCTAGTACTTGGAGACTTATGACCCAAGGAAATCCTGAAGTTGTCAAGTTTGATGCATTATGCACATTGTTGTTGCAAGAGTCACTTACAAAAAAACCAGGACTAAATAACGTGCATTTGAACATGCCTTTATTGGCTGCTCAAAGAAAAGGTGATAACAGTAATGTATCCACTTCTCATGGTTCTTTTGCGAGTGGTAAATCACCCGTTCCTAATGCTTTTGCTAATAGAAATTTGTCTAGGAGTTTTGGTAAAAAGGGAAAAAAGAAGATGCATTGCCACTATTGTAAAGCTAATTATCATTTGATCAAGCAGTGTCCTAAGTTGAAGGCCAAAGAGGCTAAGAAGAAAGAGGTTGGTTCCACTACTAATGTTGGTTCCGCTACAAATGCAACAGCAATTGTTGAGTCTTCTGTGAAAGGAGACTATGATGCTAATGTTGATGTAGAATGGGCTTTTAGTACAGAGTGTACCTTTACATTAGAAGATTTTGGAGGTCACTTGGAGGGCCTTCTAAGAAACTCTATTTCTCTCTCTAGAAAATCTTCTTAAAATGCCTTTGCACTTATTGAGTACGTCCAAAAGGACAACTAGATACTTTGAAAATTCCATGATAGCATGTTTTTGCCCCCCTCCAACACCAAAACAAGTGTCTCAAAAAGACCCCTTGCAGTTTTGCCTGTCACGGTACTTGCTACCTTGAGACAAACGGTGATGTGCATTTCTAGAGGCCGTTCATCAACCACTCGTGGATTGTCAATGAGGCTCAGACAAAGCAGGATTAGAATGGAATGGTATGGGTCCCTGCGATGGAAGGGGGTGAGTCCGGACCATTAAAGGGAGGTGGGCCAGTAAGATGGTGGAGTAGAAGAAGGTGCCAATCATACAAGGATCTAAATGTATGCAGTCCCTCCCTAACTTCCACACAGTGTGGTCTTCTATGAAAGTCTATAGGCCACTAGTTGTTGTAGAGTGTAGCAAGCAAACAATCCCTGCGTCAAACATAGGTAATCCTCTTGTAAAGCGAGTGTGTGTTACAATATGGATTTACCACTGGCTGAGGAACCTGAGTAGATAGACCAGTCCCACCATAATTGTAAGAGGTCCATGTCTACAAATAGCAAAAAATCTACACTCAAGGTCACCTTTAACTAACTAAATATAAGACTAAATCCATTGCTTGGACTTATTGCCTCAAGAATCAAGTCCACTGGAGGCAACAACCACCCTGGTGAGGGAACCCAGCTATCACGTGAATCAAACAAAGGAAGAATGTCAAGGCTGCTCTCCAGTAGGTGGTCTCTTGTTGGTGGACATCTACAAGAGATTAGTTTGTAGGTATTGACCTAGTCTCTCTCCAAGCCACACCACATCTCTATCCTCTATACCTAATCTACATTGCTTCCCTACATCTAATTGAGGCACCATGTATATAAAAGTAGATTAGGTGTAAAGAGAGGGTAGAGAGAGAGGTAGATGATTTTTCAAGCATCTATTACATCTCTTTCTACACCCCATCTCTACCTAGTCTACACACTTCTAACTCTCTACGCAAGGCAAATAGAGAGGGCATATAGAGGGAGGTAAATGGAGAGGACACAGAGAGAGGGAAAATAGAAGCAGGTTAGGTGTAAAGAGAGTGTAGATAGGATAGAGAGATACATAAATACATGCATACATATATGTACACACTTGCATATATATATATATATATATATGCATACATATTTACTCACTGGTAGTGCCAATAATCTAGTGTCACTTCTTTGGGTAGCATCACAATCTCAATTGTGGTAAAACCATGGGTACATTGTCGTAATTCATAGATGAGTGGATCAAGACCACAACACCATGATTAAAAAGGGACTATACCTGAGAGGAATTGCTCAACTATTGGATGCTATGCTCCCTTAATTAGTGCCTACATACATGCATGTATAGACACGCTCACATGCAAATATATATACATGCATACATATCTACACACTCACATATGGATTACATGTACATAAGTATATTTATACATCATAAGTAGAGCTCTTATCCATCTATCTACCTCTCTGTGTACACTTATTCTACACCTAATCTACACATCTCTACTTCTCTACCTAATCAAGGTACATAGAGAGACGTACAAAGAGAGGTGATATAGGCATCAATTAGGTGTATACACAAAGATTTCTCATACATACAAGTTCTCTCTACCCTTTTCTACTATTCCTACACTTTTTCTCTCATTTCCCCTCTTTAATCTACTAAAAAATCCCGTTTTTTCTCTCAATTCCTTAATCAACTCAAAAATTCCACTCTTTTTATCCAAACTTTCTTTAAATTAACTATATTTTTTTCTTCTTTTTCTTTTTACTATTTGATTTTTTCTTTAAACTCATCTAGTTATTTCTCTCCTCATTTAGTTACTTTTAAAATTAACAATTTTTTGCTCAATTAATCATTAACCTACTTTAATCAAGAAATCTTTTCCTCCCCCTCTTTTCCTCTCTCTCTCACGCTAATTATTAAACATTAACCTACATTGTTCAACCAATCTTTTTATCCCTCTCTTTTCTCCCTCTCTCTCACTAATCTACACTAATTACACACTAATCAAACAATATTTTTATTCCTCTCTCTCTCTCTCTAATCTATACTAATCACACATGGACTGCAAGCAAACAAACCGCAATTAAAGAGGACACACAAATCACAATCTTTAGTGTGTTTGTGTGTGTGTGTGTGTGTGTGTGTGTGTGTGTGATTAAAACAATAGGGTAAGGGGGGGAGGAGGTGTGAGAAAAATTACCTCTTTGCTTCCTTTTGTGTGAACCTCCTTGCGGTCAAGCTTCCACTGTGGTAGAGCGTCCTTCCTTCTTTGCGGTTGAGATCCAACACACACTCGTGTTGAGTTCTCTTTCAAAGAGAGCTTGTGTGTGTGTGTGTGTGTGCGTGTGTGTAGATAAGAGAGAGATAAATGTGGTTTTGGCTAGCAGGTGCGATGGTGAGGAAATGAATAGAGCAAGGTATCCCCCAAAATGCGGTATGCCTAACTATTTTTCTTCTTCAAGAGCACCACAAACATTACTGCACCTGCTACTGCCATCATTATTGTGTATATTATTGTGTGTTGAGTTTTTTAAAACGTTCAAAAAGTCAATGCTGCAGTTTGGATCGTCGACAGGCAACATCGTATGTCACTGCACTTGACATGGAGTATGAGCGCATCCATGCATGTGTCAACAATTGCATACTTTTCCACAAATCAACATGCACATGCCACCTCCTATCCTGAGTGCGGAGAAGCACGCTACAAGATTGGCATGACTGGGGATCGCTTACCCCTTCGTTGTTGATGTTTCTCTTCCAAAGGAGAGGAGAAGGGCCATTGTGAGGGGTATCCTTATGTGGACTATGCATGATTATTGTTACGAGACTGGGACCCTCATGTTGTAGTGGTTAGCTGCAATTGGGATAGCTGGGCGTAATGGTTAATTATGTGCTGTCTATTTATTTTACTAATTGAGTTGATGATGATTTTGTAGAGTGGAATGCGGAGATTTGATGGAGAGGTGACGGAAATTACTCTTGGCCATTTTATATTTGCACAGTATCTTAGAACCTCATTTCAATAAGCCACTATGGCTCTGTAAATAGTTGTAGTGGGAACTCCCCTTATGGGTCATGCAAGAACTAATGAGCTTCACTCATTTACAAAAGTGAAAGTGGTTGTAAAAGAGGGGCCTCAATTTTTGGCACCTTAAACTCAAAATAATATATTAAATACCAACTTCACAAGAGAGGTGTCGTGGAGTTTGGGGCTAGATTTAGGCCTTTCTCTTGCAGATTCTCTTCTCTACTCTCTTAAGCTATGGTTATTTGATGTGTACTCTCTAATCTAGTCTCCATCTCTTACACATCTCTTACACTCTCTTACAAGTTTGTCTATGTCAATTCTATGTTTACTGTGTGTGTGTGTGTGTGTGTGTGTGTGTGTGTGTGTGTGTGTGTGTGTCATAGTCTAGGTGAGTGTGTGTGCTTGGAAATTGGAAGAAGAGGTGGACAGTTTGATGGTGATTGCTTGGAAGCTTGTATTGAGTATTTTAAGCGGTCGATCTCCCCCTCTTCTCCCAACAGTAGTATCAGGCTAAAAGCATGCTTTGGTGGTACAAAAAGGACTGTCCTTGACAACACCTTTGACAAATCTTTGAGCTACAATTTCTACATGTCACATGAAAAACTACCTATCATACTATATATCAGTGGATAGATCTTCAAAAGGAGAATCTAAAAACACAAGGTCCGAAAAGTTTTGACCTAAACTACAAAATTTTTACCAGTCCCCACTTTTTCATTGGTAGAAGTAAAATAGGTCCTTTTTTTGTACCACCAAACCACGCTTTCACCCATCAGAGCAAGGTTGTTCCGTTTACTCGGAGTAATTATGCGGCAAGAAGACTCGATTTCATCAATCAAGAAGCTATGGTTACAACCAAGGTACACTTAGAAATTTTGATGCAAATTTCCATTAAGGAATTGTAGAATCCGAGCAAGGATCAAAGACAGCTATGTCGACCACAAATCAAAAGAAAATCGGCAAGGCTTTGAAATCGGCAAGAAGAAAGTAAAAAGCTTGGAGAATCGGACGGTTTTGGCTTCGAACGAGTAATTGACAATCTCAAGTTCGGCAATTTTCAAGTTTAGTAATTTTCCTTGCCTTGAGCTTCCTCATCCCCAAATTCCGCCATCCGGTTCAATTCTGCTGTGGGAAGGGCTGCCTAGCAGCAATTTTAGCTCGAAGTTTTCAGCCGTGGGAAGGACCCCTAAGTCGATATGTCGACTTGCATGAAAGTGACTGCAACCGCCTCAGTTGGCGTCGCCTAGACCTGTTGGGTCAAGGCCCTCACCCCCTCGCGGTCCGAGACCCGCTTTGCGCGCCACTCTGAGCATCTGTTCGTACCCGCGCACTGCCTGCAGCTCACGAACCCGCCATGCAAGGCTTTTGATGGCCTTCCCACACACCCTTTAAAAATTAAAAGGTGGCCTACAATTTGTCCGGCCGCCCAATATCCAAAGCTTTACAAAACACAAAAAAAAAAAAAAAAACCTTACCCTCCAAGGCCTTGCTCAAAATCCTCAAAGCATTCCCTTTCTAATTTGGCCACCCACTGTTCTACTGGGCCGCCCACCGCCAAAAGCCCCCAAGTTTTAAAAAAAAAATAAAAAAAATTCCGACATTCTTGATACTTCAAGAGGGCACCCACACATCATCATTACTCGGCCATTGCACAGTCAAAGTTGGCGATTTGACCAAGGCCAAATTGAATCAATCGCATCTAAAGTTCAAAACAAGAGACGATCAAAGGCCGGGTGTAATTAACGACCATCCGCCACGACACAAGGCACAAATCAGGAAGTGACCATATCGTAAAATAATCAGTGTATTATTTTGGGGATAAGGGAGACCGGACGCTACAAATTCAACTGGCTCGGTGACGCACCGTCGGACTATCTATTCTCTGGCAATTTCCTAGCATGTCGCAATTCCGGACTGGATGCCACCGCTCTTTCTCAGCTAAGTACATTACATTTCTGTTATTTATTTTATTTTATTCCGCATATTGCATCTGCAAATATCACCAAATAGCCTTTTTAAGCATTACCATTTAATTATTTATTAAATTAAAAAAAAAGAAACAAGAAAAAAATAAAAGAAAAGCACGCAATCATGGCACATCTTCCTCATGCACCCACGATTGCAGAGCAACTTCAAAATTTGCAGCAGTCACTCACATATGAACGCATGTGAAGGCAAGAACTTGAAGATAAATTATTGCATTCTGCACGCACCGAATCTGCACCGACACCCAAGAAAAACAAAATTAGCAGAAAAGCCTTCACTTTCAAAGATTTTGATGGCACTAAAGATGCTAGCACGGTTCTAGCATGGGTTAGTTAACTAGATGACTACTTTCATGATGAAGACTTTCCCGAGCGTGAAATGGTAAAGTGTGCATCCAATCATCTCACTAGCAGCGCTGCATTGTGGTGGAACGCCACCAAACAACATGGAAGAAGACCACGCACATGGAATGCATTTAAAAAAGTGTGTTTACTCCAATTTTTGCCCACACGGTACAAAGCTCAGGCACGACGTCAATGGGATTTAATTCGACAGGGTAGAAATGAAGATGTACAGGGTTACACTGACCGTTTTTGGAATTGTCTAATTCAATTGCAAGCTATTGAGCATGTTAGTCACAGGAAATTGAAGCGAAAGTACATATCAGGCTTGGCACTACAAATTAGTGCTGAGGTAGATATGTTCGAACCAGATTCTCTGTCAAAGGCCATTAATTTGGCTCTCAACGCAGAAAAGAAGAAAGGTGGACATTCCTCTCACACTGATAAACCTGCTAACACTAACCGCAACAAGAGACCTCCTTTCTCTCCTAACTTTGACAGAAGCAAACACCAAAGCCGTACCTTTTTCAAAAGACGAAGATTTGACAATCCTCCTACCACTTCTCAACCTCATACGAGCAACAACAACAACAACACTCAGCAAAGAGGCAACCAACACCCTTCCAACCAGTGTTTTCCTCCAAATTCTAATGGTAATAAAAAGGTGAAGTGTTTTAAATGCTTTCAGTATGGTCACTATACAGATAAGTGCCCAAATGGTCATGCTAAGGGCAATGGTCAATCCAATAGCCATTCCAATGGAGTCAACAGAAATTCAAATAAAAAACCCTTCAACAACAACCGCCCCAACGGAGCTACTCTTAACCTCATCGAAGATGCTATACCTGACGACAACTAAGTGGAAGTTAACTACGGTGAGGGATATGATCCTGATTATGATAACGATGACAACCCATCCTCAGGTACTCCTATATCTCCTCACACTTTGTTTAAAGTGCAAGGCACTGTTAACGGTGAAAATGTCACCATTCTGCTAGATGACGGTAGTAGCCATGATTTTATTTCCACACGATTGGCACAACAACTATCACTCTCTGAAATTTCATCACCTCACAAGGTCAAAACTGTTTTTAATAATCAACGTTTTAATTGTAAAACTCAAGTCACTATTGAAGTTTGCATTGGTGAATTCACACAAGCACGTACATTTTTGGTAGCACCATTGCATGGTCTTGATATGATTTTGGGAATGCCATTTCGTCATGAATTTGACCCGTTGATTAATTATAAAACACGTACAATGTCTCTCACTCATAATAATAAAACTTTCTCCATCCAAGCAACACTGGTACAACCAAAATTTCCACTTCTCTCTCACACTCAAGCCAAACGAGCAATTTGAAAACAGGGGAAAACATATCTAGTCTTGGTAAATCAAATTTCTGCTGCACCAGAAACTTCACATAACTCCACCCATGATGAATTCCTCTCTCAATTTAAAGATTGTTTCATGCATGATCTGCCACCTGGAATTCCACCCTCACGCCCAGAAGACCACAAAATTGACATCATACCGGGTAGTGAACCTCCTTGTAGAGCACCTTATCGTGTAAATCCTACCGCACACAGGGAAATACAAACTCAAATTACTGATTTACTTGATCGAGGCCTAATCCGACCTAGTAGTTCACCATACGGAGCTCCCGTACTTCTTGTCAAGAAGAAAAATGGACCCTTTCGTATGTGTATCGACTACAGGGCTTTAAACAAGTTCACCACTAAGAATAGGCTTCGTAATGGACCCTTTCGTATGTGTATCAACTACAGGGCTTTAAAAAAAATGGACCCTTTCGTATGTGTATCGACTACAGGGCTTTAAACAAGATCACCATTAAGAATAGGTTTCCAATTCCTAGAGTGGATGACCTATTAGACAAACTGAAAGGGGCACACATCTTTAGCAAAATTGACCTTAAATCAGGGTATCACCAAGTCAAAATGTTTGAACATGATGTCTACAAAACTGCTTTCAGAACACAAACTAGACATTATGAATTTCTTGTCATGCCATTTGGTTTGAAAAATGCACCAGCTACATTCACACGCATGATGAATCGAATTTTCATTGACCATCAAGATTTTGTGATTGTATTTTTTAATGACATTTTGGTATTCAGTAAATCTGAAGAAGAGCATAAGCAACATTTAACACGTGTATTTGATCTGCTTGCACCAAATCACTTGTATTTGAATCCTGAAAAGAGTTCATTTTTCCGATCCGAAATTGAATATTTGGGACATATTGTATCGGGTAAGGGAATACATGTCGATCCAAAGAAAATTGAAGCCATTCAATCCTGGCCTAAACCCAAAAACTTGCATGAGCTACGATCTTTTATTGGTCTTTGTAGCTATTACAGGAAATTTGTTCGTAATTTTGCTTACAAAGCACATTATTTGACTCTCTTATTGAAGAAAAACACACCTTATGAATGGACTGATTTGCAAGAAAGCTCATTTAATGCACCTGTATTGCAATTGCCTGATTTTGAAAGACCATTCTTTGTGGTAGTCACTGATGCTAGTGGAAAAGGTATCGGTGCAGTCCTTATGCAAGATAACCATCCAATTGCTTTCGAAAGTCGTAAATTCAAATCGTCTGAAACAAAGTTCAGTACTTATGATAAAGAGTTGACTGCTGTGGTACATGCATTGAAAATCTGGAAACACTATGTAATGGGTATTGACTTGATCATTAAAACCGATCAACAAAGTATCAAATATTTACTTTCTCAGCCCTTAATAGATGATAGACATATTAAGTGGGCCGCTTTTATTCAAAGTTTTCAGCCCAACATTCAATACCAACCTGGTAAAGAAAACATTGTAGCTGATGCTTTGAGTAGACGACCCTCACTTAATCATCTATCAACTATTACGGAAACTTCATTTGACTCTATGCCTGACACTTATGCACATGATGATGACTTCAAAACGACATGGTTGCACATGCTTGATAATTCTGTACACACATTTCTCGAATACACTATTCAAGAAAACTTCCTTTATTTCAAACAAAAATTGTGTGTGACTAAACCTTTCCGTACATTAATTATTGAAGAATTGCACAAACCCCCTTACGCGGGACATAGAGGATTTGCTGCAACTTTTCAAAATTTATGTCGTGATTTCTATTGGCCTACTATGAGAATGGATGTTAAACAGTATGTGTCAACTTGTTTGATTTGTCAAAAAATCAAAGCAGCTACAGGTAAGAAATTGGGACTTTTACACCCTCTCCCCATTCCTGAAAGACCTTGGGAACATATTTCCATGGATTTTGTTACTGGTTTCCCACTCACAATGCACAAACATGACATGATATGGACTATTATGGATCGTTTCTCTAAAGAAGCGTACTTTGTTCCATGTAAGAAAACACTCACAGCACATCAAGCTGCACTTTTGTTTCTTAAGACTGTTTTTCCACATCATGGTTTGCCTAAAGTCATTATTTATGATCGAGACTCAAAATTTTGTAGTGCTTTTTGGACTACTGTATTAGAAAATCTTGGGACTACACTTGACTTCACTTCTGCATTTCATCCTGAATCTAATGGTCAAATCGAAGTCACCAACTGCACTATTATTGACTTGTTAAAAGCTTATGTTTCTTCTCAACCTAAGAAATGGGATGATTACCTACATATTTTGCAATTTGCATACAACAACACCACTCACACTGCCACGGGTAAATCTCCATTTGAAATTATATATGGTCACTCACTTCCTACTCCTGCTTCACGTCTTTCTAATGTTGTGCCTGCCGCTGATGATTTCACTACTGACTTTCATGATATTTATGCAAGTGTGCATTCTTCCATTAAACACTCACAAGAACTTTACACCAAGCATGCTAACAAGCACCGCAAGGCACACCAATTCAAACAAGGTGATCATGTTTTACTTCGCATCGAAAAACGAAGGATCAAAAGTGTTGATACTAATGTATTTGTTAAGCTTGCTCCTCGTTTTTATGGACCTTTCAAAATTTCAGCTGTCATTAATGATGTTTCTTTTCGTTAAGACCTACCTGCACATTGGCACATTCACAATGCCTTTCACATTAGTCTTTTACGCCCATTCCGAGGACCCCTACCTACACACCATATTTATGAAGACCCACCTTCACTTGTAGACCAAGAAGAGCAACTCATCCCTGACAAAATAGTTGACCATGAGACCACCACTACACGCACTGGAATGGTTTATAACCATTACCTTTTGACTTTCAAGGGCCACCCTAGAGAGGATGCCAAATGGATGCCTGAAAAGTTTTTTCGCAACTTTCCCGACCTTCTCCACACTTTCCATCACTCACGGCCAGTTGATTTCTCTATTGAGCAACTGAGGACAGTTGCTATCCCTGGTGGGAGGGATGTTACGAGACTGGACACCCTCCTGTTGTAGTGGTTAGCTACAATTGGGATAGCTGTGCATAATGGTTAATTATGGGTTGTCTATTTATTTTACTAATTGAGTTGATGATGATTTTGTAGAGTGGAATGCGGGGAGTTGATGGAGAGGCGACGGCAATTACTCTTGGCCATTTTATATTTGCACAGTATCTTAGAACCTCATTTCAATAAGCCACTATGGCTCTGTAAATAGTTGTAGTGGGAACTCCCCTTATGGGTCATGCAAGAACTAATGAGCTTCACTCATTTACAAAAGTGAAAGTGGTTGTAAAAGAGGGGCCTCAATTTTTGGCACCTTAAACTCAAAATAATATATTAAATACCAACTCCACAAGAGAGATGCCGTGGAGTTTGGGGCTAGATTTAGGCCTTTCTCTTGCAGATTCTCTTCTCTACTCTCTTAAGCTATGGTTATTTGCTGTGTACTCTCTAATCTAGTCTCCATCTCTTACACATCTCTTACACTCTCTTACAAGTTTGTCTATGTCAATTCTATGTTTACTATGTGTGTGTGTCATAGTCTAGGTGAGTGTGTGTGCTTGGAAATTGGAAGAAGAGGTGGATAGTTTGATGGTGATTGCTTGGAAGCTTGTGTTGAGTATTTTAAGCGGTCGATCTCCCCCTCTTCTCCCAACAATTATCCTGCCCTTGAAGAGATTTTTGATATGTTGTGTTCATTATTCTTGATTTCTAGCATTTGAAGTTTCAAGATTTCCTCTAATGGCATGAGTGCAAGGTTGTCCAAATTGGGCCACAATGCTTGTCCTGCTTGGGGGCCATCATTGGTGACGGAATAGCTAGATGCCTTGCACAAAGTAATCTACTTGAACAACCATCATTTCTTGCCCCAAAGTCATAGCAAATACAAGGGTTCAACAAATGGGAAGACTCCTCTAAAGTACACAATGGAAAATTGGGCAAGAATTTGGGAAGAGAACTACCAAAGTGGTCCACCCCCATCTACTCCACCAAAAGGTATGTCAAGGAGCTCCATAATTTTAAGGCTTCCCTATTGGAAGGACTTCAAAAGTGGTCCACCCCTATCTACTCCACAAAAAAGTATGTCAAGGTACTCCATATTTTTACGGCTTTCATATTGGAAGGACTTAAAAATACAACACCTCTTGGATCCCATGCACTTATTTAAGAATGTTTCTCACACCCTTTGGGACCACATTACAAGCCAAAGGGACTCATTGGGGGAAAGGGAGGATTTGAGGGCCTTGAAAAATCCTCTTGCATCTGCCACTCCACGTTGAGGTCCCAATGGAAACATTGTGCTTCCTAAAGCCCCATGGATTCTAACCAAAGATGAGATTGATCAAGTGAAGGGTTCCATTGCCTCTATTTGCACACCCACTGGATACAAGAGATCATTAAAGGGATCTTTTACATAGGCAAAGAAAGGTGGAAGCATTCAATTGTATGGGTTGAAGTCTCATGATTGGCACAAGATGTTACATGTAATTTTTCATTTCTTATGTTGTCCCTCATTTAGTTTAGATATTGAATATTGTGTATAACTAGAATAATATCATTCTCTTATTTTTTAAACTTTTTAGTTCATTTTTCTTGTATGTGCACATACGGGGACAAGAAAATGAGGGAAGCTATTTTCAAACTCCGCAAGTTAGTAAGGTACATTATATCTCCAATCCACCAAAGTTTTCTATATATACTAAATCCTCAACATGCATTTAGTGTATTGTTGTTGTATTATCTTGTACATTTGTAATCTCTAACGCCTCTCCACTAAAATTGAAATGTGGGGAAAGATTCCATTTATAAGACTGAGTTTGCATACAAAAATTTGGAATCTTTTATAATATAAGGAATTTGATGGCATGCTATATATAAATGGAAAGATCTCGATGAATACATTCTAAATCCAAAAGGTCCAAAAAGTTTTGATTTCATTCGTTAAAATTTTACCATGTGACCGTTTTGGACAACAGATAGAAAGTCAAAGTCCTTATAGGGCTTCTTTGAGAGTCCAAATTTTCCCTAATGAGTCCTCCTCTTGGTTCATGTGGTTGTGAAGATAGCTATGTGTGGAGAAATGCATGCATGATAGATGTTCTTTTAGAGATTTTTTTAAAGATTCTCAAAGATTTTGTGCAGTTATGTGCCTAGCCAGAGACATGCATGGTTGAAGGATGGATCATGTTAAGAGGCAGTTGTATATACATTTCATAGCATTTGGTTTCTATTGATTCATATATGTCTTGCGTGTGGTCAGATGAAGAGGATGAAAGGATGACTTTACACTTACCAAGTGGGAAGGGAAAATAAGTTAGCATGGGCCATCTATGTCAAGTGGTCAATAACTTTTGCATCCTCAATGCAAAGGTTATGACCAAGTGGACTGACTTGTGAACAATGGAAAAAGTAACGTGTTTGCAAGAGAGGAAAGCATAGAAGCAAGCCTACAGAGATAGGAGGGCACCCCCGGTTCCTCAATACCTTGCATGTTTTCCAGATTTGATTAGTCCCAAGTGGATCCATGAGAGAATCACCAAAGCAAAGACATGTGGAGAGGTCATCACCCACAAAGAGTGGGAGTATGCACGAGGTTGCATGCCAAAGATAGAGTCCTCATACGTGTAAACCATATTGTATAGTTTTAACTTTATCTTTGTAGTTGATTGTATCTTTTTCCTATTCTACAACATCTTTCCTTTAACTCTGTAGTCAGAGATTTGACACTTTTGTACACACCACATTGAAGAGCGTTGAAACACCATGTATTGTGGCATCATGGGAAAATTTGACACAAACACTGATAAGGCCAGGTACTATGGGATTATTGAAAGGATACTAAAGGGTGATTTTAGAATCTTTCATACCTTCATCTTCAAATGCACGTGGTTTGAAAATGAGTCTAGATGGCGTGAAAATGGAATCTACATGGTGGACTCTAGTGTGCATCATATGGGGAGGTATGACAACTTAGTTTTACCATACAATTGTGAGCAAGTGAGTGATTACTAGATTTATCTTTATTTTCTTGTACTATAATACCAATTTTAGTCATTTTGAACTTCTATTCTATAGTTCATCTATATCCCATTGATTTAATAACCAAAAATTTGGTTGTTGTTCCAATAACATCTCAAGGAAGAACCTTTTTTGCCACTAATGAAATGAAGACCATCTTTGATCATCTCCCACCTACTACTTTGGATGAGGAGGAGGCCGAGGAGAGAGAGAGATCAATGAATCATATCCCACCACCAATCTTAGCAAGAAGGATGATTGTCATGATGATGATGATGAGATGGAAGACAATGAATTCAAAGATGATGAAGCCAACACATCTACAAATGACGATTCAGTTTCTCTTATTGTCAATTTAGGAGCCATGATTTTAAATTTAGATAATGCTACTTATAGAGATATTTTTAAAGATGATTCATAAACATTTTGTATATTCTTTTCTATGAAAATATTTTTCCATGTCGCCCCTTCCTCTCTCTCTCTCTCTCTCTCTCTCTCTCTCTCTCTCTCTCATGATCAAATATCTATCATTTTTTTGTCCAATTTTTAATGAGAAATATCAAATGCTTTTTTTTTGGTAGAATAGAAAGAAGTACTCAAATTTGATTAATTTTTTCCCATAGTGTTGCGTGGTAATGCTATGGTAGATGAGGGCCATTACAACCTCTCTCTCCCCTCTCTGTCATGCATACACACCCACCTTCACACATTTTCTTATGTGGTTGTTTGAAGAGGGTATGGATATAAGTGGAGTTAGCGTTTTGTGTTGTGCGCAGTGCGAGAGTGCTCCCGCTATTGCAGAGTGATTTAATTGGACAAGAGCTCTTCTATTATGCTCCTTGCTTAGCATCTCTTCACAACAAGAGAGCTCACCATCATCACTATGTAAAGCCGTTCAGAATATGCAAGTAATGCAAGGATGAAGTCCCTATGGTGAAATGTGTGTGGTGTTTGAGAGAAGAGTGTGAGCCTCTACTATTTCGTATAGGGTTGTGCTGCTACTGCGGCATTTTCTCCGCTACAGAGGTTTGGTCTGGTGGAACTTATGCTCAGTTGCGAAGACACTGTTTGGTTGGCGACGTCTGGTTGGGCCTTTCTGTGAAGTCCCAAGCGGTGTTCTATGCTAGTTCAAGGGTCTGGCTCTCTGAAGGTTATTGGCTTCCGGAAAAAAAGCCTGTGTATGGTCGTTACTAGCTGTAGTTATGTGGTTGTATTATATTGTTACGGCTCCATGTAAAGCTGGATGGACTTGTCTTGTATGCTTGGGAGTTTGTGTTGGTCATGGGTTCCCTAGAGCGCAAGGCTATTGTTGTGAGTCGCAGTTGTGATCGTCTTGGTGGCACTCTTCAGAGTTATGTAATTGGTTCTCTTTTTTTAGATGTCGTGGTCAAATTCCAGAAGTATCCGTATTGTATGAGATCCATGGCTCGTGTTGAGCATGGACGGGATGTAATTTGTTTTGTTATTATGCTCATAGTAAAAACACCACTCACAGTTGTGAGTTTGGCCCAAAAAAAAAAGATAATACTATCTTAGTATCAGGTTAGTGCTTACCATAGGTCTAAAAAAGTTTTGTATTTTACCAGTTCAACTTCAATTTCATTATGTGGAATCTTCGCAAGGTGCTTCAAAATCTCACTTTTAATTTCAATTTTCATTACCTCATTTGAACCCAGTAGGTCTGTACGCATGTCTCATCGAGGGGAATCTCACAAAATACCTAGCTTTGGGAAAAGGAAAAAGAATAAGGAAAGGCGAGAGACGTCCAGAAGGCGGTGGCTCCACGTTCTCCTCTCTCTGTCTCTCACACACGCGCACACAGGCGAGTGGAGACATTTGGAAATTCTCTCTCTCTCTCTCTCTCTCTCTCTCTCTCTCTCTCTCTCTCGGCATGGCGCAGAAGGGTATCAAAAATGGAGTGTGTGTGCGCGCTCGGGAGCAGGGCATGCAAATGTGTGGAAGAGTGGTTGTCGAGCAGCGCGAGGATCTCTGCAATAGCCTCGAATGCAGATCTTACACATCATTAGGCAACTATCGAGATGTGCACAGGGAAGAGAGCGAGAGAGGGAGAATGAGGGTGATAGAAAGAGGAGTGATGGTGTTTGGAGAGGACGGATATTGCTGTGGCACAGGTCTTGTGGAGCAGTCGGTTGCACTTATTGAGCTCTCTCTCTCTCTCTCTCTCTCTCTCTCTCTCTCTCGTGTTGCCTCCATGCGCTTCAGTTCTTTTTATGGCCATCAGCGATAGCATCCATCGGGAGATCGACTCACCATAGGAATGGACTGTGTCTCTCTTTCTCAACTGAGTGCACAGAAAACAGTCCGCTCTGTGTGTGGGCAGGCCGGACGCATGCAGGGCGGGAACAAGGAAATGCATATGATGGTGGTGCGTAGTCCATGGAGAGAGAGAGAGAGAGAGAGAGAGAGAGAGAGAGGCGAAGAGAGCGGGGGCGTGCAGGAGACGATGGGAGATGACTCCACTTTCTTTGGAAAAGTGGGGAGTGAGCAAGGAATCTAGATAGATTCCGCTTATTGAAAGTAGGTGGAAGTAGTAAGGCTCAAGCTAAACCACTAGGCTACAAGCCTATGATGATGTATATGGTGGCCTTAAACATAAAAAAAACAAACCAATGCGTGTCCACCTCTCCCCCGCTTCCTTTCTTCTTTCTTACCCGCACCCGTCCCTTTTCCTTTCTTCCCTCTCTCTGCTACTAAATTTACTTTTTGTGTTTTTTTAGTTCTAAGGGAGATTCTCTCTCTCTCTCCAAAATGCAAAGTCTCACAATTTTTTCCCTTCCGCGCCCCATGTCCGTGGCATCCCAATATGCAAACAACGTCCAACTTTTTCTCTCTGTTCTTAGAACTACAAACCAACCATGGCTTCAATCATCCTATCATTATTCTTTGGCCCCCCCCCCCCCCCCAAAAAGGCGGTGGCATCCAAATCCCCTAGCTCAATCTCATTCCCCTCACTTCTCATTTTTCGTGCACTATTGGCTTGCCCCTTCTCTCTCGTGCCCCTTGATTAAAGCGCTACCCTGCATCAGGGTGGTACAATGGTAGGCTCGTACCCTACTGCTCTCTATCACATGCCTCATACCCTCACACTCCCTCCATCCTCTCGTGTGTAGCTTGCAATAGTTGCACGGTGGTCATGCTACTCGTCCTCCCTTGCACTGTCGCCATCCTCTCCATGCTCCATCATCGCACAAGCGGCTAGATCAACATGGCACTACTTGGCATTTTGATGAACAAACAGAGAGAAATTAAAATTTAAAAGCAAAAGGCCTTGCAGCCCTGGTTCACACATCCACCCTCTAGCCTTGTTATGCCTCTATCCCACTCATGGCTCTACCCAGTAGCACACACACGAAATTTTGCAAGAGGTTCTACCCTCAGACACATCACCTTGACCATGGCAACATTTACGGGGAGAGAGAGAGAGAGAGAGAGACCATGCTTACCTGACACATGCTCTCTCTCTCTCTCTCTCTCTCTCGACTCTCTCTCATCGCCCTGATAGTGTGTGAGCAAAAAAAATCTATCTTTGTCTATCGTCACACAAAAATCCCGCGCTTACAAATGGTGAATGAGATCTCATGCTCTCGAGTCTCCTCACACTTCCCCTTTTCCATGTGTATTAGACCCCAACTTTAAGGAACAGTCGAGAGAAAAGTTGATCTCAACTTCTAACTTCCTCTAAGTTTCACTTAAACAACCAAGCATGAGCATCTCCTGTGATTCTTATCAAAACAAATGAAAAAAACGTTTTGGCCGCTTTTATTTTTTATTTACTACTTTGGTCTAGATACACATTATTAGATGGAATCTACGCGGATGCCATTTGAATCCCCTCCTTAATTCTTAAACAAACCCCACAATGCCTCACCGCCCACACGTAGGAAAGAAGTTCGTTGCACTTGTTGATCCTACCTTGGTTGCAATTCTTCAATCGAGTAGGTGCTGCCAATCTTTCTAAGGGTCACATTAAGTGGAATCTCTTTGGATTCTTGTATGGATTTGAGGTGAAAAAGAGGGGTGGATGGCACATGGAGATAGGATGCGCACATGTAGCAAACCCGGCAGAACGACGGTGAGGGGAGAACTGCAAGCCTCAAATCAGTGTCTAGCACACATGCAGAGAAATCGGCGCCGTTCATGAGCTTGTTAGGAGCCCTTTCAATGTGTCAAAGCCTGTCAGTCAATCACAAGCACTCCCGCTTCACCAACGGTGCTCGTCGACTACAAACGACAGTGAAGGGGGCAGTGACATTCTGATAGAGCTGGTGGCGCAACAGTTGGAATCATACAGGGGCGTCATGGGCCTGAGGTGGGCCTTGTGCACTTTTTGAACGCTCAGAGAGCCCTGAGGCGTGCATGTGCGCACGCTAATAGAGAGAGAGAGAGAGAGAGAGAGAGAGAGAGAGAGAGAGAGAGAGAGAGAGAGAGAGAGAGAGAGAGAGAGAGAGAGACCATCAATCTTCAATCTTCTTATGAAAAGAGACAACTTTTTTTACTTTGGAAATATTTAATCTCACTATCAAAGGTGTTTTGGGAATTTTGGAAAATTTGAAGGGCATTTTCAACCTGCACGACAGAGGCGGCCCAAGCCTGGCACAGGGCAGACACGTGGTTGCAAGGAAGAGGCAGGTGCAGGACAACTAGGATCCAAGTGGAGGGTAGGGTGTGGGTGCAAGCTGTCAGAGCGTGCTCCATCTGTATTTCGCATGCAATTACCCAAGAGGAAGCAATAGATCTTCTCGGTATGGTGAAGGAATGTGGTCATTATTGTGTGGTGACGGGTGGGCTTACCCTGCAAGGAATCACGTAGCAAGGAGGAAATGGCCACGGCTGCAGTTGGAGAGTGAGAGAGGGACACATATTCGCTATGTGTGAGGGTTGGAGGGTGTAAGAAAGTGATCAGAGGACGAGAGAGATTGGCTCTCTGTGAGGCCAAGGTGCAACCTCAGGAAGAGGAACGAGGAGCAGACGGCGGCGGTGGACTATGAGGGGTAGAGAGAGAGGCGGTTTGTGTGAGGCTAACGTATAGAGAGAGAGAGAGAGAGAGAGAGAGAGAGAGAGAGAGAGAGAGAGAGAGAGAGAGAGAGAGAGAGAGAGAGAGAGAGAGAGAGACAACTACTGCGTGTTAGGGCGAACACCAAGGAGTCTTGGAGGTTGCGAGGCTATCAATCAGGATGTGTGTGTTGTGTGTGTGTGTGTTTTTCCCATTGCCTTTGCGGGTGCAGGGGAAGCAGCTATCGAGCACATGTAGGCCGACAAAGTGCGGATAGGGCAAGGAGGAGCTACGCGCCACATCTGCTAGAGCTGAGTAGGATGTCTGCACACTGCCGGGGGGGGGGGGGGGGGGGGGGGGGGGGGGGGGGGGGGGAGGGGGGGCATGACGGCTTTGCACGGAAATTCAAAAAGGGGGGATCTTGGAACATTTATGCTAATAAAACAATATAGACCGAGTAGTAGTAGGTAACTAGAGCAAAAGAGGGTGATAACCCACACAAAGGCGGAAACCCAAGAAGCGAGGAGGAACCCCAGCAAGGGCCATGACCATGAAAGGTTCCCAAATACACCATTTAAATCTCAGCGGATAGAGGCATCACAGAGGCCTCTTAGAGAGAGAGAGAGAGAGAGAGAGAGAGAGAGAGAGAGAGAGAGAGAGAGAGAGAAAGAGAGATCCTCGTGATGTGCCCTTGCAACGCCATTGGACCCTTCTTGCTCTCTGTCTGTGTTTGAGTCCGTCCATACATTCATCATTCCCTGCGACAGATAGTTCCAATGCAAGATGAGAGAGAGAGAGAGAGAGAGAGAGAGAGAGAGAGAGAGAGAGAGAGAGAGAGAGAGAGAGAGAGAGAGAGAGAGAGAGAGAGAGATGCCTCTATTGTGCCTATAGATCTACATCAGCGGGTATGCATTCTTCCGTGGTTGAGAGAACGCCTCTCCTGGTCGCGAACCTGCAGCAGAGAGAGATAGAGTCAGGGTGCCTCTAGTGCGCCCCTCGTCACTATGTGGCATGGCTGGATTCCAGAGGGGATCTATGGTGGGAAAGGGAAGCGGGAAGCGAAACGTAATCCTAGTCGTCCGGTGAATCGGTGAACTAGGGGTGAACTAGGGGTGAACTACGTGTGAACTAGGGTTGAACTAGGATGTGGTGAACTAGGGTGGAAAAGCAAATTGCACATCTTTTTAGGAAGATTGATTAATGATTGGAGGTGAACTTGGGGTAAACTAGGCCTGAAAAGTAGATTTGCACATAATCCAAGGACAGTTAAAGGGCAGACATTATTACTTTGAGAAGGCACATTTTAAAAAGCCAAACCTTCACATAGGGGGACTCTAATGTGCACGTATAGTGAGGAGAGAGAGATTTGAAATTAGTGAACTAACAGTAAACTATGGTGAACTAGAGGTAAACTAAGGTTTTTTTACTTCACCATACTGAACTAGGGGTGAACTAAGGGTAAACTAGTGGTGAACTTGGCCTTGCAATGTGGGTTCACAGAGGTGAACTAAGGATGAACTAGGAATGAACTAAACTCAGCTTCCTACAATATGGAATCACTTGAAGACCATGCGGGCACCGAGATCATATCGGACCTAGAGTGGGAGAGTGACTCAAGCAGTAGCAACACATGTGATCAAGCTAGTGACTCTCCGAGCTCCTTTGAAGGTGATGAAGTCTTATCGCGAAGGACACAAACAAGGTTACCTTCCTTCGATCCACTAGCATATGTTTCTCCTATTATCTATTCTTTTGAAAGGAGTACTTATGATTTGATGAAGAATGTGATTAGGGATGACACTTTAATCACCTTGGTAGCTCTTAAAGCTTGTGATACTAGAGGGGTGCTAGATTTGGGTAGATGGAGAAAAATGAAGGAAGGTTTGTGCTTGGGACAACCTGAAGATGGCATGAGTTATCTCATGAGTTATCTTTGTTTACCCTCATCATCTTCAAAGCTCAAGATATCTTATCTCGAAGAATGGGGGAACATTGTCCAAGGTTGCCACACAAAGGGGTATGAACAAAATCACTTGGGGATAGAAGATACCATAAAAATGATCAAGCTAGACTGGTGTGTGGACATTAAAAGACATGGGATTCCACTTGACTATGTGAAGGACCTTCTCAGTCCTTGTGAGTGTAACCGATGGAAGGAATACTTAGAGGCATGCAATAGTGCCAAAAGAAAGCATACATATGTGCGTTTTCCGCATCACAAAAGTGTAGATGTATCAGAAGTAAAAGCAGCTTTGGTGGATATTATGGTTGAGCATAAAGTGAGACTTGTTATGGTCCTCTCTAGTAAGAGCTATGGTATCTCTAAGACCACTATCGATTACATTTGTCATAGAGGTGGACAACCCCATAATAAAGGTACCAAAAAGAGGCTTAGAAAAACAAAGAAGTGTGGATGCCCTTTCAAAGTCAAAGTAGAATATCTTGATGGTAACAAAAAGGCCTCCATTTTGTTGTTTCCTCTTCATGAAGGACATACCCTGGTAGTCGTGAGGATTTATACCACTTACCTATCCACCCAAATGTGATTGAGTGTTGTATGGAAGATTTGTTTGATGTTGGCAATGCACAAAGTTTTACAAAGATGTCCTTATCAAAAGAGCAATTACATTATGAACGGTCTTCTTCTGTTGATCAAGTGACCTTCAGATTCTTTATGATACAAAGGGAAGTTTCAATGATGTCATTTCAAATACGAAATCAAGGTATTTACAGGGCTATCTCTTTGATTCAAGTACACTTTGTAATTTCTCGTGGTGAAACTAATGCATTTTAGGTATACTTCTCATTTTGTGCTCCAAGGAAAACTTTCTAGGGATGATTGGACATGTACGTTGACCGAGGCTACAATGCTAAAGAAGCAGGGAAAGGTATCCATAATATTTTGTGCTCGTTTGTGAGAGTTGTAGTGAGCAAAAGTTGTTTGAGCATAGTGCCTATTGAAGCTTTTTTTGTGAAAACATGTAGGTGTGCTACTACCAACCTTACAGTCCTCATGCAGCAAATGACAGTGAAAAGCCCTTTATTCTTATCATTCAAGACCAATGGATGTTGGAAATGGCTATGCGATTCTCTCGGCATAACTCATGGGCTATTGATAGCACTTTTAAGACGAATGCATTTGGGCTACCACTATATTTCGCTATCTTGCCAAACCAACATGGTGTGCGTATTCCAATTTGGTTTATGATGTGCTCTAATGACCCAGGCTCAGACCATGAGAGGATAGCATGAGAGATAACATTATCTACAATCCTATCTAGAATGGGGAATGTTAGACCTACAGCCCTTGTCATTGACAAATCGGCTTTAGAGCTTGAAGCATTCTCAAAGGTCATCAATGGAGATGAATGTTGTTGGCATTCTTATGAAACAGGACCCCGAGAGCAACGTTTTTGCCACATTATTGTGTGTTGGTTCCACACAAAGAAAGCATGGGTGGAAAATCTTCTTCCAAAGGTTTGTGGACTCTTCTTTGTGAATGCAATGCATGTGTGGGTCTCTGTGCACCTTGATAACCAATTGTTCTTGTAGATGTAGGTACCAAAGGAGCTCCAAGATCATCTTTATTCATCAATGACAACACTTATGCATGCCTTCAACGAGGTATAATTTGAGAATCACTACCAAGAACTTATTCAACACTATGCAGAGGTATGTGAAAAATGATTGGTGTGGACGTGACTGCCCATGGCGCAGAAGATGGCCCAAGTTTGGTCGTTTATTCAACTATGGAAATTTTGACACTACCAACTTAGTGGAGAGATCGTGGCAATACATAAAGTATACCTTATAAAAGAGATGGTACATAGATATCTTAGTATGGGGTGTCCAAAACACATCATCCTTGCACTCCATCAAGTCCTAGAGACTTTTTTCTCCATGTTATAAGCTCCTCTTTTAGCCTTTGAATGGATTGGTGCTTGAACCAAGTCTTTGTGAGATGTACATCAAACATAGAGAGTTAGTGAACCATGTAAATCACTAAAGATAGACCATCACATAAAGTTAAGTGTTTTTTCAATGAAAAACATTTACATACCCAGCTCTTTGATCGTTTGCCAAAGGCCCCAGTAATAAGATGCTTCATATAAGCCATAACATAAAACCCACAATCATGGGCATGTGGTTGACAAGGAACCTAGAGACATGCATCAATTTTCAATAGTGAAAAATCATATAAATTGATCTTATCAACATGACAACACATGTGTACAACACTTGAGCCATTGACACATCTCATGTATTTCTAGTGGTGAAAGTCCTTTTCTTGGTTTTGCCATGAACTCTTTCAAACCCTCGTTCAAACAATTCTGAGATAGAATCTCAAGAACTCTCAAGAACCCTACAAGGAATGCTCTTAGATCCAACTCTCACCCAATAACCTCTATATTCCTTACCACATACATACCTATAAACACTAGCAAGATAGGTTGTGCCATTAGAATCCGGCAATGAATTGAAGTACATGATAGCATGCGAATCCCATGGAAATTTGTCAAGCTTTTTGAAGTGATTGTTGAAGATGACATAAAGGACCCAATGGTTCCTTAAACAAGACATAAATATGCAACAAATTAAGCATGACAACCAAAGGTACATCACATCACTTTCAAGCTAAAAGAAAAAGAATAAAGCATACCTACTAACTATTGGTAGAAAAAGGAACCAATGTTTAGACATATCTAAACCTTGCAAGTAATTCTTGATAACTCCAATGTCTTCATGGTGACGTAGTGTAACATAGTCATACCATAAACTATCCATGAACCAAACTTTTTCTAAAATCTTTTTAGGCAATGTGTTTTCTATCCAACTATCACCAAAAAAACAAAGACATTGCGTTGAAAACTTACATAATACACGAAATATTTTTGAAAGCATAGAAATGAGCTCTAAGCTATACTTACATCATAAACAAATTCATTGTTTTTGTGGAAGCTTTGGCATGAGAAATATCTTCAAGCATTTTCATGTCCACTCCCGAAATTATATTAGATCGATGAGATCTAAAGTGAATCGATGATCCACTTTCAAAACTATATGTCAAAGCAAATTCAAACATTAACAAATGATAGAGAATGTCAAACCTTTAGAGGATGGTAATATTCACTTTGCTTTTATGGACTCGTTGCCATTACTACTACTTACTTCCAAGTTAATTCCCCCTTTGCTTATTACCAAAGAAAGTGGCATGTTGCTTTTGCAAAGAGGAGAGTTACTAATCATTTGGATTTGCTTTGACTAACCAATGGTCACCCGAATCTAAAGTATATTGACAAGATCAAGAGAAGCTAAGTAACCTTATTCACTATATGCATGATTTATATTTCTACATGAACAAAGTTTTACCCGTTTTCCTCTTTGAATGGACAACGAATTTTCAAGCAAGGAAGCACCTAATGGTACGAGAGTACCCTCTATGAATTTCATTTTTTTTCCTTGCTTCACGGGTGCAAGCAAAGGACCATGACCATCATCCAATGTGAGAGTCGTTATCGAAGGCGGAAAACCACGATATGGTGAGCAGGAGGAAATGCAGGCCTATTGTGGGTGCTGCAAGCTCGTGCCGGGGCTAAACCAAGTGTCGCACAGGAGCCCAACTAGGCGCTGCAGGCTCGGGCAGAGGCGAGGTCGGATTGGGGTGGCAGGGGCTCGCGCTGGGGGCCGACCTGACGCACGACACGCAGGGGAGGGAGAACGCAGGGGAGGAGATGGAGGGAGGCACGTAAGCCGGAAAGCAAACCGCACAGTAGGCCTGCAGTTCACCGAGGGTAGTTCACTCTCCAGGCCCTTGAATGCTCACGCTCCACCTTCATTCAATGTGCCGCCATCGCCTGAACCAAGGTCCCCCCCCCAATCGGACGGCTCTCATCCCCCTTACTCCCCCATCCCTCGATCCCCTCTGGAAAAGTTGTCGTGCCACATAGTGATGAGGCTATTCCGCCTACAAGATTATCACAGAGAGAGAGAGAGAGAGAGAGAGAGAGAGAGAGAGAGAGAGAGAGAGAATAGATTTCATTTATTAAAGAATTCTCCCAAGTATGACTTCAACTTCAAGATCGGACAAACGGTTCAAGAAATTATTTTTTGGCCAACAACAATAAAAACTAAAAGGTATTTCTAATAGCTTCAAAAAAATAAAAAATAAAATATATTTTCCCTCAACAACAACAAAAACAATGCATTAGTCTATAGCAAGTAACAATGGGCAATAAGGAAGCACGTAGATTTACAACAGTATTTGTTGGGAAAGACGGACACAACATTCCGAGAGAGAGAGAGAGAGAGAGAGAGAGAGAGAGAGATAACATTTTAAAGAGAAGAAAACGCTAAAAAAAAAGGAGAAGAGAAACACCTCTTTATATGGACACAGAAGGTCTTTTGACTTCGTACATTCGTATATCTTTTGACTTCATAAGTCTATTGACTTTCCACCTTCGTATGTCTCTTCATTTCCTAAACTCACCGTTCACTTATGCACTCAATAAGTTTTGAAAGATTTTTTTTTTTTTTCGTGAGATTGGGGAGACCTAATGGGGCCTTGGCTAATATTGGAGCTAAAGCTCTTGAATTTCTACCTACAAATGAGGCCTCAATTCTAAGAATAAAGCAAGGGCTTTTTCCAGGGCTAGAAGATGATTTTTATGTCATCAACTCTGATGATGACCACGCAGGGATAGTGCTGAGTGTTAAAAAACAACTCGATGTAGCATAGAAACGTTGCAACTTGCAAGCAGCTACGCTCTGAGGCGTTTGTACGTGCAGCCAATCGAGGTGGTCTTGTAGTAGATAGAAGACCTACGGGGTTTTGTATTTTTCTATAGAAAAAAAAGAGAGAAAAGAGAAAGGAGAGAGAAAGAAAAATATCTCTGGATGGCAGGAAAAAAACACTTTTGTCCCTTGATCGTACACCCCACTTTTCTTTCCATTTTGAAACATGAAAACATCTTATTGGGTATCTCTCTTAGATACCCCTTTAAAAATCCAACTTCTAGGTAGACAAAGAGATAGACGCATGGGTTGAGAGAGAGAAATACATACCCTGCCTTGCCCTTCCATCGTCCCCCACCACACTCTGCCTTTAACACAGTGATGAATTGCCGCTCCTACCCTTATCATAATTACCCTTAGGATGCTCTACCCTCGGACAAACCAAAGAGTGTTCTGACCTCCACCTACACCCTCCGCGAGAGAGAGAGAGAGAGAGAGAGAGAGAGAGAGAGAGAGAGAGAGAGAGCATGCCTATAAGTGGGACGAGCGTGAGAAGAAGAAGAAGAAGATAATTTTAAACATCGTAGGAAACCATCCCAAGAGACCTTAAAGTTCTATCCAGACCAGGAGACAAAGGCATCGCCTGTACTCCAAAAATCCCAAAAAATTTGCCAATATCTCTCTCTTTCTCTCTCTCTCTCTCTCTCTCTCTCTCTCTCTCTTCCATGTACCAATTCAACCTTTTTCCCTTCAAAGGCACGAGAGAATTGTGAAAGTCGACGATGCAGAAGCGTAGAGACCAAGGGGAGTGAGCACGACAGGAAGAGAGAGAACAAGAGAGAGAGAGAGAGAGAGAGAGAGAGTCTCTTAAACCAATCAACCTTGGCAATGAATAACTGAATGTGTACACAATG
Source organism: Adiantum capillus-veneris (assembly GCF_014529385.1). NCBI lineage: Eukaryota > Viridiplantae > Streptophyta > Polypodiopsida > Polypodiales > Pteridaceae > Adiantum > Adiantum capillus-veneris. Next base: position 18,550,906 of record NC_140960.1, on the reverse strand, counting down.
GAGGCAAGGGGTTGCTTATATAGCAATCCCAGTAAATTTCCCTACCCAAGACTTTCACAAATAAGTAAATTAAATACCTAAAAGACAAACTAAATAATGGGATCACATTGGGTAGTTCACTTGAGATGCCTAAATTTTAACACCCTCTTTGCATCTCATAGTGTACATCAATAGTGAGACCAAGTCGATGAAGAAGCTACCATGGATACCCTAGCATTGGCCGGGATACTGGATACACCTCGGTGTTGCTCTCCTCAACTTTGTACTTGAAAGTAATTGCATCCTAAGCATCGGTTGCCTTTGTAGAACCTTTGAAATATAGATCACACTACATCCAATAATCCCCATTCGTGAATTGTGAACATGTCACGTTTAAAACTCCGAAGTGCAAAAAGCAATCAAGCATGGGTGGAGCAGACCAGATTGGCTGGCCAAAGAAGATTGGAAGCATGCGAAGAAAGAAGCGCGCGAGAACCCCGACAAGTGGAAGCAACAAGAGGAGGTAGCCAGAGCGCGAGTAGACGCAAGGAGGTCGCACCACTTGGGGAGCGACGGGTGGGCATCATTTGAGGCCAATTTTGTAAGTGTTTTCACATCTATGTTTGATAGTTTAGGGTTTATGGGATTTTAAATTCTAACATAATGGATTCTTTGTATGTTTTGACAGTGGTCGTTTACAGGACGTGATCCCACACCGTACGAGCGTGAGTACGCAGGCAGGAAGGGCTTAAATGCCCTTATATACATCTTGAGTTCTTGCGGCGGCATGGTTAGTATTAGGGTTTATTCTTTTCTATTTATTGTATTGTTTTATAAACGTTGCTATATGTTTATACTTACAAAAAGCTATCTTATTGTTTTTTTTTGCAGAATCCGACAGATACGCCGCTTGGACGTGATGAGACGTCTGATTAGACGACGTCAGTTTAGCCATAGCTAGATAGCATTAGTTTCTTTTTGTCATAGCTTATGTATCATGAGACGATTTTTATACATCTTTTGAAAACCATGTATATTTTTTAAATAATGACAATGGTTTGTAACTATTACATTTGCAATGATTAACACAAGTGATTTTGCCTATGTGTACAATTGTCATTGATTTACTTTCATCAATTCATGCTTGTCAGTTTTTTATCTTTATTTTGCAAACAATACGTACTATGGATGATGGAGTTAATGATTATATTGTCTTGTGGGTGACTATTTTGGGTCTATCTTTATCTTTGTACTTTTTTTCAAAGGTAAATACACAAATGCAACATTCAATATGGTTGTTGAGTGAATGCCCTGCCACCAAAAAAATTTCCTCTCGGACGTCGCTATGACCGTCGCTATATAAGGCTCTGCTGCGTCGCTATTGATGGCTCTGCAGCGCTATAGTCGTTTCTATAGGCGTCGCTATATAGCGACTGTCATAGCGACGTCTTCGTATCGACGCTCTTAGCGACGTCGGGGTTATAAAAACCCAGTGTATTTCCGTCGCTAAAAGCGTCACAAGAGCACACAACCTCTTGTAGTGTTTGAGCATGTTGACACTCATTTAAGATATGTATATTACTAGTGGCCCATTTTGAGATTTTTATTTTTATTTTTTGTAGCCCTATGTTCTTTAGATGCCTTGTGTGTATGCTTTGAGTAACGTGGGAGCTTATTGTAATCTTCTTAAGAGGTTTTGAGTTTCTTGTTTCACCTACTAGCACATGTTTTCACACATTGTTTGGTGCAATTAGCACCAATTTTTGGTCCCCTTCTATCTCCCTTGTTTGTATATGCATGCGATATTTTCTTCTCTATGTTTGTGTGGTTGATATTTCCCTTTCTAGGAAATCTAGTGTATACACATGTATGACTTGGGGTGTGTGCATGCATGTATATTATAGGATCATTTGTGAGCGTCATGGTGAGGTTATTTGAAGTTAACTGTCGTTTGTATTTTTTCTACCATTTGTCGCTATCTCTAACTACCTTATATTCTCTTGCGTGATTCCCACACATCCTTGTGTAAAGGTGCACATAGATCAGGACCATCGGATAAAAATCTCGTCTTTATTGATCAATACCTATATTCTAGGGTTCGACATAAGTACACACCTATGACTACATGACAATGCATGTACGTAGATCAAGTACAAACCCAAATCTATACAGTTCGTTTACGTTATTTTACTTTGTTTATCGAAGCCCGTTTACGTTTTTTCTACCATTTGTCGCTAGCTCTAACTACCTCACATTCTCTAGCCATGCTCGATTCCCGCACACCTCGGTCTAGAGGTGCAAGGAGATCAAGACCACAAGATGATAATCTCGTCTTTATTGGTCAATGTCTATATTTGAGGGTTTGAGATAAGTACACACCCATGTCTACATGACAATTAATGCATATATGTAGCTCTAGTACAAACTCTAATCTAGTACATGCAGATTACTTAAATGGACCAATCTAATAAATATCGATCCTCAACAGATCGTAAAATCATTTGCGTTTTTGGAATCTGTTGCATTTTTTAAGTCTACTTGTGCTTTGAAGTACGTTTACGTTATTTTACTTCATTTATCAAAGTTAGTTTGCGTTTCTGAAGTACACAAGCCATTTTTTATGTCTTTTTGCATTATTGAAGTCTGTTTGCGTTATTTTACTTCATTTGTCGAAGTCTGTTTGTGTTTTTTTAAGTACGCAAGCCATTTTTGAAGTCTGATTGTATTTTTGAAGTCCATTTGTATTTTTTCTACCCTAAATCATCGAAACACAGCTATAACTTAGCAACTAAACCTTGAGTGTCTTCGTACGGCCAAACACATAAGCGACGCCCTACCTAAGATCTAAACCTTAAGCGAACTAAAATATTCAAACCGCTTACCCTAAGCAACATACCATAAGCAGCTGGCCCTAACGGGCATGAATACCGACTAGCCCTTAGTGGCTAGTCCTAAGCGGCTAAGCGACTAAAATATACCTAATCGGCTAGCCCTAAGCAGCTAAGCAACTGAATACCTAATTGGCTAGCCCTAAGCAATTGAATACATAATCGACCAATCCTAAGCGTTTTTTAAATTTTTTTGTGTTTCTGAAGTCTATTTGCATTATTGAAGTCCATTTACATTATTTTACTTTGTTTGTCGAAGTTTGATTGCGCTTTTGAAGTACACAAGTCGTTTTTTAATTTTGTTTGTGTTTTTTAAGTCTGTTTGTATTTTTTCTACCATTTGCCACTAGCTCTAACTACCTCACATTCTCTAGCCATGCCCGATCCTCGCACACCTAGATCTAGAGGTGCACGGATATCAAGAACTAATTGGCTAGCCCTAGAAAAACAGCCATAAGTTGCCAAGCAACTAAATAATGAAGCGGGTAGGCTTAAACATTTCGACAAAGAGGCTTTTAACCTAAGCAGCTATCCCTAAGCGGCAAGCCCTAAGAAATAAGTCCTAAGCGGTATCAATACCAATTCGTCCTAAGCGACTAGTCCTAGTTAAACGTCTAAATGGGTAAATAATGAAGCGGGTGGGCCTAAGCAACGTGGCTAAGCGATTGGCCCTAAGCGTCCAACCCTAATTAAGCGGTGTGAATATTGATTAGCCATATGCAACTAGTCCTAAGTGGTTAAGCGGCTAAATAAAGAAGGGGACAGGACTAAGCAACATAACTAAGCGACTAAATACCTAAGTGGTTAGCCATAATAAACAGCTAGTCAAAAGCGGATAACATTAAGCGGCTAGCCCTAAGTGTCTAGCCTTCAACGGCCTAAATACAAACTAGTCTTGAGCGGCTAAGCGACTAAATACATAAGCGGCTAGCCTTAAGTGGCAAGCCCTAATAAGCCCTCTGATTATTGATTAGACCTAAATGACTAGCCCTAAGCGGCTAAGTGGCTAAATAATGAAGCGAGTAGGACTAAGCGGCTTGGTTAAGCGATTGAATACCTAAGCAGCTAGCCTTCAATGGTCTAAATACCGACCAATCCTAAACGGTAAAGCCCCTTATTACCTAAATGTTTAGCCTTAAAGAGCTAACCCTAATTAAGTGAATAGCCCAAAGCGAGCAATTAAGTCCAACCGACATAACGTCGATTTGTCATAAGCGATCGACATAACAACGCCAATTGACGATTTGCAAAACAAATAAAGCTAATCAAAGGTACTTAAAACCTCACACTATCAAGTTTCTAATTAACATTGACAACACTTACGACAAGTCACAATTTTATTTAAAAAATATAATTTCTTAATTTCTAATTAATTTACATAGAAATAACAAAACTAATTACAAAATGATATAAATCAAAATATTTCTTTTTTTAAATGATCAAATGCTATTATCTTTATTTGTTAATGATGAATTTTAATGAATAAAATTTATAAACTAGCAAAAGTTATATTTTTTCCCAATTTTTTCTTTGTTTGAATTGAAAATGTGTGTGTGCGCCATACATAGTGTGTTTAGATTGTTTGATGTGCATTTTTATTCATCTGCGTGCATTTTTATATGAATGTGTACATGTGTGTGTGTGTGTGTGTAAGCGCGTGCATGCGCGCGTGCAAGAAAAGAAAATGATAGAGCACTCACATATGTCCTCTTTTTTAGCAAGAAACACTTGAAGAAATATTGTCAAACCTACAAAAAAAAAAACACACAGACACACACTATGTTACCCGCACACACACAAAAGTGAACAAACCTACTACAAATCTTGAAACGAAGCTTACCTTGTTGATGGGGAGGAGCGCGTGAGTGGAAATCTCAAGTCCTGCAAGCCCTACGGTAGCAGATCTGCAGCAAGTGAGGAGGAGGAGGGCAACCAAGAGAAGAGGAGAAAAATGAGCAAAATGCACAGAAAACCTGCGGATTTTGTTTTTGCAAAATCCATTGGTACATGCGCTAGTATAAGCATCAAAATGCGGATCGTAATTGGTGATGGTATATGCATCGATATAGGCGCCCATATGCGCCTCAAAATTGGCGTCAAATATTTGGGAAAAAAAATAAAGGTATTCTCCCTTCAAATTTACCTACACATATACCAACACTCGCCATTAACGTTGGTAATCTGACGTCCAATCTCTTGTAGTGCGTGTGCCAATCAAAAGAATAGCTAGGCTTGAGGGAGGTGTCACTGTGGAAAACATTCGTGTCCTTAAGAATATATCATCACTTTTGTTTTCGAGGACCAAATTGTGTTTTGACGTTTGATTGGTTCCCTGCCAGATGCATGTGCATTAAACTCCGACATACGAGTCCAAACACCAATAACTTGAACTCCAACACAAGGGTCCAAATTAATTATTGGGAGCAGTGCTTGCCCCTCTCTTCCACTCACAAGCCTCTCTCTGGCTGAAGCTAGTGGTGACACCTGTCATTTGACTAGAAATCTGGGTCGAGGCCATTGTGGCCACCGCCACAAGTGCCATGCCGATCTCCTCTGTCAAATATTTATTACCGTAATCTTTGTCCAACTTGCCTTTATCCTTATCAATCTGTGAGTTCTTGCTTTTGCCTTTGGCTTCAAACTCTCGAGCCAAACTCCTCCATTTGCTTCACAAACTCGAGCCAAACAATTTGTCGGGTTCCTTGAAAAATGTGCCGATGCACAGGCTGCTAAATGGATGGTTGATGATCCGTTATCCATAGCTTTTGGTTGGTTTTGGTCAATGTTGTCAATCACGCTCAAGAAAGGGAAGGCCATGATCAAGTTGCAAAGAACTGGTAATCCGTTATATACCTTTTTGCACTCCAAAGGTGGCTGCACGAATCCCAAGACGCATGAATAACCAAGATGATGTCGTTCCACTCCTTTGCATTAATCCCAAGCTGCTCCGCACCCTCTGCAATCACTCTCTTCAACCCTAGTTTCCCCGCTCCGCAAGGTTGTGCTCCCAAGGCGCAAAATTTCCAAGCCGGTCCTCTCTTAATTTGCTCGCTCAAGCCATGTGACCTCTCCCTCTTTGAGAGCTGCCCTCCACTACTCATAGCACTTAGCATTTCAAAACATTGGGCTTTGCTCAGGGTGTTGCCAAGGTGCTGGGCCACCTGCATTTCAAAACACCAGGTGCCTGGCTATCATTGCACGAGGGAAATGGGGGAGGCGATGTCCCAAGCCACACACAGCATTTCAGCACGCTGTCCATAGTGGGTGTTGTCATCGTCGCTCCCAAAACCTCACACTACGTGCTTTCTAAAATGCAAGGGGAGGGTCCCTCTGTATTGCCAATAGCAGATGTCGACTTGCTGCAGCATTTTGAAACGCACGCATGAGCTTGTCTGTGGGTGCCGCCTGTGGTTGCCAATGGGCAGCATTTTAAAATGTATTGGACCAGCGGCGCCAGGAGTGATAAGGCAAACTCTAGAGAATTTTAGAACACTGAAGGGCAGCAACAAGGGTGTTCGGGTCTTCTTCTTCTCCTCTTTGCTCCTCCACGCCAAGGGCTTTGTTCACCGAGCTACACTAAGCTTTGATACCATGTCAAAGTTGATGATGCGAAAGCATAGAGACCAAGGGGAGTGAGAATGAGAGAGAGAGAGAGAGAGAGAGAGAGAGAGAGAGAGAGAGAGAGAGAGAGAGAGAGAGAGAGAGAGAGTCTCGTGAACCAATCAACCTTGGAAATGAATAACTAAATGTGTATACAATGGAGGCAAGGGGTTGCTTATGTAGAAATCCTAGTAAATTTCCCTACTCAATACTTTGACAAATAAGTAAAATAAATACCTAAAATCCAAACTAAATAATGGGATCACATTGGGCAGTGCACTTGAGATGCCTAAACTTTAACAAGCATCTCCCTCAGATTCCAGTTACTTAAGCAGCATTAAAAAAAACGTTCATGAGACCTACATGTTCAAAACTTTTTTTCTTCATCATACTTACAATTATGAGTTGAGAAAATTTACATTAACTCCAAAAGAATACAATTCACCACAAGCACTACATGTGTCTTTGGGGGACTAGGGTTCCAACAGAGGCTTGTACACAAGTAAAGACACAATACCAACAGTTACAAACCTACGCTCTTGAGTGTTCCAAGCAACTCAGTGCATGAGTCCAATCTTCATCCTTATCCCCACTAACCCTCTTCTAGATCTAGGACCATGGATAAGCTTAGTGCTCATGCACACAATATCGTCAAAACAAGCAACCACCATCTTGGATCAAATATATCACTCTCACCTCCACCTGTCAATATATCAAAAATTGATTGGAGAGCGTGGCATTGGCCAAAGGATAGAGTGTTTTCCAAATATCGTATGTATCAACATCCAAGACAACACCAAGCCATCTAGTGATGAACAATGATGTGTCTTTGAAGTTCAAAGCAGAAGAGTAAACAGTGCATCACACAGAGATGAATAGGGCATAAACTATGCATCTCTCCGCTCTCTATTTGACGAGCAGAACTCTTGCGTTTCTACGTGGTACAAACGATGATTTGAGATGATCTAAAATTGAGAAACCTATAGGTCACTATGAAGTGAGAGGTGCACTCCACGAGTCAACCACGAGTATACTACTGCACCACACGAGTGAGAATCTAAGTCCGTCCTAAAACCCTTTCCTGTAGTGAGCCAAGGGGCTGCACGGCGCAAGAAAAGCAACTAGCTTCTACTTACTTTTGGAGTGAGCTGGATAGTTACACAGGATAGTTACACACCACGAAGTGGCCTATAACCTACAAGCCAACTCTGTTGTGAGAGAAAAACTAATGCACCACACGAGTCTGGCACAACACACAAATACAAGTTAAAACAAATGTAAACAACTTTAAAAGTATACCTCAATAAGCTCTAGCTGTCTGTTTCTCTCTCAACTGCAGTCGTTGGTTTTGATCGAAATCGGCGACGGTCTTTATTTAAATAATTCTTTCAATCAAAAAATATTTCGATCGAAAGATTTTTTGATCGAAATATGTTTTGATCGAAAAGAAAAAATACGATATTTGATGATTATTCGGGATTTCGACGTATAATGACGTTTTATATGTATATATTTTTTGGTACAAGAGAAAAATAAAAGGGAGTTTTTAAGCAATGTACTCACCCACCTTGAGAGTGGAAAGCAAAACAATCCCTCAACCCGACCTAACGCTTGTGATCTTTCTCTCTATCTAATCGGTGCCCATAGAGTGGATTATGACATTGTAATTATTTTTGGGTTACGAACAGCTAAAGATTAAAGTCTTTCTAATGATGATATATTTTCTTGATTGGCATATATGGAAGAAGAACTTAACCATGCTGAAGCACATGCCATCTACAAGTCACAGAGAGAGCGTTATGACCAAGAGAAAGACCTCAAAGCTACCTTGAAGAAAATGCAAAGTGCTACAGTTTTTGTAATCATAGCTCGTCATTTATCCCCTCAGTTGTCCATTTGTGTATTCTCGATCAAACAATTGTCTTGTATCTAACTGTAATTATGACTCTTATTGAAAAATTAAAGAGAGAGAGAGAGAGAGAGAGAGAGAGAGAGAGAGAGAGAGAGAGAGAGAGAGAGAGGTGAACATCGCGTAGTGTAACATGGCGATGTGTCATATTTTCACGTACTCACACCAAGAAAAACTTATAGACCTTTAGTCAAACATCTTCGTCTCCATCAAACACACCAACCATATCATCTATTTCATCCATATCAGAGCATTCTGAAGTTATCTCCCATCCATATCATCGTCATTGTCTACTTTCATAGCTATAGTTTCATGGGTTTGAAAGACATCGTAATGCTTTTGTGTTGCTCTTGATGCAATGTTCACTGGCTTATGGATAAGTCTCATGTTGCAAAAAACAGAAACCAAATCAACAGCCCATTTAGGGTGAAGCCAGTTTTGTTTCTTGGTATGCATAAAGTCAAAAGCCAACCAATTTCTCTCACAGCTTCCACTTGATATTGAAATAGATAGAACCCTAACTGCAATATATTGCAACTCCACTTTCGCCCACCATACTCCTTCCACCATAGAGGCGCACTTGTGTGTGCAATGGCATCTATATGCCATGGATCCTGGAACATGCTGGTTATGTTAGCATAATCAACTCGTTGACGAAAAGCATTTTCCCCTTCCTCTTGTCCCAATAGTTGAGAGCACATTTTTTTGAAGTTAGTCATGAATTATTTATTGGCCAATTGTTTGTGCATTTGAAATTTGGGATCCAATATAAATGCAACACCATGCAATGGCGTATGCAATTGCACCCATCACTTGTTGGTAGTTGTGATTATGGAAGCTTTGTCCTGTGCACCAAATCCAACATGCTCTCTTACTTTGTGTAATGCCTGTGACATATACCAATAAACTCGACCAAAGAGGAAAGAGTCTTTGTTGACCATTTGCAAAATATCTACAAATGGTTTGGCCACGGTGAAAATTCTCTCTACATTGCACCAAAAAAATTGCAAGTTCACAAGCTGTGCACATCTTGTAGATTCCTCTTGGTAGCTAGGATACTTGTTGATCCAAGCATCCCATTGTCTATGGATATTGTTTCAATCAAAGCAGGCTTCACTTCTTGCAAGGTGGCAAGAACATAGTATGCGGTTGCAAACCTTGTGGCACCAAATATGTGTAAAGTTTTGTTGGGTGATTTTATTGGAAAAAGAGCTACCAAAATTGATGCTCTCTAATAAATTTCACCACATAATTTGCATCCAGTAGCGTTTGTTTTATGTGACGGCCATTTTATCAATGTCTTTTAATAGCAAATTAAGAGTATGCGTGGCACATGGCACCCAAGAAATCTCTGGGTTCTTAGCTTGGATAGCCCTCCCTGCAACCTTGTAATTGGATGACTTATTTGTGATAATTGCAGTCATATTCTTCGGTCCGCCTGCCTTTTCTATGGCACGCTCACATATCTTTGTTAGATAAGTGCCGGTCTTCTCTTTTAAAGAGGTGTCAATGGCTTCTACAAACATAGACCCTCTAGGGTTGATAAGCATCACATTGATGAGTGGCTTCTTTTGACAGCTAATCCATCCATCCAATGCTATGGTGCAACCATATGCAAGAACAAAGTCTACCACCGCGCACTTGAGGATGGCTTCAGTACTGTCTTTCATTTTATCTAGATACTCTGTGTGCATCTTATTATAATCAGCAAGCACAAACCCTTTTTTGGTTGTGCTCATTAAAGCATCTTGAAATATGGGATTGCGCATAGCATTGAATGGTATACCACACACCACAAAAGCTTGCGTCCATTTCAAGTGCAACTCAAGCAACCATTGCTTATCTAACGTTTCATACAGCATTCATGTCCATGAAGAGGATTGACTGGGGAGTGTGATCATTTGCTTCCATAGTCACATGCTCTGTCCTCTCATTGCAACAGACATTTCAACATTCGTTGCAACTTGTTTGGCATTAGCACTTTTCTTTTCAGCTGCAAGAAATTACTCTGCTATGCAAGCATACTTTGGCAATCTAGCATGCTCTTGGCGGAACCGTACACTTGGACACATTACCAGGGACTTCAAACAAATGCTCTTTGATTCTTGTCGCATTACCATTGAACTCATGGCCGCAGGTCTTGCATTTCAATTGAGATGTATTCTTTTTGGCATGCAGCTTGTGAACATAACTCCACTCATGTCCTTTCACCATGTTGTCATATGAATTTAATCTGCTAGATCAACTAATCCACCTTTCAATTTTGAGGTCAAAATTAATTCAAAGCAACAAACTACACAAGCAATGCTCTATTTATCAATATAGTGATCAAAATCTGTCCACGTATAAATTAGATTTGCACTACATTATCAATTAACAATAAACAATGATAGTCTTATTGCTCTTCTATAAACTCATATCAAACAAATTATATATTCATATAACTTTATCACTTCAAACAAAACATTTCAATCACAATGCTCACATTGCACTATACCGATTCATCTAAAGTGAAAGTTTTTTACTTTCACACATTACAATAATTGATAATCTTAATCATTTACTTAACACAATACAAATAAATCTCATGATCACGTCGCACTAAATCAATTTATCTAAAGTGCAAACTTACGGCTTTCACATAATATGATAATTGATAACATTAATCAAATCTTGCAATTGTTCTCATTGGAACATGAGGATTAATTGCAAACTTTGACAATTGTCATATTTATCTGAAGTGGGAATATGAAGTTCTAACACTCCACAATAGATCTTTGAGAGTTTATCTATCTGCAGTTGCTGCACGTGTACGATCACACAATATGATAGACGTAGTAATCCAAATAAAGATAATTTACTATCAATGTATTTGGACATGAGATTCCTAAATTTTAATACTAGTGAGAGCATAGTGTGATGTCTCTACATAGGACAAAAAAATTTCTATCTATGTACACTTTGAGGTGAGAAAATAAATACACGTAAAAATCGAACCTACCTAAAATAAAACTGACCTCTATTCTATTATATTTTGTAAATTGATAACCTCATGTGATAGTACACTCTGCACGCAACGGCAATCTCTAAATTATATCACTAATTTCCTTCCACATGTCAGTAAATTGAGCACGTAGCAAGTGACTCCTAAAAAATAAACACCTTGTTTGAGTGAGAGTTTGAGCTCTACACAACATACAAAGCTTTACATAATTTGAACCTAAAAAGAAAAGAATCAATCAAATTTAAAAAAAACCATTAAATTGATTTTAAACAAAAGATTTTAAAACTATTTTAAATTTCAATAATTTTTTAATTGTAGAAAATTTCATTTTTGTCTCTACTATTGACATGGAATACCTTTTGTGATGAATACTAGTCTCAGCAAGGCACGTTGCCGCTATATATATATTTTTTCGATCAATATATTCTTCGATCAAAAAGTACTTTGTGCGAAGTATTTTTTGATCGAATCTTTTTTTTATCGAAGTTTCTTTCAATCGAAAAACTAAGAAAATATTCGGTTGCCCGTTTTTGCTGATGTGGCATCGTATAATACGTTTGTATAATATGAGGTCATGTAAAATACGCCCGTATATGACGTATTATACGTATCTCGTATAGCATATAATACAACTTAGGAGGTGAGACTGCAAGCACTTCCAAAAGTCTACCAAATCAGAAGCCTTTTGTACATACCCAAGTTAAGTTGCATCACTACAAGCTCCACATTCTTTCATCAAAAGCTTATGTCATCCCAAAGATGAGAGACTTTAGAATTTCCTTTGTTGTTTACCAAGCATGCAACTTCCCTACAAAAGGGGTCTAAGGAACCCTTCCCAAGTTTGCAAAGCCAGTGGGACCGGTTGAGAGAGAAATCCCTGAAGTATCTGAAATTTTCCCCCCATTTTAGGGTTGAAATGCTTTGTTGCACTTTTGTTATAGGCAAAGGCACTATATTCAGGCACCCAAGGCACTAGGTTGAAGCATGTCTTGATGCAACTACCATAGCAATGATCTTGAACGCAATTGTCATCATGGAGATAGGCCATCAATGCTTAAGCAGTGAGCAACAGACCAACTTGGGTATAGGTTTCATCAGTCCTCTTCTAAGGCTGGCATCCAATTGCCCCTCCAAAAGAGCTCTATTACCTAGCTATGACATTGGGATTTTGAGATCCTCCCAAAATTCTTTGAAGAGTTTGACAATGAGTCCATCCCACCCAAAGGACTTTTCCTTCCCCATTTCCTGCAAGGCAGTCCAACATTCATTGATAGAGATTGGTCTCTCTAAAACTTTTGCTTCAATAGGGAGTATATCACACTTGACCATCCCAAGGAGACGGGCTATGGCCTCTTTGACCCCTTGGGCAACAACCTTTGGCTAACCAATAGTTTTACTGATATGGTCAAGCATGTGGCCATAGTGATCAACTTGTTCTTGAACGAGCAGGTGAGTGAGGTGGGTAGGGTGTTTGAGTGTCGAGCTGTCACAAACTCCCCCGTTTGGATTGTACTAGTGAAAGGTCAATGTAAGTGCATTGGTTTGTGCAGGGAGTCCAACTCCCTACTCGCACAGCAAGGCTCTGATCCCTAGCTGTTGCACGACTTCTGGAGCATCTTTTGCACCCCTAACTTACCATCTTTTGTGTGACTTATCTTCGGTGCATCTTGCACCTCATCTTCAGTGCTACTTTTACTACCGACTTTGGGGGTTATTTTTGAGCACCTAGGTTCTGTTCCCACCATAGGTAAATAGGGTAAGTCCACTACAAGGGCTTAGTTTAATGGAGACCCACCGAAGGTCTTGTATGCAAAGGTAGTGGCCTAGGGTGAGGGACTTCCAAGGGCCATCATCTCGAGGCACAACCATCCGGTCCCAATGGAGGTGAGCAAGAAAGCATTAAGACTCAGCAAGATGGTCACCTTAAGAGGTCTGCTGAAGGGGCGAGGTGAGACAAGTCTGCCCAGATCCCGTTGATTGGGGAGAAGACCTTCCAGGCCCTGAAGAAAAGCTTACCATAGGTGGTTGAAATGAAAAATGTGTGTACGGTATCTATCTACCGGTGTTGATTAAAAAGAAGCTTGCTATGGTGGACAATTCGTCCCTGGTGTTTGGCTTTATGGGTAGAACACCATCACATGTAGAGCTCACTAGGTGGATCTCTGGTCCCATGGTCCTAAACCATGGTGGAATGATTGACTACGTCTAGTATTTAACCAAATGGTTCTTCACTGCCAGATTCAATGACCCCACTATAACTGATAAGAACCCGAGTACATCTGCTAATTGTTGAGTCGAGCCCTCATAGTAACAACAATCAAGCCACACAAAGCTTGCATTTTTCCGCATTCCCTGTGGTCAAATCTCCCATGAAGCCTCATCAAAAAATTTCCTTGTCCCCGGCCCCCAAGCCATTGAAAGAGGGTCGGCAGCAAATCTCTATGATTAAATGCAAGAGAGTAAAAGCATTGGCATGGAGAAACTTCCACTGCAAGGGGAATCCTCCTGGTTTGCAAAAAGCTCCCATCAGTCTGGATAACACCTTTGAGGACAAGAGCAAAAGAGAGGTGGCTAGGTGTGGTTCTCCAGACACGGAGGAGTTTTTCCCACTCTCCCAATAATGGACGACTTACATATTCAGTCTTGGAATGTGAAGGGCATAAAATTTGCCAAGAAAAGCGCTCTCTTTTGGGAGGAGGTCAAAAAAGAAGATACAAATTGTTGGCTAATTCAAGAGCACCATCTCGACACCTCCTATTCTAGGAATCACAAAATAGGGAACAATTTGGTGTATTACGGTGATGGAACCCTGGGGCATAGTAAAGTGCTCTCCATTTTTTACAAGGAGTTGGAGCCACAGGTTTTGTTTAAAAGTGCCTCAGGGAGAGTCCTTGGGGTAAGGATTAAGTGGGCAGGCCAATCCTTCATCGTTAGTAACATCTATGCTCCCTGTGATGCAAAGGGGAGAGCCAAACTCTGGGTGGAACTTAAGTAGCAGCCTCCCAAAGGAGACTGATGCATCATGGGTGATTTTTATATGGCGGAAGCTCAAAAGGATAAGATGGGGTCAACTAGTCCACTAGATGGCTCTAAAAAATCCAAATGGCAAGCATTTTATGAGAAATGGGCGCTGCTAGATTTGTGGAATGTAGGTCCATAGAGTAGCTCTCCTAGTTTGACGTACACGAGCCTCCAATATTCCAATAAAACGCTCCATCTAGACAGGTGCTACATCTCCCATGACGCGGACTGCCTTCCCCCCTCTGTGGTGCTATGTGTTGTTACCTCCAAGAGTATGTCGGATCAGTTTCCTCTAAAGCTTCACGTAGCCAAAGCGAGCAATGACACTTGCTCCCCGGAAGGGAAGAAAAAGAACTTAGTCTCAGGGGATCATCCCTTTAAGGAATCTCTTTTTAGATCCCTAGCCAAGGCGGCTCTTGGCAAGCTAAGGCATGATGTGAAAGGTGCTGAATCTCAAGCTTGGTCCTCACTGGTGCGTAGAATCCAATCATGGATAAAATGTGCGGGGCCCAAAATGAGAAAGGCTCGAGAGGTTGCCAACGGGGAGTTGAAGGAAGAAGTGAAAGAGCTCTCCAAAAGAAAGCAAGAAGGGAGAGCTCTTGAGGAAGAGCACAAAAGATGGCTTGAGGTCAAAGTGCGTCTTGCTGACTTGCAAGCTAAGGAGATACATGTTCAGAACTTAACTTTGATCCAAACTTGGCCTTTTACTTTTCTCTTTCAGCTTAACTTTTCCTTTTTCTTTTCAATCCACAACTTAGCATCTGTTTTGATTCCCCTCAATAAGAACGTTTGGCACACTTTGGTTCTATATCTTTGTATATCCATTTGTAGATCAATGACTAACACAATAAATTACAGTTCTGGCCCTAACATAGTACTAAACAATAGTAATCTAAAACTCTTAACTATTATAGTAACATAACACTCCAAGTGCATTTGCATCATATTAACATAATTCTAAATAGGATCTAGAATAGTGACCGGCTAATAGAAGCCTAGCATGAAAAGTGTGCAAATGGATACAAAGAACGTGGAAGATAGGGTTTTTCATAGATCCTAACACTTTCACAGTTTTGCACTGCTTATTTGTACTCAAATTGTCAGATATTGTTTCTTCATCAACATTTGGAAGGCCAGGAACTAACGCGTATTCTATAGCCCCCTCTCTGTGGCTAGATTGTTAGAGATTGTACAAGAAAGTAAGGAGATAATGTGTGTGGTAAGTAAAAGAAATAACTCAGATGATTGGATTAGGGAAACTTTCACCATCCAGTTGGGGTTTGGTAACAATACTCTACCGGCTAAGTTCTGATGTAACTTTCTGTCCCTCAAGGCTCAGCATGAGCTTGAGGCTGCTTTGTAATTTTCTTTATGACATTTTAATATAGCAACCACTCACAATTGTGAGTTTTGCCCCCCCCCCCCCCCCCGCCCCCCCCCAAAAAAAAAAAAAGGATCTAAAATAGTGTTGTGGAGAGCAAGGTTGAATTTGGAAATGGTCTAGACATGTCTCTTCATGCTTCTCTTTAGCGAGTGAGAAACCTAGTAGTGTCCACTCACACATAGCACACCATGGGATAGATTCTACAATTCCCTAGAGTGAACACATGGCCCTTGAGAGAAAGAAACCATCTCCAATCATGTTGACTAGCCATTTCTAATGCCCTTGGGAATTCCAACAAGCATAGAATCTGCTCAACAAAGCCCCTTGTTGATACCAATGGAGACTTCCATCGAGGTGCGCCAAGGTGATGGCATTGGAAGCCCTTGCAGAGTTCAAGGATTTTGTGCACCAAGTATCTCATGTTTTCCTTCTTGAGTCTTATTGTGTAAAATTCCCCACTTCACTGTAAGATTGGTTAGTGCTATGTGTTCCCACTCACACATAGCACACCATGGGATAGATTCTACAATCCCCTAGAGTGAACACATGGCCCTTAAGAGAAAGAAACCATATCCAATCATGCTAACTAGCCATTGCTAATGCCCTTGGGAATTCAAACAAGCATAGAATCCGCTCAACAAAGCCCCTTGTTGATACCAATGGAGACTTCCATCGAGGTGCGCCAAGGTGATGGCATTGGAAGCCCTTGCAGAGTTCAAGGATTCTGTGCACCAAGTATCTCATGTTTTCCTTCTTGAGTCTTATTGTGTAAAATTCCCCACTTCACTGTAAGATTGGTTAGTGCTATGTGTGCCCACTCACACATAGCACACCATGGGATAGATTCTACAATCCCCTAGAGTGAACACATGGCCCTTAAGAGAAAGAAACCATATCCAATCATGCTAACTAGCCATTGCTAATGCCCTTGGGAATTCAAACAAGCATAGAATCCGCTCAACAAAGCCCCTTGTTGATACCAATGGAGACTTCCATCGAGGTGCGCCAAGGTGATGGCATTGGAAGCCCTTGCAGAGTTCAAGGATTCTGTGCACCAAGTATCTCATGTTTTCCTTCTTGAGTCTTATTGTGTAAAATTCCCCACTTCACTGTAAGATTGGTTAGTGCTATGTGTGCCCACTCACACATAGCACACCATGGGATAGATTCTACAATCCCCTAGAGTGAACACATGGCCCTTAAGAGAAAGAAACCATCTCCAATCATGCTAACTAGCCATTGCTAATGCCCTTGGGAATTCAAACAAGCATAGAATCCGCTCAACAAAGCCCCTTGTTGATACCAATGGAGACTTCCATCAAGTGCTCCAAGGTGATGGCATTGGAAGCCCTTGCACAGTTCAAGGATTTTGTGCACCAAGTATTTCATGTTTTCCTTCTTGAGTCTTATTGTGTAAAATTCCCCACTTCACTGTAAGATTGGTTAGTTGCATGGTCTAATTCCCAAGAGTGCACATCATCCTTGAACTCTGCCGCTCTTGCAGAGTTCAAGGACGTTGTGCACCAATTATGTCATGTTGCCCTTCTTAAAACTTCCACTTTAATGTAAGATTGGTTAGTTGCTTGGTCTAACTCCCAAGGGCCACACTGTTATGGTTGTGACTTTTAAAAAAATCCTTAGAAGCTTGTTAAGTGCTACTTCCAGCCTGAAGATAGTCTATTTTTGTAGATTTTCTTTGAAATAGAAAATCCTTAGAAGACAGTATATTTTCTTTGAAATAGAAAATCCTTGAAGTCATCTTTAGAATTGACTTATAGCACTACCCCAAAATTCACCATATACGGCATAACCTAGTGTTCTTCAAATTTTCTTTTTGGTTATGAGGCCAAGCTTTTTTGTGTGTGTGTGTGTGTTTGTGGGGGGGGGGGGGGGGGGGGGGAGAGAGACCTCAGTGAGTGCATTATATTATCAAATCTAAACAATTACAAATTTCTACCACGCTGGTGATGAGTCATGGCAACTACAAAGGGTCAAGGTTACATCGGCTGACAAGGGAGCCACCCCATGATCGAGAATGAGCCCACAACTTTGCCCATGCAAGCCGGTCAATGAAGCATCCAACGCCCTTTTCCACTCATCAGATTTCATACGTTTTCCCATGGTAATGATCGTCCCCCTACTTTCTTGGATAATCACTTTGAACTTAGTTGTTTCCATGGTATTCTCGAAGATCTGTTGATAGTTCCTTGCCTTCCAAATGTGCTTGAAGTAACAAGAACTCACTATTTGTGTAACAATAAGCATCGCTTGGCTCTTGAACACCTTCCCTCCCAAGAAGAGATCGTTCTTGAAGAATCCTATTTTCCAGGTTTTCTGCATTCATTTGTAGATCTTCCCTGTTAGTCCAAAAATCACCAGGCTTGCCTTGAATAGGTGAGAGAGGCCTTTGCTAGCTGTTTTGCATTGCGAGCATTTAACCGGATAAATTCCCCTAATGGAAATATTAATCCCCGTTGGCAAAGCTCCCCATAAAACCTTCCACATGAAAAGCTTTAACCCATGAGGCCAATGCGGGCACCATATGTTCTTCACGACCACCTCCCATCTTGACTCCCTCTAGGCCTTTGCTAGTTGTTTTGCATTGCGAGCATTTACCCGGACCAATTAAGCACCATTGATTCCTTTAAACCATTTTGAAGAATCTCTTGGGTGCTTATGAGTTGCCTTGAATGATCGTAATTGATGCTGAAGTAGAGTAGCTTTGAAGTTATCCTTGGTACCAACTTTTAGTGTCACTCACAACATTCTAAAGGAGTCAAGAGAGTGTTCTTGAGATTTTTTCTTTCTACTTGTGTTAAAAGCCTGTTGAATGAGTAAGGTTCTCTCAGCCATGCAAAGCTTGATTAAGTACATGGAGTACTATCTTCCTAGTAGCTTACGTGTTGAAGATTTGGCTGCTATCTTCCGCCAAAATGCTGGCTGGCTTGAATAATACTAAATGGAAAATCTTGTGTGATAAGTGGGCTATGATCGACTTATGGGAAGTAGGACGATGGAGTAGCACGCCTGGTTTCATCTACACAAGTATCTAGTATGTCCGTGCTACCTCTAGGCTTGACAAATGTTATTGCTTGCAACAAACTGGCTACATCTTGTCGATGCTAGAGATGAAGGTGTTCCCAACAAAAAGTTTATCAGATCACATACCCCTGAACATATAGCTTAAGAAAAATAAAGGGCAAGAGCAGACCCCGAGAGGGGGGGGAAAACTGTTGGTAGCAAGGGTGCACCTTTTCAAAGACCCTCTTTTCAGAATCTAACCAAGAAAGCACTGGCTAAGTTGAGAAAAGATGTCAATATCAACAAACACAATGTGTGGGACCTATTCGCTTCAAGAATTCAGAAAGAAATCAAAAGCTCGGGCCCTTCGATGAAAAAAGGCAGGAAGGTGCACCTCGAGCATCTCACAATTGAGGTGGAGCTGCTTACCTCCAGAAAGGTAGATGGGCTTGCTACTAAGGATGAGCACACGCGGTGGTTTGAAGCTAAATATAACCTTGCTAATGAGCAACTAGAAGATACCAAGAAGGTAAGGCTTCTCTCCAGGGAGACTTTCCTACAATCAAAAACCTACAATAAAGCTCACTTTGTTTAGGCTCTGAAAATCAAGAAGAGTCGGGGTCGAGTCCACTCGCTCTATGATGAGAAATGGATGATGAACTACCTAGAAATCCGAGCATGATTTTTTATTTCTACTATAAGCTTGATCCCCAATTAATGTTAAGGTCCACTTCATAGACTTTGCACGATTTCTTTTATAAATTGATGTTATGAAGCACACCCTTAGTACTTGAATCCTATAGCACCTACAAATTTGTGGAGTTTTTTACTCTTTGTTACCGTATTTCAGCTTTGTCCTAACCATGAGCCTCCAAAGGTCTCTTTTCTCTTTTCCTCTTTTTTGGCACTGGCAGATGTACTCCACATGATAGACCTACCACATGGACACCATCAAGAACAAATGTCATCAAAGAGAAGCAATTGGATAAGTCCACTCTTTTGGTTTTCCTCTATTTTGCAAATGTCAATCCAAAATTTTATGTGATAATCTAGTGACATTGTATAGGATCTAGAATAAACTCCTTGATTGTTGCCAATCAAATATCTAGGATAGTCTATAATTCATAGCACTTAGCTAGTTCAGCATGTTAACTCTCTCATACATCCCATTCTAAGAGACCAATATAAATACAAAAATTTCCAATCATATGGCTTACTTATCAGCTGATTACCACCTACTTCTTCCTATAAACTCCATGTACATCAATTGTCAATATATTTAACTACACCAATTGGGTTTTTTGTGATGGGTTACCTCTCTCTATAGCCCCAAATGCCATATATAAATTGGATTCCCTCCTTTTCCTTAAGGTCCCCATATTATACACCATCTCTTACAATATATTCTTATACAAAAATCCCATAGGCTACTATACATGTTTGATGAATGATCACTTTAATTATTTCCTTGTAAGTTACTCTCTTTGCAGATATACTTAAGTGGTTACACTCAAGTATTTTTATAACAAGGAGATATACAGCTGGACACTTTACCTACATTGGCTTATGGACTATAAAATAAAAAATCTCTAACGTCCTGGCTTGCACTTGCACTAACTGAAATTACTCTTGAGATGACTTTTCATTGAGATATAAAGCTACTCACATGAGGTAAGGTGATTTAAAATGGTCGATCAAAACTATTTCACTTTGGTATCGAATAGGTAATATATGTGTTATCTTTTATGCCTTGTTTAATCCATTGGTCATGTGCACACATATTTGTCGATCTAGGTTGTGTTTAGATGTTCATCCTAGTATAGATTTCCCAATTTAGGAAACACTAGTTATCCGTGCTGATTTGATGATTTAGGTAACATGAGTACAAATTTGTCGATTTAGACAGCACGACTATAGATTTTTTGATTCAAGCAATACACCAATAAACAATAGATTCACTACTTCAAACAATAATAAGTGAAAATTTGTCGGTTTAGGTAGCACAAATGCAGATTTGTCAATTTAGACAACACATCTTATTTGTGTCAATTTGCCATATTAGGCAACACCAATTACAAAATCACGTTGTAATGGTTGGCCACCATTGCCCGCATTAGGATTTTATTATCCAGATATATATACATATACAATGGAATTGATTTGACCTAAGATGATTTATTGTCGACAATGTTTATGGAATTGAACTTAAAATTTATGAGAATTGATTATTCAAGGATGTTGGTGACCAATGATATTCTGATTCATCTGGATATATGACATATGTTGCTTATTCTTGGGGTATGGGACATTAGAATATGGAGTATATGGATGACGGCCGTCATAAGAAAATTATTTTCTTTAAGTTAATGAGTTTTTATTTTGATACATCATTTTTTGACAAATTATAGCCATTGTTGTTGACAAGTATTTTTTGTGGATGCTTAACTAGCAACTGAGGATAGTTGCTTTCTAACGGAGAGGTATATAGTGGAAATTGATAAATAGTGATTTATTGTAGCTGACACAGGTGGCAAAAGCATAAGTGGTCAATGGAAAATGCAAAAGGATGTCATGTTCATGGACATTGTATTATTAAAAAAGATCATTATAAGCTATGGTCAATTTATGTCCGGGTGGATAGTCTGTATTCATTTTTTGAGCATTTAAGATATCTATAAATAGATTCGTACAAGAGGAAAATGCTCACTCTTGCAAACGGGGAGATTACACCCAATGTTTGTGTTCATCTTCTCTGTTCTCACCTCTCCTCTTCCACCATCCCGATGTAGTACTCCGCTCTAGAAGGTACACCTGCACATGTTCTCTTGCTCTATCTCACTCTCTATCTCTTTCAAATCTTTGATATCATCAACTATGTGCTCAGGTGATACGTAGGGTATGTAAATTTGTTGTCTTATGGTTTGTAGCACATTATTTTTGGTATTTCGTAGGGCTTCTGTGTTCCTAGCTATTGCAATGCATGGGGTTTATCTGCATGGCCCTTGCATGCACCTAAAGTACATGTCTTTCATAAGGAAGTAGTTATGAAAATTCTAGAGCGATGCCCTATAACTATAAATTTTTTTGTAGTTAAGGCAATGAGAGAAATGACAACTAGTCATCCATGGATCCACCTTCATATTTGGGGGGACACAATAAGTTGTACTGCATGACTCTCAAAAGTCATTTTGTTGAAGTGTTTTCAATAATCAATGTATGCATGGGGCCAAATTGTATGCCCCTCTGAAGAATGAATACCTTGAATGACTTAAGGAATAGTAGATCCTTGGTCTACTTAGGATGGTACATGCCTGAAATTTTCACACAAAGAAAAAATATTGAAATTGGAAACTCTAAACCTATGACAAGCATCCCTTTCTCAATCAACGGCAAGGGGAAACATATCTTGAGGTGCTATGCTACACGTGACGGATGCATCTTGCAATTTGTATACATGTGTAGGCCTTAATGAAACCATGGGCCTTCCCACCTTATGATTCTTTAGGTTTGAAGCAACATGGGATGGAGCCTGCTGGTAGCATCTTTTCACTTGGACCCCATTAAGGTAGGATATTATGAGACATTTCCAAGAAGAGGAAATGATGGTGTGGCATTACATAGCACTAAAAAGATATTCAACTCAAAACCAAATTTAAAGCAATGAAAAAGAAAAGGTAACTTCAAAAATAAAAATACATGACCAATACAGCAATGTGCTCATTTTGAGCCCAATTAGGTTTGAGAAAGTGTACAAGGGGATCATGAAACTTTTGGGTTAGAAGGCTAAAACCTTTTAACCCCACAGGGACTAAACTTGATAGCCTTGGAATATGACCATTGATGTCTAACAATGAACCCTTCTTGTGAAAGATCTCAAAATTGGCGTTTGAGAGTGCATAGTTTCAGGTCAGATTTTGATTTTGGTTGTTGTTGTAGATTCTTCATCCTACTGGGAGTATTTTCATCAGGTGTCCTAGTGTTGTGCGGTTTTTCCCCCATTTCAAAGCCATTTATGCTCTAAGAATATTTATTTGAGTAGCACAATAGAAGGTAGTTTTTAGCCAATGTTGTTGATATCAAATTTGACTCTTGGTGCTTCTTGGCTTACGACATTGATTTGATTTTTTGACAATTGATCTCCTTGCATCTTGTTGATCTTTGACATCCCTTGTGTTTGTGCCATCGACTATCTACCTTTGACAATCATCATACGACATCAACATCACACTTGCACATATTCTTCATATTGACACCCATGTGCTCTACTTCAAGAGAGTGCCAGTCGGTGTTTGAGAGCTACCACGGTGTAATCATGCAATGGGAGTGTACCTTTCACTCTCATAGAGTCTCCCAAGAGACTGTTTTTTTTAGCACACTGCTTAAAGGTAGATTTTTTTGCATTGGAATCACATGCGGTGTTAGTGTTGGAGTTTCGATCGAGTCTGCATTCTAATCGAGGGGTATATTTTGGCACTTTATAGGTGGACTTTACTTGTCACAAAAAATAATTTTTGCATACAAATGTGTATTGTGATCTCTATGCATTTTGAGAGTAGATTTGGGTATGTCATATGCGTGTTTGGCCATGATGTATGTTCCTGTGGTATTGTCTAAGCACAGCCATTGATGACTTGTCAGAGACAGCTCTCAAATATAGGTCTACAAGCACAAGGACAATCATAGGTTCTTTTGACATAGTAGATCAGCGAGCATCTTTGATAGTGATAGGCATTTCAATCCTAGTGAGAGTTTTATGTGTATGGATTATGCATATGTTGGCACAGATTTTATGCTATGAGCTCTGTTGAGAGCGTTTTACTCCCTGTAGGGAGTTGAATTCTATATTTTTTTCTTGCACACTTGCTAGTGTCTATTTGAGCGCATTCCCTGCATCTTGTAGTGATTTTATGACCCATGTAGGCTATGTTGTGGATAGTGCCAATGTATGCCATTGTGGAGCCAATTTTGGTTTGTTTTGGCAACCTCGACCATTTTTGAGACTTGATCTAGAAGAGCCCTTTTTGAGACTATGGCTAGTCGTCTCTACATAACCTTTTGTGAGGGTCATTGCATGAGGTTTTTTTAAGCCAAGAAATGGGGTGCAGATCTCTTAATGTGATGTGGATTAGGTTGTTGGAGATACCCATGTTGATGTTGGAATCTATGGCTAACTGATTGTAATCAAAGAATCCATCCAAGAAGCTATAAGCCTGTTTCCCAGCTACTCGTTCTAGAACATGATCCGTGATAGAAAGAGGATAGTTATCCCATATAGCCTTGTGGCCTCACCATAAGATATATACAGAAGGGTATAGGTGTTTTTTTGCCAATTTCAGTCTTTTGATAGCTATTTTGAGTATTGTATACCAACTGATACCCTATCAACACGCTTCTTATGGTTTATGCATTGATTTGCTGAGTTTTGGTTCAGATTTTGATATTTGTACAGAGTCTACCAAAATTTTCGCAAAATTTTTCCCATAATTTATTAGTTTCACTCTCTTGCATTTTCTCTTGTTGGTTATGGCTGGACCTTCTGAGAAAGAAGAGGATCATATCAAGAAGTTTCATGGCACAAACTTCACCATTTGGAAGTAGCATATGCATGATGTATTGGTCAATAAGGGCCTTGTCATGCCATTGAAAGAGTGTAAAGAGGGTGTATACACATGTGATCAATGGGAGGAGATTGATGCTCGTGCAATGGAAACCATTTGCATGGACCTTGGTGAGTCTATTTTGTTTACCGCTATGTATATGACCATTACAAAGGAGTTATGGGAGTCCTTATGCTCATCTTGAGATGGCAAGAGTGCTTTGAGTAATTTTTTTCTTATGAAAAAGGTCATGTGTTGTAGTGTCAATCCACGCTCGAATAAATTAATCAACGTGTTTTCATAGCTGACATCTAAGAGACTCAATTTCAATGATGAAATGAAAGCCATATTTCTTGCTATGTTATTTGCCTTCGTTGTGGGACACATTTTACATTGCTATCTTTAGTAATTTTGTCCCATTTTCAATGATGTTACTAGTGCTTTGCTCACAAAAGAGATTGATGCTAGTATCTTGCCACTAGTGGACATGGTGATGCAAATATGGCTGATAATGGTCTTCCCAAGCAAAGAGCCCGCAGTCATAGTGTCGGTCACTCACAAGTTTGAAAGAATGCTTGTAGCAAGAGTCATGGACGTGACTTGTGAAATGTGGAATGCTATCATTGCCACAAGAAAGGACATTTCAAGAAATATTGTTGCATTTTGGAACGTGAAAAGGGAGAGGTGGGGGAGACTCAACTACATGGAGCTCCTCAATTTTCACATTGCTTTTAGGAGGGTCAGACTTCGCAATGGCATAAGACTTTGTAAGGATGGAGCCTTTCCTAAATGTTTTTTGTGCAAGTATGAAATAGCTTCCATGCAATGTATAATGATATCCTCCTTGAATCCCTCTCCTACCAGCCAGCTCCTACGTTTCCTTTCAGCAAGATTTGTGTGTAGGGTGTTGGGACCTTCTGTTCAATGGAGGTCATTATGCTACCTTAATAGGAAATGTGGACCTCCCACCAGCTTAACCATGAATCCATGTATGCAAGGTTTTTGTCCATGCAATTTCCTAATTGCCACTAATATCATATCAATCAGGATTTGGTAGCACATGTCTCCTTGGATGGTTCTTGTCTTCACTTTTCACACATTTCTATATGTGTTTCTTGAAAGGGTGAAACTATAAACTTCATCGTGTGATGATTCATACTTTGCTTCCAATGAAATAGGCAGGAATTCTCTCTTGGCCCTCCATCACATTTCCATCATCGCAGTTGAACACATGGTGCAATGCATTCCAACTAGCCTACACTTCATCTTCCATGAATCCAAATAAATTTTCCGATTCACGCCCACGTTTGACCAATGTTTCATTGAGACATTCCAAAAGAGGCACTGTGAATCCATGTCCTCTTCTTCATTTTTCGTGTGGCTATAGTGAGAAAGTCTTGCATACTATCCCACAAAGGAATGAAAGTCAATTTCTTGTAAAACAATGCGACCACAAAGGACCACAAGGAAGGTAGTGCATCCTCTAAGGTTATTGTCGTGAGCATATTATCTTCAAAATGTAAAAATGTGTTGACATATTCCTCCCTAAGATAGATTGGTCTTGCCTTTGCACCTTTGATTGTTGGGGTCAAGCCAACTAGTTGGATGTCCATGTCCATTACTAACGGATTTGACCTTATTCACAATAGAATAAAGAGTTGTGAGGTGTGTTATCTTCATATTGTGATCCACCCAGAGCTATGTTTTCTCTTCTTCTCCTTCATAGTCTCTACACAGTTCACAGTTCTACTTTTTTTGTCATCAAAGAATATAACACTTACTTTTAGATTCAATGACATTTAACTAGGCAAGGAGAGATTTTTTCTTTAAGAGAGAGATAGGAAGGAGAACATAGGTTGTGTCAGACTGAATTATTTACACAAGCACGTATTAAAAACACTTTAAACATGCACATAATTCAAAGAGAATAACCAATTAATATTGATGACTCGATAAGGACTGGATTTACTTTGAATCGGTCCCCCCCCCCCCCCCCCCCCCCCCCCCCCCCCCAAAAGGACTTGTATTATAATCCTCACAAAAGAGAGCTTTGTTGCAATACATGTGTGTGCCCTTCCGGAGCCTTTCTTGAATGAAGAAGATGGAGTCTTCAAGATTCCATGGTTTAACCCTCCTTCCCAACCGAAAACACCCCAACAAGGAGAAATAAATTGTGGGGAAAAGAAAGATAAAGATGAAGAGAAGTATTTTTCAAGCAAGAGAGTTGATATTCCATGTACACTTGCTCATGATCAAGATCTTAGCATAGCTTAGTAATAGAATAGTAGAAATGAAGAATAAGAAACTTTCATTGGCTTGGATTTGCATCCATAGCCAAGAGCTTGAGCATAGAGTCTGTCTCTAGAGCTCCCATGGGAGAGAGAGAGAGAGAGAGAGAGAGAGAGAGATTTTCAAATATTGGGCACTTGAAAGAGTGAGTGAGAGGAGAAAGCACTTCAAAAATGAAATGATCCCTCTCTTATATAGCTATGCTAGTGTGCAGCTAGACTTGAATTAGAATGCTTCACACTTGACCAATGAGGTGAGAACACCTCCTAATGAAACTCAAGCATGCCCAACACTTTTTCCCTCTTATCTTGCATTCTAGAACCCCCTCCCCTTCTTGGGACTCATCTTGGCAAGTGGAAACACCACATACACACTTGTTAAGTTCACTCAAATCAAGTGTAGGCTACTTTGGACATGTGGCTTACTTAGGCTTAGTAAACCAAGACTAGAGTCAACTTACTAATTGAGGAAGGGCCAATTTAGCTTTAATCTTTATCTTTTCCCATTCATTTAATTAAAAAAATAAACTTACCTTTAAATTAATTAGCACATGTACAATGTCTTTGCACAAACCTGGAAGGCTTAGGAAGTTGACTTGCAGCTATAGCCTCCTTGATAATTTAGGACCTGCTAAATTAGGATAAACTTTGGTAAAAATAAAGCTCACCACTTTGGCTTCAAAACTTTCACCTCTTGTGAATTTGAAGGTGCCACCAAGCTGCTCCCAGAACCTTCTAAATTTAGACAATTTATGGCAAGTTAAAACTTCACCCTAAGGCTTCTTAGACTTCATACTTGGAGTCTAAAGAGTTATTCTAATGACTTGAGCTTAGCACAATAACTTTCTATTTTTAGACTCATATAATTTCTCTTGATCATCTCCTTTGTCATATACCTTTGATCAAGGCTAACTGGGATACATTTATCCTTCCTTGACATGTACCTATGATAGAGATAATTAATTATCAATTACCCTTGCTCTTTTATGGACTTTCCCCCTTTTGATCCCAAGCCTTGACCAGGTTGGTCCATTAGCACTTAATCAATCTCGCTTACTCTCTTTATATTTTTCCCTGGACTTAAGTGGCCATTTTAAGTTGGAAAATTCTTTTAGAAGGTTAGAAGTTAATATTTATGACATTTCATGTGGATACTTTTGCTAATGTTATGCTGGTCTTGGCTCATAACATCCATACAAGAGTCATGAATTTTTCTAGTTCATATCACTCTAGGGTATGCACCTAATTATCTTACACTTTTGTGGACATTGTTGAAGGGAAAGAACGCATTCTTGATGTCATAGGCTTTGGCCCGAGGGGGAAATTTATTGGGGCAAGACTTCCTTATTCCCCTTAGTCATGTAGATACTTCCTTTAGCCATTTATGTAGGAACCCATCATCCATAAACCTCATGGACATGCCTACGGTCAAAAAATCATTGTGTACCCATGTCATCATCTCCCACATGTCTTGGTCAATTGAGATGGTGCAGTGCATGGTGTAGATCTTTACAGAAAAGATACTCTAGCGGATAGACCTCATAATGACCATGTGACATACTGCTTTTTCAATGAAAAGCTATGGTGTTTGTTGTCCATCCCATTGCATAACCACGGTAACATTTCATATAGAAGGCTCTATTGAAAAAACCAAACACCCAATCTAAACTCATTTCAAAAGCTACCTAGCAATCCATGTTACATAATCCGCTGGTAGCAAGGCTATGACAATGTTTATTGTGGGTGTTTTCAAATTTGCTTTGAGTTGCAATTTAACTAGATTCATACATTGAAGTTGATAAACCACTCCCATCTTCACCACCTTGACAACATATGCAAATTTTCCATTAAGGATCTTGATTCGTAGGCTTTCCTTAGCCACCTTCACTCCTTGAATCCTCATTGAAAGGCCAATTTATTCCTTTTACTACACTTGGACCTCATACTCTCTATCCCATGTGACCATATACACCTCTTTCTTAGATTAGAGCATGCCCACAAGCAATAGACCACTGGTCAAGCAATTGCTGCCACTTTAGATTCCATTTTCTCTTGATTTTTCTAGCTCCTTAGGGAATAACTTGGTTGTTTTAGCATGTGAGTTTGAGCAAGTACATGACTATTATTTCATGCATGATATTATAGGTCCACCTAGGAGCACGGACCTACTGCGGATGCTACTAAAAAGAGTGGGACACACATCTTCTAGGCTTAGGGAGGATGTAAGAGGAGGTAAATTAACATTGAGAAGATATCATTGAGAGATGGGGCATGACAAGGGGTTGTTATATTGCAAAGGGGGGCAACATTAGGGAAAAGGCCCAAGTGTCTCTATGAAGGGCGTGATGCAGCTTAGTAGGCATATGTAATCTTTTGTGCATGGTGAGAGAAAGTCTAGCAGACCTTTCCCTTTTTGAACTCTGTGTTGGTTTGTGTGTGTGTGTGTGTGTGTGTGTGTGTGTGTGTGTGTGTGTGTGTGTGTGTGTGTGTGTGTGTGTGTGTGTGTGTGTGTTTGTGTGTGTGTGTGTGTGTGTGTGTGTGTGTGTGTGTGTGTGTGTGTGTGTGTGTGTGTGTGTGTGGTTGTTTTTACTTATATAATAAGACATAATGAACTTTAACATTCAAAAGACAACTGGATTTAAAGAAAAGGCAATGATTACTACAAAAACAACTCAGTCTAAGACTTGCGAGCTTTTGAATTTGAGCTTTTGCAATCAAAACCATTTTTACAAGCTTTTTTATTTTAGGTTCAGAGCCTTTTCTAACGACACAAAAAAATTATTCCAAAACAAAGACATTAGAATATTATACACAACAAAATATACATATCATCTTGCAACAATTTGGCTAAAGATTTTAAGTCTCTTTTAACGATACACACCAAAAACATGTACACGTTTCCAAAAGCCCTAGTTTTGAGATTGTACAATCTTCTACATAGATACCATAAAGCATGCTTGTCTTACAAAAAGGAATTCAAATAATGTCTCATTAGTCTAGAAAAGCTACTCCACATCTAATACATTAGAGAAATCTCCTTCACTGTATACCTCTACATGACATTCTCCAAGATTTAGGTTCACTACACCACAGGCTTTATCTTGTGGGTTTACCCTTATACAGATGCAAGGTCTATGGGAGTTAGTGCAGGCTAATGAATGATCATGTGCTCTTTTGGTTGAAGCCCTAAAATATGCACATACACATAGTACATGTGCTTACATGCCGAAAACACTTTATGTATAGATTCTCTCTTCTGAAAATCGGGACAGGTGCAACTAGGCTCTACCTTAACGTGTACATCATAAAAACTCTCTATCAATACCCAAAAAACTATGTGTTTTTCGCTTTCTAGTTTCTCGTCCAAGAACGTTGCAACCATACTTGCAGATGACTGCAACCTCTTTTGCGCTTCTTTACACTTCCTGCTATTGGATCCTCCTTGAGTAAGAGCAGCATTTGTGTTGTTCATGGGTCATAGTGGTGCTGCAAAATTTACAAATTGAAATCCACTTTGCACCAAGCTGTCACTCTCTTCCTTTGATAAGTTTGTTCCCATATCCATTTTCCAAAAATTAGGAGTGACAAGCAATAATTTAACTTGCCTCTGTGCTTTTTGTGTGTGGCCTACTTCATAATTGCAGAACCATATCCACTGTGCAATTGTCTTGTCTTTAAAATTTATCTCAGACCAAAAACAAGGAGCAACCATTCCCACTTGACGGCTCTATAAATTGTTACCACAACTTTTCTTCCCTACCATTCCAAAACATTTCCTCATGCAATTGGCTGGCATCCTCCATAAAGCCCACTCTTCACGGGCAACTTTGACCTCTTGAATGCACCTTGTTGAATTCTCCCCAGGCTGCACTGGAATGCTCTCTGCTACTTCACTGTCAATGAAGACATATACTTCTTCATTATCCTCTCTATCAAAATGTATAGTATGTGGTCTCCCTCTGGTTTTGCGATGTCTTGCTTCCATCACATATCCAGGTTTATGTGAGCTTGTACCGACTGCACTAGTTTTCTTCCTCTGTTGTACTATCTCTTTGTCACCTAATGGGAAATCTGTTGCTCCCACCAATTAAACCATCCCTCTAAAGCCTTTTTATTATCCCATGTAACATATTTCACCCACCATTCTTGTATTGTGGAAGCTATAAGGGAGGCCTCATTTGTAGTCTTTGTTAAGCACCATGCTTCACACATTTCAATGTGATGCATTTGTCTATCTGTAGCCACATGTTCTTTTGTGTGTTTGTGTAGACTCTGCTCCCAATGAAAAAGCTCCCTCCCCTCCATTACATTATGCCATCCTCCATTGTATACAACTCGTATTGCCAGCCAATTAGCCCCGGCTTCATCAGACATAAATCCAACAAAGTCTGTTGGTTCATGCCCACACCTCTCCATAACTTTGTTTAAATTTCTCCAAAACAAGATTTGTGTATCTTTGTCTTCTTCTTTACATTCACATATTGCTATCACCTGCAATGCTCTCATGTTGTACGAAAAGAAGAAATAAGTAATAAAAATTGTCTTATATCAAAACATGCTATCTATCATATTTTTATAAATTCACTTACCTAGGATCATAAACCGAGCAGGACATAGTTGCCCATCCTTCAATCCAATGTATATGATCAAAATGCACCCAAGCACTACTCAAATCTCTTGTCCCTCCTTGCCTCATTCTATTGACTAGTTCAATTCCAGAAGCAGGTCCTTTTGTGGACATTTTGAATACATAGCATTTATCGTTAGGCCCACCTTGGCCTGGAAAACGGCTTCCATGAAAGAATGAAAAAACACACCGTTTCTATAGCAATACTAGATTGTAGTATCCATCACTGACAACTTGACCCTATTTAGCTTTCTCATTTAACACAATACTTTTGAATCCCCTATTTCAAACAAGGGGCATCATTTCCTCAAGAAAATGGTTAAGCTCTACATCAGTGGCTTTTAAATCATCTTCTTTAGTCAAAGATTGGAATAGCATTTGATGAGAACTAGCAGCTGTACTTTTCTAGGACCCCCCTACTCAATCTTTAAAACTATCTTAACAAGATTGTACATCTTTTCAAGAGTTGCCCTTCTAGTTCTTGGTTGTACATTGTGGTCATGCACTCCTAGATGGATGACCAAATGTGTTATTGTTGTTTTCTTTGGCATCACATAATACGTCATACACTTGCAAACATTTGAACAAGTGACCGTTCTGTCACAATAGTGGCAGGTTATTTTAGATTTACCTTCTCTAGCAGGATGGCCCATGGTGATTTGTCTGTCCAAATGTCTATGAAAGAAGGCATCATTGTATCTCCTTTGACCAAGGTAAAAAGGGCATGTCACTCTACAACATTGAAGGCTTCCAAGGCAATAAATCAAATGTACAATGCAATCTACGGTCATGTTGGTCAATGCTGGGCGAGACCAAAGGTGACCGTCATACTTCTACTCCATATCAAGCATCCTTCTATTGTTGTGAACTGGAGGAAGCTCAAAACAGACAATGCCATTATAAAAATTTGCGAGCTCATCCTGCACGATTTACCTTTGTCTTTGATCCATGAAATGATGGATGTATCATGCCTTGTATACTCCACCCCATCTTGTGTGTCTTGAAAGGGCTCTGGTGGCCTGGTTAGTTCCACTGTCTCTAAAACAATTGTGTATGTATCTTCATCAATATCAACATTTAAATGTGATGTAGTCAAACTTTCGTTACATTGTGTAGCAAACATAGAAGAATCACCGACTTCTTCACTTGTTTCTAAGCTCTCAGTCACATAAACAAAGTCATCCAAATGAAGAATGTGGTAAGCTGAGGACAGAGTATGGTCAAGAAGGTAATGCTTTTGATCTTCATGATCCCATCTTGGCAACACATTAACCTTAGACTCTGAGCTCCCTATCTGAACGACTGCTTGCAAGCCTTCAAACTTAATACAAGGAGGCAACAAGCTTTGAAGAAAATATTCACTAAGTAGAAGCTCTCCATTTTGTAATGAGACTCTATAATCCATTTGAGCACCATCAATCATCCATGAAAGCATAGTTGTAGATGTAGTTGTCATGTTTGAGACAGACAGGGAGGAATAATCCTTGAGGTAAATAGAATGACAAAAAGAGAAGGAAGAGAATGTGCATAAGGTACGAAGAAAGTGTAAAAGCGTGCATCTGCAAGAAGTTAATGCGTTCATTGAAAACTATTCTAAATAGATTTGGAATATTAAGTCTTTAAGGTATGCACAATCATAGCTATTAAGATACATTCGGATCAGAATTTTGTCAAATCCATTTGTTAACCGTTCGAGCTTTCAAAATCTCATGAAATAGCGCATTAAAAAAAAGAACATAGTATATATAAAATATACGATGCTTTAAGAATCACATATTATACGTGTGTGTGTGTGTATATATATATATATATATATATAATATATATATATATATATATATATATATATATATATATATATATATATATATATATATATATATATATATATATTGTGTAGAGTATAGTTTTAATATCCCCAATTAAGCACTCTAAAATTAAAATGGACATAGTATATATAGAATATATGGTATTTAAGTATATATAGTATATAGAACTATACTAACATAATATAGTTATATTATATTGTACAATATATTGGTATATTATATACTACACATACTATACGTTTAGTTCATAGTTATACTCTAATGATATAATTTATACTTAATAGAATAGTTATGTAATATAATTATAGCTACATATATAATTATACATATATATGTTATATAGTTAGTACGTACATAATATAGAGTGTATAGTAGATAATATATATAGAGTTATACTTGATATACTTATATATTTATACCAATAGCTATAGAGTATACTTATACCTATAATATATACTTATAGTTTTAGTATATACTTGCTTAATAGTATGTATATGATATAGAGTATATAGTATATAATATATAGCTATACTTATAATATATACCACGTATAAAATATATTTATAGCTATACTTATACTTATATATATACTTATTTAATATAATAACATGAATATAATATAGAGTATATTAGACTATGCGTATTAGACTTATATTATTAACATATAAACTATACATATTATATACTTATATATTATAAATGTATATCGTATGCTTATTATATATATGTATTATATGCATATTTACTATAAAATATATTATACTAATATTATCAATCTATATACTATATACTTAACATATAGACTATACGTTTTATATAATTATATATTTTACATGTATATTGTATGTTTATTATATATATATTATACGTATATATACTATAAGATAATAACATGAATATAATATAGAGTATATTAGACTATGCGTATTAGACTTATATTATTAACATATAAACTATACATATTATATACTTATATATTATAAATGTATATCGTATGCTTATTATATATATGTATTATATGCATATTTACTATAAAATATATTATACTAATATTATCAATCTATATACTATATACTTAACATATAGACTATACGTTTTATATAATTATATATTTTACATGTATATCGTATGTTTATTATATATATATTATACGTATATATACTATAAGATATAGTATACTAATATTTTATAACTCTATATGATATATACTAGTATACTTAACGTAACTATATATTAACGTATATATACTACCTATTAACATATATTATATACTATATATTAACTAATATGTATAGCTTGTATTATATACTATATAATATACATAACTTATATACTATATACAATATCTTAACGTATATTATATACTATATATTAACTAATATACGTAAATTATATTATATACTATATATATTAGAAAATATACGTATAATATATACTAATATACTTAACGTAATTATACATTATATACTACATATTAACAAATATATACTATATGATAATGTGTCTTTTATACTATGTATTACACGTATATATATTATAAGATATGATATACTAATACTATATAACTATGTTCGTAATATATACTTAATGTATTATGTATGGATATATACTAGTCAAGTTCTGTTTGTTTTTAGTTAGTTTAGTTTTTGTCCGTACATAATGTGAATTGTCTCTATCTTAGGGTTGAAGCATTCTTCTCTGGGAGCTCTTCGTCCACCTGCACGAGCTACCACAAGTACTACCATCTCTCTCTCACATGCGCATATAGCGGGTTAGTCCTCTCTCTCTAGTGCAAGCATAGCGATGCTCTCTCTCTCTCTCTCTCTCTCTCTCTCTCTCTCTCTCTCTCTCTCTCTCTCTCTCTCTCTCTCTCTCTCTCTCTCTCTCTCTCTCTCTCTCTCTCTCTCTCTATAGTCCATTTTGGCACTTCAAAAATAGTTCGCGCTCAGAGCCGGTGAATGCAAAAAAAAGGGGGGGACATAGCCCCCCCATCATCCGCCCCCCTTTTTTTTGCATTCATCGGCTTTGAGCAGACTACTTTGAAGCGTCAGAACATATTGTCTCAATGCTTTGCAATGGGCAATCATGTCAATAGCTTTTTTTTTTACATTTTTTGGCACTAGATCAGTTGATTATCAATAGAGATTTCATTACATGTTTGTATTAACTGCTCAACATCAACACAACGTGGATGATGGGGGAGCTCTGCCTCCCCCTTTTTTTGTCCAATCGATGAACCTTGTGAACAATTGCGTTAATAAATTGCTTTTGATTACTATATTTGCACTAAAACCGATTTTTCTTTATACATATTTGGGATTAGCCACAACAAAAATCACAAAAAAAAGGGGGAGACTGAGCTCCCCCATCATCCGCTCGATGATGGGGGAGCTCAGTCTCCCCCTTTTTTTTGTGTTTTTTGTTGTGGTTAATCCCAAATATGTATCAAGAGAAATCGGTTTTAATGAAAATATAGTATATTATTAATAGATAATAAAGTATATATTATATATAGTATATAGTGTATATACTAAATTATATATATATATATATATAAATAGTATATTTCTAATATAAAGTATATAGTATATAAAGTTATACTTATAGTAAATAGTATATAGTACATTATATATAGTATATAAAGTTATACTCATAGTAAATAGTATATACTAAATAGAATATCTATATAATGTAAGGTATATAATATAAAGTACATAGTATATAGAGTGTATAGTGTATAAAGTTATACTTATAGTGTATATATGAAGTAAATATATATATATATATATATATATATATATATATATATATATATATAGTATATATATAATGTAGAGTATATAGAATATATAGTATATTCTTACTATATATTATAGTATACCACATATAGTGTTATATACTATAATCTACATTCTAAAGTATGTTTTTCAAGTAGTAGGTAGTCTACTTATTGTAATATGTACCTAACTGCAAGTTATTGGTCTTATATAAACTAAAAACTATATAATATATGTTTTGTAGATAATGGCACCAAAGAGGGATAGCAAGAAAATAAAACCTCCAGTCTTTCTTTAGCAACCGTCAAGTGAGAATGAAGCTAAGGACTAATTGTATATCAAAGGGAACTTTCAATCAAGAGGCATCATCACGAGTCCGACATTTGGACACTCCACCCAATAAAACAAAAAGGATTCTCTAAAGGTGTTTTTTATTGATGATGAGGCTCAAGTTGATGAAGACTCCAACAATGTCAAAGATGATGTAGAGATCACAGGTAAATTATGAGTGTATGTTATAGTTTTATGTTGAAACATAGTTTGTATTATAAACTCTGCAATGGTAGATGGTTAAATTCGATGGACGTTTTATTCTTGTCAAGAAAGTTTGGTTATAATCAACTATGTGGAAGATTAAGAAAGGGTGAACCATTTTTTATATACATACCATTGATAGTTACTGAGAAAATATTAAGTATTGTTTTGAAAAGGTCCTTAAATCTCATGTGAGAGCCCTATATAGGGTGTGCGGTTTATTTTGAAAACGTTTTCACCGTACAAAGAAGACTCTGGCAATATTTTTGTAAATTAAATACTTTAGACTATTGTTTTTGTCAAGAAGAAGACATTACCTCCTCCTGTTCCACTCTGTCGACTCACGGTGCATGAGGCTGTTAAGTTTGCTAGAGATGATGTAGAATGGCGTCATTTCCTCTTTTGATTCTGCTAGGTATTTAGAAACTATGGGGCATTTTCGTGTGCCCGTTGGGGATTCTAGAGGAGATACCATTCTCATGACCGTAGAGGATTTGGAGGAATGGTGACCACTTTGGCGAGAAAGAAATGTTGAGTTTGAGAGAGCACTTGGTAGAGAGTGGCAGGAGCTCAAAGGAAAAAAATTCTAGTATGGAATGGCAACCATAGGCTAAGAACATGGTGGAAAAGAATCAAAGAAAGTGAGATCTTTCACCTTTTTCACTCTTTTGTTGTAAATCTTTGTTTTTATAAATGATGATTAACGTTTTTGTGATAGAGTATTTGGAAAATGGTCAATACCATGTTAGTGTTCGTTGCCAATTCGTTGAGTTTTCTAGAGCAAAAGAAGTAGAGTTTCTTCTTGCACTTGACACTTCCAATACATAAGTTTGTTAATCGAATGTTAACTCTCTTTTTTATGAAAACAATGCTTGTGTTCAACTCTATGTTTTATACTTTTCTACAGCATTTCTAGGGCACATGTCATGCCAAACATTACTCATCAAGTGTATATGTTTCAAAGAAATTCCATGGCAAATAAAGAGTCTATCCTTCAAAAATTGACACCCGATATGAGAGAATGGGCTAGAGTGGAGATGACTGTGCAGGCACGGTATTACCATGGTGTTGCACCATGGTACAACACTCCATGTGGATTGATATCTCAACTTGTGTGTAAGGTGATACCTACTCTACATGTTGGGTAATTAATGAAAAATTTTATTATGGTTTCAATACAGTGTTTTGTATTAGGATGAGTTCACTGCATTTATGTCCAAGGAAAGATCAAAGCTAGATGCTCTTGGACTAAATGATGTTGAGAAGAAGAAGGGACTTAACAAGGCCACAAAGGTAGAAGAGGAACAGTTGAAAGATAGAGGCTACAAGTACTTATCAATCGCCAATTCTCTAATTAATGGTGATGAGTTCTTCAAGTTGCTTTTTAGCATTAAATGGGATGACCTGGAATGCTAAAGATCATTAGAGATAAGCTCTATTGTTTGACAAGCTCTAAGATCACTTTTGAGAGGTATTGTAGCTAGTAGTTTCTCATTTGTAATTGTGTTTCTTCCATCTTGTTTTTCTATATGATTAAGTGACATGTTGTTCTTATTGCTCCTAGAAAGAAGATAACTTTGCACCTCATGAACCTCTCTAAGTCTAAGGATCCACAATATCTTCATTTTGGTTATTACAAGCTTTTTAGAAGTTACATGAAAAAGGAGATTTATTGGGCTCACTTGCATGGGAAGCTACACTTATGATTGAAAGGCTGCAAGTAGAAGGTCCACCACTTCCAAGTTCTCTTGACCTATTCTAAAAGATGAGCATGAAAAACGATATTTTGCGGGTAGATATTTGACCATTGTTTTTAATAGAATATAGACATGTTTTAAGTTACACAAGATCAAGTTGAGTATGTTTTTTGATTGTTACTATGTATGTAATCTTTTATTTTTCTAATGGATGCGGTGAAATCTTTTGACTCTAATGAGAAGATGTCGGAGCTTGTATTGTCAGCTAAGAGAGTGATTTACATGTTTGCATCTTCCATTGCACTCTTTGCAAAAAAAAGAGCATTTCATTTTTTTGCCATATTTTGGTGACAGTGGGTCATTTTGAGATTGGCGAAATATCATTTTTTGTTTACAGAAAATCCTTAAATTCCCTGTGGAAGCCCAATTTGGGGTGGATGGTTTTTTTGACAATACGCACGTGTATAATGTCAATGTTGAAAACACTTAAATCCCTTGTGGGAGCCCAAGACACCCTAGGGTTTATGGTTTATTTTGAAAAAGTGTACTTCATAAAAAGAAGATTCTGGCGGGTTCGTTTTTGTTACATGTCATTTATTATATTATTGTATGTATGTGCTTTTCAAAGTGGATGATGCCCTAAAATTTTGTAGATGGGTTATGCAATGCATTGAGACGCATGAATTGAATGAAGCCCCATCATTCACTAGAGAGTGGATTAATGTGCGTGATGAGAATACAATGTTCTCTCCCTCTTTGGTTGGAAGGAATTTGACAATATGGGAAGCCAATGTTTGTCCTTGGTGGTTGGATTATCCATTAGGAGTTATTCAAAAGCAAGAGTTTGAATTACGAGAGAGTAAGCAGCTAAACACTTGTGGCTCTTTCTTTTGAGAATGTATGTCTTACTTTAGTGCTAATTTATGTGATATTGTGTTGTATGGTTGTTGAGTGAAGGGTTTCAAAAAGAGAGTGATGAGTACTTAGAGGAGACACAAGAAGATTCTCTCCCTCCCGTTTCACATGGAGTTACTCAAAACACCATTGAGAGTGGCTCTCAAGGTACTCCACTAGCAACCAATGTACTCAAGAAGGGTAAAGGGAAAATGGAGCCTCCAAGTACATCAAGGTTACCCACTCCTTCTTCAATGCCTCCCATTGTGCCATCTATGAAGCCCGCCATGTCCTCTTTGTAAACCACTATACGCCATATGGCACACTCTTCTAATGTGTCCATGACATCCTCATTAGTGCACACTACTTTGTTTGTTGTAGAGTCTTCACTTGGGTGAGAGGCTTGGGAGAGAAGGGCGATCACATGATCTGTTGGTAAGTTGAATAAAATTGTTAGAAAATCTATCCTCCATATTTCCTAATTCAAAGCTAATTTTGCTAATTTTTGCAGGGTTCCATTACCAAACCATTGTAGATGTTTTGCTTGTGGATATATCACAATTGATAAGTTTGCCCTTAATAGGTAGATTTCCATAATGCTTAGTTATTTGCATTTTCTTCTTGAATTACTCTATGATTTTGAACATGATTCATGTTTGGTTTTCTTGTAGCATCAACATTTTTCTTGCGACACACAATACAAATCTATATAGCAAAGATGGTTTGCCTTGTTGTGAGGTTGCTAAGCTTATCTTTGCATATTTTCCTACAAGTTTTCTTGTGGATGGTCTAGGACCAATCCCATTGGGTAATTTTTTTTCTGAATATGTACCTACAACTAACTATGGTTGTATTCTTACATGTCATCATTCACTTTTGTAGAGGGCATGAGTGTTCCCAAGTGGAACACATTTTCCAGGGGTCTAGTGACAGGGTGCATGGATGTGGCTCGTGAGTTTTTGGCAAATGAGGGGTTTTTAGTCACCATGTGCATGACCGAGCATATTGGGGATTTTATTACGGATGCAACTAGGGTAGGACTTGTGCTCTTAAGTACATGGATCCTCATGTGTAGCAAGAAGGCATATCAACATCCACTCACTAGAGAGGCGGTGAGATAAAAAACTTAGTTTCATAGTTTAATTTCCTAACTAAAAACTTTGTAGCTATGACATTCATTCTTTGAGTTATTTATTTATGCAGGTACTTGATCTTACCATGTGTCTTTGGTATCGTATTGGCCATCCTGTGACACACTATGATAGAGAGGAAGGGGAGAAAATTGCCGAGAGATTGTTTCCAACAGATTGTACCTACATGATAGATGATGTAGTCTTCCCCATTGAGATTGATGGTGTTATTCTTAGAGGCTAGGCAGAGCGATCTTCTTTGTTCTTTCGTTAAGACTAGTCCAAATTATGATACTAGTGAATTTTATGGTATATATGTGTTTGCATTAGGTTTCTAATTTACTTTTTATATAGTTAGGTGGTTTTTGGCAACGTTTACTGAGCCTCATGACTATGTTTTGGACTTGTTTGCGCGGTGTGGTGGTTTGGGTTGAGCTTCTACAGAAGATATGAGGCATTGTATGTGTCTAGAGCTAGATGGTGTTCTCTATGAAAGATATTTGACCGACATTGCATGTGGACCTATTAAATGTTGATTGTGGATGCACACTTGGTTGAGGAAACACTATTCTAACAGTACACATCTTGATTTTTTTACTTATGTTTTTATGTACATGGCAGCCATATGACATTGACATGGCATTTTGGTATGCTCCATACATTTCATTTGGATATTTCTTTTGTGTTTGTTTGGTACATGATGGCCACATGATGTGGAGATGACATTTACTGGAGCTTTCCTATGTAGTTAGATTATGCTGACACCATTGGATTGTGTGTTGATTTTTGTGGGATAACAAAATTGTTTAAGTAGTGGAAATAAGAGTTTATGTGAAGTAAATCCCATGTGGGAGCCCAAGAAAGGGTGTACAAGTTTTTTTAAGAAGAGGTCTCCATAAAAGGAGACTCTGGCAAAAAATTCTAGAATCACGTTTTATGTACAAGCTCAAAAATACATACAAATGGTGCTTTTTATAAAGTTTCATTTTGCATAAGCATTGTTGTGATTCCATATTTCTAAACAGTGTTTGGTAGTTGAAGGATTTTACTATGAGGTTTTGAGTTTTTTCACTACACAATGATACTTGAAGATATCATTAGTATAAAATCAGGGTTCAAAAGCTCAAAAAAACAGTTCCAGTTGTAAAAGCTCGAAAATGAAAGCTCGCAAAAATAAAATCCCCATCTTTGTACATGGCTTATGAGAATGAGGCCTCATTCTAGTATACAATGATAATGACTCATCAAAGAAGTACTTCCCAAGTAATAGGAGCAAGTGAAATCATGGACAGACATTTGCTTCAAGACAAAAAAAATCCAAGAAAGGATAGAGTCCTCACCTACATCCATTCAAACAAGACAACAGATATGTTAGCCTTGAATGCATTTTACAGGTGTCAACAGACTAAAACAGTTGTTATCCATGTCTAACTTACAACTTTTTGAACTTAAAACAATCATTCAAAGTGCACATGTATTACAATTTTGTAAAGTTGTAATGGAAATGGCCTATGAACTTTGAGAATAGCGGAATCAAGAGAATTAGAGTGAGCATTTTTGTGAGATTACTTTGAGAACTTGGAGGGTGAACTTAATTGATGGTAGCAACATAAACGTAGTAGTTAATCAACTTGGCATGAACAATACTTTTGCAAGAGAGAGAGTATTAGAGAACATGACAACAAATGAGGACCGGATCTACTTGGAGCCGGTTCCCCCTCCAAAAAAGCCGTTTGTATTATAGATTCTCCCATCAAGAGAGACTTTGTTACAATGCAATCTTTGTGTTCCTTGTGACTTTGGTGATGCTATGAAGATGGAAAGCTTCATGAATCACGAGCTTAATATAAAATTTGCAAAAAGCATTAACTATCCCAAGCCTCAGTCCCAAGGCGTCAAACACCTTTGAAGGTGGAGAGAGCTAGCGGGGAATGAGGGTAGGGAAGAGGAAGAAGAAACATTCTATAGGAGAAAGAAATAGTTCTTCACTTATCATCACTCTTCTTGCTTAGCATAGCATAATAGCATAGTAATGAAGATGAAGAATATGGCAAGCTTAAGCATTGAAACATGGCTCTTGGTTGGTTTTGCATTCCATAGCCAAGAGTGTTGGTGTAGGCTCTCCACTTCTCAACAAACTTGGAGAAGGAGATGGAGCTCTTGCATTTTTTCACTCCACACAATGAGAGAATGTGTGTGTGTGTGTGTGTGTGTGTGTGTGTGTGTGTGTGTGTGGGAGAGTATATCCCCCCTCTCATACTTGGTCCACACCTCTCCCTCTCTCTCTCTCTCTCTCTCTCTCTCTCTCTCTCTCTCTCTCTCTCTCTCTCTCTCATTATTTTCTTATTTCCTTTGGACATGTTTCCTCTTTCGAGAGAAAGAACTTAATTATTTATTTTTATGTATCTAAATTCTCATTAGACCCCTTTAAAACCTAACCAATAGCATTCAAGCACATCATGAGGGCCACATGTGGCGGATCATTTGAACATGTACCTTTTATGCTTATTAAGTCATTTGGTTGAATGGAATACTTCAAGGACTTATTCAATCAAGCAAGCATGTGTCATTTGTTTTGAACTAAATACTTCAAGCCTTAGTCAATCAAGCATGGGAGTTCATGCCTCTTGAGAACTTATCTTTGAATTTAACATTTCAAAAACCTTAGTCATTTAAGCATAAAAATAACCTCAAGCTTTGGGCAAGGTTCTCACAACCATTTTAAGCGTCTTAGCACCTCATGCTTGGGTACCATTCCCACCTCGAGATTAGCCCTAGCTTGCATAAGTTCAAAGGACTTTTTAGCACTAACTTTTGGAGATCTTTAATGAAGCTAACCCTAAGGTCTTTAAGCTCCATTAGCTAGGTAGCATTGCTCTTTGACAGACCATCTCTCATTTGGACCCCTTTACCATTGGCCCCGTATTGAGATAAATCCTTAAGCACATGTCTATATTCTAACTCTTTTTCTTGTTTATTATCCCACATTAAATGATCAGTTTAATATGAGAAAATCATTTGGGTTGGTTAGATACTAGATTTTATGACATTACCTCTCTCTTGAAATCATAGTCATCCTTAACTATGAGGTAAAAGAGATAAAGCCATAGCCATTAG
The DNA here is from genome assembly GCF_014529385.1 of Adiantum capillus-veneris. Lineage (NCBI taxonomy): Eukaryota > Viridiplantae > Streptophyta > Polypodiopsida > Polypodiales > Pteridaceae > Adiantum > Adiantum capillus-veneris. The sequence continues at coordinate 18,507,610 of NC_140960.1, read as the reverse complement.
TCAATTTGTCTTAGCGGGTAGAGGATCCCTGTTTACCCCATGACATCATTCCAAGATGGATGACCAATCCATTTGGTGCTTGTGAGACATAGCTGCCGCAAGCATATCTGCTCTTTAGTCCATTTCAACCTCCCAAGTAGATTGACAAATTCTACATGGTGTTTGAGAGACGTCGTCATCACAAACATGATTCTTAGTATGCATACTACTTAAATTTGTGCACAATAAAGAGAGAATTAGTCTTATAAGACAAAAACATTGATCATTTAAAAGAAACATGTACATTTTCTTACTCTAATGCAGCATTGTAAGCATTGACAAGGTTCATACTATCCTTAAGCTGGATTCCTTGCATCCATCTAGCATCTTCAAAAGGATAATTTTTGAACTTAATAAGATACCATCTGATAATCTTACCATGTTGTAGTACCTTGTCTTCATGCCGAAGGATAGCTTCGGGTTGTAGCACCTCTTCTTGGTCTTTGAGTTTGGGAGCATCTTCAATAATTGGTTCATTTGGAGGCTCTCCTTTGTAGGGCTTAAGTAGGCTTACATGAAAAGCATTGTGTATGAGCCAATGGTTAGGTAACTTGAGTTGATAAGCCACCTCATTGATTGGCTTCAAAAATTTAAAAGGACCAAAGTATCTTTTTGCTAGTTTAGCATAATACTTTTGATGGCCTGTAGGATTTTTGCTCGTCGTTTGCCTTAACCGAGCCTTAGGAAACTTAAGTAAGACCCAATCATTTTCTTCGAACATTAAGGCCCTTCTGTGCTTGTTAGCAGCAGCTTTTTGCCTTAGTTGAGAGATAGATATAGCCTCCTTAATCTTTTGAAAAGATGCTTGCAGGTCACGGCTATACTCATCGTAGCAGCAAAGATCTTCCCATGTACTTCAAGTAGAAAGGGACATTTAGGTCTTCCCTCTATGATTTCAAAAGATGCTTTTCCCGTAGAAGTTTAGATGGTATTATTATACGCATACTCTACAAGAGGTAACTACTTTTCCCATTGAGAGCGTTGATCTACTTTTGTAACATAGGTCTTTAGTAGATCAAGAATAGTAAGATTGGCTATCTCACTTTGGCCATTTGTTTGTGGGTGATAGGCCAAAGAGAAATTCAATCTTGTACCTAGATTTTTGAAGAGACCTTTCCAAAAATTACTGGTCATTCTAGGATCTCTATCTGACATGATGGATGTTGGCAATCTATGGTGTTTGAAAATCTGGGATATGAAGAGAGTTTCCATTTGGTGTGCCTATATAATCTTCTTGATAGGGATAAAGTGTGCTTGCTTGCTAAACCTATCGACTATTGTCCATATTCCCATGGATAGACTTGGGTAATCCAAAGATAAAATCCATGGAGCAAGGGCTGACATTATGTCTTTAAAGTCAGGGTCAGTAGCATACTCATCCATCATAGAGGATAGATCATTGTGACTTGATATAGACACAGCATTAACTTTTTGGTCATTGTGAAAGTGCATCAGTCACTTGATTGTGCTTACCAGCAATGTGAGCAATGTGGAAATTAAATTGCAAAAGAAAATTTACCCACCTCATTTGTTTGTCGGAAAGCTTTGTTTGTGTCATGAAGTACTTGAGACTTTGATGGTCTATTCGTAAAATGAATGGAGTCCCAAATAGATAGTGCTTCCATGTGTATAGGGCATGTAGAACAACTAAAATCCCTTTCTCATAAATTCCCAAGACCTAATCATCCGTATTGAGCCTTCGGCTCTCATATGCTATGGCATGCCCTTCTTGAAGCATGACTGCTCCAAGGCAATCACCACAAGCATCACATTGGACCTCAAATGGCTTTGAGAGATCCAGAAGTATGAGGACTGGTTGAGACATAAGCTTCTCTTTGAGTTTGTCAAAGTCTTTGCTCCTTATCAATCCATGAACACTTAACGTTCTTCTTTGTTAAGTCATGTAATGGTCCTGCTATTTTTGAGAAAATTTTGCTATGAAGCCTCTATAATATGCACACATACCAATAAGCTTCTCAGCTAATGTAGATTCCTTGGATTAGGCCATGCTTTTATTACCTCTAACTTTGATGGATCCATACGGATACCATCTTGAGAGATAATACGACCTAAATGTTGAATCTCTTGAAGGAAAAATTTGCTTTTCTTTTTGTTGAGAAAAAGCTTGTTCTCCCTCAATGCTTGAAAAATCACTTGAAGATGTTTCTTGTGTTCCTCCAAGGACTTGGAGTAGATGACAATATCATCAAAGAACACTCCAGTGAACTTGCGGTGGGGTCTAAACATTTCCTCCATTAAACGATTGAATGTGGCAGGTGCATTGGTCAATCCAAAAGGCATGACTAGATATTCATAAAGACCAAACGTTGTACAAAACGCGGTCTTAAGGATACCTTCTTCCACTATCCTTATTTGATGATAGCCACTTTTAAGGTCAATCCTACTAAAGTAGGTAGAGCCTTGTAGATTATCAAACAGATCTTCTACCCGAGGTACGGGAAATCTGTTTTTGATAGTGATATAGTTTAGTGCATGATACTCCACACACATGCGGTATGTTCCATCTTTCTTTTGCACTAAAAGGACTGGAGAACAAAAGGGAGAGGAGCTAGGCCTCACCATCCATTTGTCTACCAATTCTTGTACTTGCCTCATGATCTCCTCTTATTCAGCTTGGGAAACTTGATAAGGATGTTTGTTAGGTGGTGAGCTTCCTGATAGGAGCTCAATTTCATGGTCATCATCCCCTCATTTTGGAGGTAAGTCCATAGGGATATCATCTATGAGCACATATTGGAATCCTTTTTAGAAAGTTAGACAATTCTAACTCTTCTTGATTCCCACCATTCACCTTTGATGAAACATTAGGACCTTTTAGGGACTCTTTGACAAAAATCATGTACGCAGAAACTGATCTCTTCATTGATTTATCAAGGGCAAGAGGATCTACAAGTGGTATAGTAAAACCAGACTCATTAGCATCTATATACATGTTCTTTCCCTCGTAGGTGAAGTAGATTCTCCTCTCAAGGAACTTCATGTTGGCAGCCATGTGATCAAACCATGGCGCCCCTAGGATATCATCCTCATGTTTGAGAGGAGAGATGAAAAAGTTTTCTTTGTCGACATAGCTTTGGACATAAAGTGTCAACTTCACAATCAAGGGAGTAACGGAGTCTTGTTGTCCCTTGAAATCTGTGTCAGCCGTTACAATATCTCCCACCTCAAAACCTTGAATGCCTAACTTGGTGGCCAACTCCATTGATATGAAGTTGTGAGTAGAGCCAGGGTCAAACAAGATGAAGGCATCATTCTCCCTTACCTTCCCCCAAGCATAGGAGAGAGATGATCCTTTTCAATGAGCATCCTCTTTTCGAGCTTCAATGGTGGAAGCCCTAGGAGTCTCATTGCGAGCATTTTTCTTGGGACAAGAACGATAGCCATGTCCTTGCTCCCCGCACTTAAAACACTTATGGTCCTTGCGAAAAGCTTCAAGCTCTTCATGAGAGAGTTTGTTTTTACCTTTGTAAACTCCCTTCTCCTTGGACCTATTGTTGTTGTTGTAGGAAGTGCCTTGGGAAGACGTTTCGGCATTGGTTTTTCCCTTTGCATCATTTTTTTCTTTGTTTTCCATGGGTTTGACATTCCGTCTAGCCCCTTGTTGGAAATTGATGCGAGAAGCAACCATGGTATGGTGGATTACTTTGGTGTTAGAACCAGGCCATTGGGAGTTGACAAACTCGATCATTTCTTCAGGTAATTCCGCACAAAAAAATTGTTGCTTTTGCTCGACAAAGTCTATCTTTTGAAAGACAGTAGCCTTGAGATGTAAATCCCAAAACTTGTCCACATATATGTGGATAGACTCATGAGAGAGAAGCCTCAAACTCCGCCATTTAGTGAGCACTTTGTCCTTTGCATCGCTTGCAAGGAATTGCTTCATGATGGAAACACCAAAAAAAATTCAGTGCCAAACTCTCTTGTACAGCCCGAAGACACAAGGGGTAAATTATACTTGCATCCCCTCTCTTCTTTCTCACGATATTAGACTAGCCAGTAAGCAGATGAATCCCCGGTGCATCCTACCCTCCTTCAATGGCATCAGCGGCTCAAAACCATAGTCTATAGCCTAAAATGGTGAGTCAATAGAAAAACGAGCCAATACTTAGGCCTCAAAAGCTTTACCAAGCTTACATTTGAAGTGCATGGGAACGAACCAGTGTCAAGTATCTTTATTCATCCAAAGATGGCCATGATCTCAGTTTTTACAGAGTACATGCCCCACCCAAGCATAAAACATAATAAGGTGTAGTAAACAATTAAAATCCGACATTTGACCATCAGACAAGTACCTATTGGGCACTTGATGTGTGCCTCCCCCTTTTTTTACACTTTCTAAGTTAGCCCATAGCTATGTTTAAGTTTGCCAGTGGCAAGGGTTTAACCCTCCGATCCTCATTCATCTACTCAGGCCAAGTGACTTTTATGCCCAAAGTCAAAACAAATTTAAAAAAAAGGTCTGTCGACCACTGTTTTTTTACGTGTGTCATCTAAAAAGACCAAAGAAAGCACGTAAGTTAATGGACTAGTTTGTTTTAATTCTCATGGCTGCTAAATTTCAAGCCACACCATCTCTCTTAATTTAGTTTAGAAAATTTCCTTGCAAACCATATAAAACCAGAACGTCTGCTGCAAAAAAGCTAGTAAAAATATACTTTTACAAAAAGCGAACCTGAGAAGCACCATCTTTTTCCATAAGCTCCATGGTTAGAGAGTAGGCAAGCTTCCGTGAAAATCCCTCAAAATCTCTCTTTAGTCCAACATAAACACCACGCAAAAAGACTAAGTGAGGGGCTTAGGGCCATCCTCACCTTTATATAGTGCTTCATGATGATGCAGACTTGCGTATTTGAATTCTTCTCGATTTCCAAAGTGTCTGGCTACAAACGACAATCGTCATGGTCCCATAGGGGATTGAGTGGGAGAGAAGAGAGAAAGAACATCATCATGCAGCATGCAGGAGCACAGAGCTCATGTGGCAGTAAGGTCGTGAGGTAAATATTGTAAATGACAAGTGTGAACTACTCGATATGCACAAAGTCATTAAACTCAGTATCCAGAAATGCCCACCCGTTACCATTATTTTGGGGTAGTGTCCCATACTTCATGTACCTTTGAGAGGCTAAAAATTTATCAAAGTGATGCTTGAGGGGCCAGTCCCAAAAGGAGGGAGGGAGCGGGAGGGTGGGGAATTTGTATTGAGGGGTTGAGGGGATAATTTTTTTTTAAACCCTAACCAACCTCGTAAAGAGTCAGCTTTTGTACTAGGTTAAATACTAGATGTATAAGTACTTAGGGGTGTGTGTGTGTGTGTGTGTGTGTGTGTGTGTGTGTGAGAGAGAGAGAGAGAGAGGCTAGAAATAGCGAGAGGGGAAAGTGTCGAAACATGTCAAATGTCCTCTTGGAATTATTTTCTCCTTAATAATAATGTTTTTAGCTAGGTCTTACACATGTATTAGGTCCCTCGCCCAATCTCTTTAGTACTTTGTCTCCACAAGGTGTGGGAAGGGAAGCGACCATCCTAGATGATGAGCACAATCGCTCTTCAAGCGCATCAATTGTGTTCCAATTCCACTTCATAAAGCTACTCCACACTCATTCTCTCTCTCTCTCTCTCTCTCTCTCTCTCTCTCTCTCTCTCTCTCTCTCTCTCTCTCTCACACACACACACACACACACACACACACACTCATAACCTTTGACTAGTGAGTGTGAAGGTGGTAAATATAAAGGAACCTTAGTAATTGCATGCAATGAAAGTCTATTTGCCTAACAAAATTAATTGTTGATTTGTGAACGCTCTTGTTGCATCTTCCTACATAGGTTCAATCCATCAAGTCTAATAAACTATATGAGTCTACATACCTCATTAGGTCGCTCATATTGTATATGTTAGTACAGATAGATATGATATAGACATCTGTCACAAAGATTCTCAAACATTAGCACCATTTTCGATGGTTGAATGACTTTGTAGCCATACTAGTGTTCTTCTAAACCTTAAAACCCATTCCATTTCACTAGCAACATAGTGACAAAATGAGGTCTTTTCACTTGATAGAGTCTAGGAGTCAAGGATTGGCTACCTCTTTCATTTGGTAGCAAAGAGGTTTGTGATTAAAGGTAAACATAACATTTCACTTCCAATTTTCTTATTGCTTTCAGAGTGTTGTGCATTCCACTAACATTAGCCATTTTTTCAAGTTGTGTTCATTTCTTTGCATTCTATCATTTCAAGTTCATAGGAGTAGGTTGGGTAATCAAAATACTATCACTTTGAGATGCAAAAATTGGACAAAAACCAAATTTTGGACAAAATGACCATAAATATTTGAAATTTGAAGAAGTGTTGGAAAACAGGGCAAGTCAAATCCAAATCACACAAAAATTATGGGAGTAGCTTCCATGTACCCTGAGGAACATGTGTGATAAGTTTGGTTCAATTTTGCAAAAAATTACATCACGATTCATATACCTCGAAGAAAAAACTCAAAATGTTTCGTTGATCATGAGTCTTCATCACAGTTGCAAAGATCAAGAGCACCCATTTGGATGCAAAAAGATCCTTGAAACCACATCAAAACCACAAAACTAGGACAAGTCAAGTCACTAGAACAAAACACAAGGAGATTTTGACTTTTTGAGGTTCAAATCACAAAAAAAAAATTGCAATAAATTGAAAATGACCTCCTTTATAGGTGATATAAACCTTGAAGCAAAATCTTGCCAAAATTGAAATGGAATTCATGTACCTTGGAGTGATTTTTGGCCAAAAAGATAACCAGGATATAGAGACAGTAAGGAGAAACCAACGTAGGTATTTTGGCCATCACAAACGTTGAAAAAGATCAAAGCAAACTTGCCAAAAATAGACAGATGAATAAAAACGGAGGTATAAACCAAACAACTGAGATTTGACCCATCAAAGAAGTTCAAATTGGAATAGCTTGTAGACATAGAGCATGACAAGCTACACAAAGCTCAAGTCCATATGTGAAGAAACATAAAACTTGGTTCATGTACCTCATACCAAAAAGTTGGAAAAAGAGTGCAGATTGAAACATAGGGATTTGCTAAAGCCATAACCAACTTTTTGAGTTCAAAAAGATTGTGAAAACCCCTTCAAATCAAGCAAACTAGAAACACAATCTAAATTTTTAAAATACGAAGGATCTTGTAATTTTGGGATCCAAACTAATCACAAAATAGGGGAATAGATTACAAATAGCATCATCTAGCTGCTAGTAAAATCTGGAGTTCAAATGTGATTATGTACCCTAGAAAATTCAAGGAATCAAAACACAGATAACTCCATTAGTGTCTTCACAAAGTGGGTAGTCACCTGGCAAAGTTGTATCTTGTGGACAACTACAAAGCATCAGAAGACATTGATGCCTTAACCACTAAATTGAGTTCCACCGCTAGTGAAGTTACAGCTCAAACAACCAACACAACCCAACCACTAGCCAATGGCAAACAACTAGTTCAAGAGGTAGTCAGAAGGATGAACCAACCCTTTAAACAAGCACAAAATTTTTAAAAAATTCAAATGAGGAAGTGTGACGTGTATGGAGGTGATCATCCTACCACTCAGTGTTACACACAACCAAAACCCACACTACCAAATGTACCACACCAACCAGGATGATGTACCTTTGAATAAAAGGGACCAATTGTGAAACCAATGAGTACTACTACAATCAAAGTCTAGTGAGAGAGCAACCATACAATCCTCCACCTATGAACCAAATACCACCACCAAGATATGGAGTGGGACAAGACAATATTATACTAGGGACTAAGAGATTGCACCCTATGCTAGGACCACATCCACCATTTTCTAATGACAAAAAAGTTGATGTTACATACACTTAAACGCAACCATTAGAGAAAAACGAGCCACAAAAACCAAAATGGTGCGCAATCAAACAAAAACGGATAAAGCATGAGTGTAACAAAAACTGTAACCATGTTAGAGTGGCTATATCCATGAATCAATGACCACTGCAAAAACCTCAGCAAAAAGGAACATGTTATGAGTGTGAAGGTAATCATTGGCCTATATGTTTTTTGTACAAAGAAGAAGCAGTGCCACTATTTGGATTTTTTATAGAGTGTGCCATGATGCATCTCATTCAAGATTGCCCAGAAAATCCTAATAGAGAAGGAAAAACAGCGACCAACATGATAGAAATTCCGCCTTGTACCTAGTTCAAGTGGGTCGAACACCAAGGAAATTGTTCCTCTTAGTGTGGTAACAAGAGCTCATGCTCGAAAATCCATGAATAAAATTGTGGGTAAGAGGGACAAACTGCGTTAAACCCAAAAAAAACTGATTTTAGATCCATTAGGACTCAACCTAAGAAACACAAAAGAGGGAAGCGCAACCTATCAGCCCATCCCCATCCCTAGGATCAATATGGAACATAAGCACCTAGACCTTGATATCAAGTCTCTCTATGGTGACATGGGATATATCGCTTCAAAAGAAAGCAAACCTTGCACATTGAGGGTCTTGCCCTCTCACATCAAAGAACATGAGGCTAACTCGGCAGTCAAATTTTTGCCATTACAATGAAAGACCACCCCTAAAACAATAGATTCTAGCGGATTACAAGAACTCATATCAACTCCCATCTAGTGTACTAGAACGCTAGCAAAACTGCATGTATGAGTTGAAGTTTAAAAAAAGAGCGTAATTGTTTCTTTCAAAACCATTGTATTAGAGCCAAAGGAAGCAAAATACATATAACAAAAAAGCATCGAGACCATTTCTATAAAAAATGGGCAAAAATTGCAAAGGAGAAGATGCGAACACCACCGTACCCGTAGAATATGAGAATGTCAAAACAACATGCATTTTATATAGTGGAGTAGCAATAGGCATAGTTATGAAGGAAATATGGTAGAAGTGGGGAAAACCATCGCTAAGACAGACATGCATGAAGCTTCAATTGGAAAATGGCTATGTAGAGTGACCCATAGGGATATTAAAGCATGTGATAGTCACTTCCTGTGGAATAGAGTAAGAGCACACATTTTCCATAGTGGATTTTGGTAAGGACAACAATTTTAACATCATTTTGGGACGTTTGTTCATGCGATAGCTCAAAATGGTTCAAGATTGGAGTTATGACCACATCTACATAAGGCATGACAACACAACAACCACGGTAGATCTCAAAGACTACTCCTATAAAAATGTCACGAAGACACCGGTTGAGGAATTTGATCAAGTACCAAGATCAAACGGGATATTCCTAAATGAATGCAATCGAAAAAATCCATTTGGATGTGTGGTGCATCTGAGTGTGGAGACCTATAAAAAGAGGACTGTATATTGGGGAGGACGGTAGAGAACAAAGGGTATGTTCCAAAGCCTTTTCTCAAACATCTGTTTGAACCTTTTGATTGGGATCACATACTAGCCACATTGTATGTATTTGTAAATGAAATAACTCCTACAAAGGTTTGTGATGAAGATGGATACGACATCCTTTCCCTCCAAATGGTTGGAATAATTCAAGAGAGCCCTAGTGACAACAAAGAAAGATGTATGGAAAATGAAACTTTGTGCATACAATTAAGAAACAAAACATCCATAAGATATTTCTCTAAGACAAATTTTTGTACGACATAGTTCTCTATTTTATGCTAAGTATTTTGAAAAAAGCTAATGAGAACTTTGACTTAAAGAGCAAAGAAATTAGAATAAGTGGGTACATCACGGATCATGTTGCAAAAGCACAAAGCATGGGAGGAGATCAGCAACATGAATATTTCATCATCGACATACTTGAAAAATCGGCAACAATTTTTTCAAAGGGTCTTACTCCAAATAATGCAAAACTAAAAGTTTACGAAGAAGCAATGTTTTCAAGTTTGACACAAGATGTTCAACAAATTCAAGATCAAGAGAAGACCAAAGAAAGTGTGAAAGATTAATTATTGCCTACAATGATCAACTTGCACATATGTGGGAAGACAAGAATCAAAGTTACATGTTCAACTATAATAGATCCTTATGCTATAGAGAATTTAATTCTTACAGCACTTAGATAATGATGAAAATTCCATCAATCAAAGAGGAAGAAGAAACATGTTACACAAGTTCTAAAACACCAATTCCTAGCTTTGATGATGAAAGAGGTGGAAGAAATAGAGTACACAAGTTCTAAAACACCAATTCCTAACTTTGATGTGGCTAGATAATAGACTCTTATTACATCAAAGAGAGACTAGTCCTAACAAAAAGGAGATAAACATCGTTTTTTGAACTACCACAAAGAGTGTCAACAATAGTAACATCAACAGTCCCAGAAGCATCACAAGCCCATGTGACAAAGAAAAAACCATTCATAACTGAGAAATGTAAAGTTAAATTCAACTGTGAAGTAGATCAGTGTGCAAGCCAACTTTACCTAAGCAAACAGTTTAGCAACCAAAATTTCCATTGCAACAAAGCCCTCAAAAAAGCCAAAAATAATCAATGAAGTGCAACGCAATAGAAGCCTAAGCAAAAAATTGAGCAACCAAATTTTCATTGCAATAAAGCCCCAAAAATCCATAGTGCAGATAGATATTGCAAAGGATGCAATGAAACAAAAAATTAGTCAATGATAGGAGCTAATCAATAACGGCTCCTCATATCTAGCTTTCAACATAAAATCGAAGGTTTATCAACCAAAATATTCTTCCATGAGACCTTTAAAGAAAAAATATGTGGGAGAAGTGTTTGTCCCAAGCAATCATGTTTAAATCGATGATCCAGTCTGGATGGAAGATCCACAAGTAGCAAGGAGGCATGAGCACATGGTTTGGATAGCTTCTCGTTACAACTTGGAAGTGCCAAACTAGTTTGAAGGTCAAATTCAATTATGGGTACCAATCCCACAAATCACAGTCTATGCAGAGAAGCCAAGGACTGTTACGGCATGAAGAAATCATCAACCAAGAAGTGAAAACAAGTTGGTGGAACAAAAATAAAACAAGGACAACAATTAAAGGCTTTTATCTCCCAAGAACCTTTCGACAGGAAATGGGAGTGGGTTCCAAAGTCTCATGTTACTGCAAAAGTATGGAGGAATCCAATTCTACTTGATCAATGGAATCCTATGTTAAACATTGACGAAAGATTGTTCCTGTCATGCTACTTGAAGCACAAGGGTTCTATCAAGGTAACACAAGGATATGGGTTCCAAAATCCTTTTATAAGCTAAGCCAAAGTCTAAACAAAGGACACGCAACATGAACTAAATTATCATCAAAGACTCTTATAAATAGTCTACTCTGAAAGTAAAGCAGGTAGTGGAATTTTGAGAATCTAAAAAGGACAAGGCCACTACATGAGTGACAGATTCAGAAACAACCAAATAGATATGGCAAAGCTCCTTCAACAATCCTCTTTTTGAAGATCCAAACTTATAAGGTCCAGATGACATGTTTGAGGTAAGCATAAGAATTTAAATCAAACCACCAAGGTGCAAAAAACATCCTTTGACATAGTCGAATTTGGACAGCTAAGTTGAAAAACAAGCAAGGCATTAGTCCCAAAGCTTCAAGTAATACTTTTTGAAGTCTAAGGGTTTTAGAGCTAAGGTATTCCTCAAGCTAGAAGAGTTGATCATATCTACATTGTGTCACTCATGCTAGTATAGGTGAGCACAAGAGTCGAAGTCTATGTAATTTAAATATGGTAATGTGAAGAAGAAAAATCCAAAAGACACCCACACAATGAGTGCCATGAGATATGAGTGGAGGAGATTCTATAACAAAAACCCTTATTGAAAAAGTGGAAGCTATTGAAACCTCTTTTGATGTCACATGTGCTACATTTGTTCCTCTGAAGCACCCATCAACTCCATTCTTACACCACATGTTTCTCTTGACAATTTTCTTGTATATATTCGCACTTCTGAATAGTCATAGTTCAAGTCTATTGGTGAAGTTTGGTCCTTGAAGCACCCATCAACTCCATTCTTACATCGCATGTGTTTCTTGGTGATTTTCTTGTATACATTCTTGCACGTATGGATAGTCATGGTTTAGGTCTACTAATGAAATTTGGTCAAATTGGATTGCAATTGCTTAAGTTATCTTCGATTTTGTTTTATGATTTAGTTATGGTCATTGACACAGAAAGCGTATTCTAGTCACTTGGTTTGTGATTAGTTTTGCATGTACCTTACAAGATTCCTCAATGTCAATGTAACAACGAGAACTTACAAAGACAAAGATCAGTCACAAGGAAGGGGAGTGTCATCAACGGAAAAGGAGTTTTGAAGCTCTTCACTCAAAGACGACCAATCCGAAGACCATCCTGCACATGGTCATGCCAAGGGACAAGCTAAGAAGTGTTTGAAGATGCCAACTACAAATGCCCATCTAACCAATTTCCTACTAGATTCTTCATTTGTATTCTTATTGTAAATATACATAAAGCTCACATAGTATGATTTAAGTGGATTTGTCCCACTTTTGATGGAAATGTATAATGCTTATGGGAATTGAGCTTAAAGATCGTTTTTAGAAGCCTCAAGTATACAAGTCACTCACTAAGAAGCTTCAAGGAGAACTCTTGTGCGGGCGAGTAGAGAAGAGAGCATTGCTACTTTGTAATCAACATATCTTGCAATGTGGTAATTCAAATCAATATCCGTTAAGTGCATTGTGTTTCTCTTCTTTTTCTATCATTTCAATGTACTAAATGTGAGTTTGGTGAAGATTTGCGACTATGCTTTGTGAGTTTTTGTGATATTATCAAGTGTAAATGCTAATCTTTTGGTAGAACATTGTTTCTAAACCCTACGACGCGATGTTAGATGACTTTTGTTCAGTTTTTGCTAACCTAAAAATCGATAAAATAACGATCACAATTTATGTACCTTTCAAAAATGGGATTCCACGGTCCAAATGTGTTCTATTAACCCTTGCCTAGTCTCTTAGAGTTTCGTAGTGTTTGAAATTCGTTCATTGGTCCAAATGTGTTCTATTAACCCTTGCCTAGTCTCTTAGATTTTGGTAGTTTTTGAAGTTTGTTTAGTGGAGAAACCAACAAGTGATTAGCTAGCATGAGGATTGATGCAAACGATTTTTTATTGTTGATTCCTGGTTGCTCGTGTACATCTTCCTATATAGGCTCACTCTGTTGTTTGATAACTCAATGTGTCTCAGGTGTTTCATACACAAAATATTTCAAGATCTATGCGAGCAAAGATACAGTCAACTAAACTCCCATAAAGAGCTAGAAAGGTGCAAAGCAAGTTGGCTAGATGTTCCTATACGATGTGCAAAACATAGCGTAGATCACCTACCAAGAACTTGCCTAAAAAAGTACAAAGACAAGCTAAACACCATTGTATCATTTCGAAGTGATTCTCTCTCCAAACTTATCTAAACATAAAGCGGAGCATGAATTCATTTTTCCCAAAGTAATAACAAGAGCCGATGCTAGAGCAATTGCTAGCACCTACATAACAAAACTCACTGTCGCAAGGGCCAAGGTAGATGAGGAGATGTGCTACCTTGGTCATCTACTCACATTGACCAAGGTAGATGAACAATTGAAGAAAAACAAGGTGAGGGTTCATGCTCACATTCTAAAAGAAAAAATTTGAGAAAGAAGTAAAGTCATCTAAGGCTGTGATATGAAAACGACCCATTGAAAAACTAAACAAAAGAACTCAATTGTTCACATGAAAAGGACATCAACTAAGTATTGAAAATAATAAAGTTTCAAATCTCTACCTAACTCTTTTCTCCTCCAAGGCTTCTTTTAGAGAGCCAAAAATTGAGACATGTATAAAGAAGAAAATTGTCCATCGTCCTCAAAGAGTTGGTCTAACCGTAAGGCTTTACGGGTTGTGGGTTTAAATCTCACACTCTAGAGGGACACCTTGTGCTCACCTGGTGTTCACGTTGCTAGAGCTCTTGCCCTCAGCTCGAGTGCATCCTCTTCCTAGGGTGGGTCACTCAAGGAGGAGGTTCCTAGTTGGTTGCTACGAGTTCTCTCCGTCATTCACAACACATGGTGCATCAATTAGGTGGTTATGGTGATGCCTGCGTGTGGCTCTTGCCCGATCCGACACGGGCCTTGCCCGACCATGTAACATGGCTAATATTTGGAAGGGATAAGCACCTCCTCCTGTGGGCCCTCTTGTGTGTCGAAAAAAATAAATTTGTACATCCTCAATATTGAGGCTCACTTAACCCTAAATAGTGAGCACTAGCATAAGATATCAATGCATTGATACCTCACATGAAGGATAAAATACACATGAGGATTGTTGGTGAAGGATAAAATACACATGAGGCAACTACGCAACACATAGCCTCCTCCTCTCCTTGAGCAAAGTGAGAGAACACGGTTGGAGGAGTAAGATTGATCTCAATGAATTTACTCTCACAACTCTATTATATATGAAAAATTAAAGGCCACTTAAAACAAGAAGTAAATGACAAAATTCATTGCAAATCAAAAGTATCATGACCTTAAACCATCGGGTATCAACAAATTGCCAATGTGTGAAGTGCAAAATTTAAAGACTTTCCAAGGGAAGCCTCAGAACTTGCCTTGGTAAAGGTGCATCAAAAGCCAGTTTATTGTAAGCATTGAAATTAGTAGTTCCTCAATTATGCGCGTTTTTCGAGTGATGTGACACCTTCCTTGTATATAAGCTCTGCAGGTAAACAAATCATTGTGGTAACTTGCCTCAAATAGACTCCCATGAAAGGCTAACTTGTCTCAATTGATGCTCATAACAGGATAGTTTTGCATACACCATGAATCACAATAGAAAATTACTGCCCTTATAATTGCAATGAAAACTAACCTTTTGTGAGGGCCTGTGCTCTTCTCTTTTGCAGGGTACTTACTGTACTCATCTTTTTGCCCCAAAATAAGGAAGAGCTCATTTATCTTGCCAACAGCTTTGATGCTAGAAATGCGACAGAAGTGCACGAGTGCCTAAACTGTACTAGCACTATACTTGTAAAACACGACCATAAATACTGAAAATCCAAATTGCCATGAAGTCCAAAGCATTAAATGTACTGAAAAATGGACACTGTGAGCACGTAAAAATAGTATGGTAATCGTAAGTGATCAAACTTTTACCTGTCAAAGAGAAAATACATAGCAATGGCTGGCCCGCCAATGATCTGCCAACACGAGTGTAGGTTGTATACCACCCAGTAGTAGGTGCTTAATGTTAGATTCAGATTCAATTACCTTCTTGAAAGGCAGCTGATCTGGCTTGAGCTGCCGGATTCAAGTGTGGTGACGCTTGTTGTTGATGCGTATCCACATGCTCATCCGTCTGCACAGCCGCAGAGGGCTTACACGGGGATGCATCAGTCTTTGGTCTAAAAGCGTCGAAATATCCAGCAGGACATGGAAAGTTTGCAGCATTCACTACCTCAGCGGTCTGCACACCACTGCTTTGAGATGCTTCTTGGAGATGATCTTTTTTCGCTAATTTTGAGGCTCCGCCCTCCTGTTGGGTGGGGGATGCTGGGCGCTTGTTGAAGGCATTTGGTGCATTTACTACTGCATTTGTCATATTCCATGGTGAATTCCATGGTAAGCCCCATGTGTATGGATTCCAAACATGTGGAAGCTGCATAAAACTTGCGGTAACCGCTGCCATAACGTTCGGGTCAATCTGTGGTAGCCTGCCACCAGCCATAGCCCCCATGGCTGCTGCAAACGCTGGGTTAATTGGGGACATGCTAGCCATGGCACCCATAGCTGCAGCAGCAAAAGTCGGGTCAACTTGAGGGACACCAGCAGAAGGTACGACATTACGGCCACTCAAAATGAAGGGCCATAACCAAGGCGGACACATTGATGCCCCCAATGCAGCCATGGGGTTCATCACGCCCGTAGCCTGCTCCACTGGGGGCATTGCGGGCGCCTTCGATGTAGGGTTTGTGGACTCTGCCGCTGCTTCCAAGCCAGAAGGCCCTAAATTTGCTGTTACTGATGAGCATCCAGTAGATTCATCCCGCTCGGTGCTATATTGCAGGGGTCGCAAATCTTGCTTGCAAACATTCTGCGATGATGAGAGACCAGGCAGCTGTTGGTTGATGTGTGACGCCATTTTTCCAACGCCTTCTTGCACATTTGCCTCCTTGGAAAGATTCAACCCGAGGGAAAGTGACGGCTGCTTTCTCAAATCAGTGAACCCTATCTTGTCTGAACCTGGCGAGCATACAAAAGCTCTTGTCTGTGGTGGTGCAACATTTGCTGCATGATCATAGCTCACAGATACATGAGGTCGCGATGCAAAAGTAGGCATGACCTGGGGTTTGCTCTCAACCACAACAGGCATTTGTGGCACGGCAGCTGTGTGCGTTTCCACTGGCATACTTTCAACATAGCTATGTGCTACATGCTGCTTGAAAGACAAAACGTTGGGGGATTCACCAGATGGAGGATACACACCTTGATCTGGATGAAAAGAGAAGATGTTCGGCAGGTTGTCTGGTTTGGTGGGAATGGCATGGGGGCCCTTGTGCTTCCGCTTGCCTGCCCCGATTGGAACATTGCGCAGAGAGCCTCCTGCTGTCCAATATCTCTGGCAATCTCTACAAAAATGGCGGGGCTGGTTCACATTGTGGTTGTTGAAATAGCAAAATTTAGTGTTGGAGCTTTGACACCGCGGGCAAGGCACAGGCTTGCCTGCCCTTCCACCGTTTTCAAGGGTGAGTTTTTCCATGGCGTCGCCGCTACATGTACGGCAGCGAAGGGTGTGAGAGGATGGAGGGTGCGTCTGCAAATCTTTGGCAGCGCCGAAAGAATTATGCGTGATACTGAGCTTCTGTGCGTTTTCTGCAAGAAGAAGTATCGGAGCTAGAGCTTGAGGGACCGTGGCTATGGCGAAATTGGGAAAGTCGCTTTAGGGTTTTTCTGCAGAGAGCGCGGGAGCCCAAAAATGGGCAAGCAAAAGCTGAGCTTTAGTTAGTAAGAGTGATGCCGGGGTCCACGTCAGCCGTCCTGTCCTAACACGTGGTACATCCATGTCAGCAAGAGATCCACCTGGACTCCTGCAAACTCATCTAGGCCGTCAATCTTTCCGAAGCAAGACATGTAAACAGCCAGCGTGGACGCTTATCTGCATAATGTCCAGGTAGGCAGAAAGCCGGATCGGATGGCATTTAGGCAAGAACTTAATCTCCACCGTTGTTTGCTCGATCGTGCTGACAAACACTCGCCACGTGGAAAGTTTTCAAACATTACGGGCGCCACAGTCGCAGAAAATTTCAGCGTGGCACGCACTTTTCGAAAAGCGGGTTTCTTTTCGTGCAACTAAGCCTTGCCTTTCGAGTTTTGTCCGAAGTTGCCGGCCGTTCACATGGTGGGGGCCAGTAGGCCACGTGGCGTCAGCACATCCGTACACTTGGCAAGCGACCATTTGCAATGCAAAAAGGCTTTCTGGCATTTGGGAGCTCGTGGAGGAGCGCTGGCCAGGTGGCAGTTCAAATCTCACTGGCGTCCGTTTCTGCGCTATTGAAATGTCACATTTGAGTGACTGGTGGCTTAGTGCTAGTCGCTAAAGCTAGAGTAGTACACCTTTCATTTTTTTAAAGCCAAAACGACTTTTTACTTTTAAAGCTTTTTCTCAACCAACCTTTTAAAAGCCCCTCTTTGTTGCTGCCTTTATGCTGCTTTTCTCTAGTTTTAATATTGTAAAGCCAACGACTTTAATAGTAAAGCCTACACTTTACTGGTAAAGTTGGAAGAATCGAAGGAACACCAAGAGCACATGGGGTGCATTGTTCCACCTAAAGAGAGAGTCTATATCCATTTGATGTGCAAGGCCTCTCTTTTTCAGGTACACATTTTGTGCCCTACCTTAGAGCTTGATGCCATTGAAAATGCAAATGGCCCTAGGTACATGAACATGAAGACAAATTTACAAACTTAAAAAGCAATATCCTCACTTCTCAACAATGGGAATGGCTTCTATACCAAGCATTGACACAAATTTGACAATATGATTGAATTTTATATTAGCAAGCACTCAAACTTCCGTTGTGATAACTTTTGTATGGCATTTTCAATGATAGTCTGGAAGCCCTCTAAATATGGCAATTTCCTTTCATTGCATGCAATAGTGATCCTAAGGTCATGCAATAATGATCCTAAGGTCCCTTTATATTTACCACCTTTACACTCACAAGTAAAAGGTTATGAGAGAGAGAGAGAGAGAGAGCCATAGCTTATGAGAGAGAGAGAGAGAGAGAGAGAGAGAGAGAGTCGTAGCTTTACACTTGGGCCTTTTCACTAATCTTGCCCCCTTGCAATATCAACCCCTTGTCATGTCCCATTTCTCAGTGATCTCTTCTCAATGTTAATTTACCTCTGCTTGCATCCTCCCTAAGCCTAGAAGTTATGTGTCCCACTCTCCTTAGTAGCATCCTCGGTAAATCCATGCTCCTAGGAGCAATAGCGGACCTAGAGTAGCATGCATGAAAGAATATCCATGTACTTGCTCAAACTCACATGCTAAAACAACCAAGTTAGTCCTCCCTAAGGAGCTGGACAATGCAAGAGAGAGAACGGAATCTAAAGTGGTAGCAGTTGCTCAATCAGTGGTCCATTGTTTGTGGGCATGCTCTAATCTATGAGTGAGGTGCATATGGTCACATGGGATAGAGAGAATGATGCCCAAGTGCAGTGGAAGGAATAGATTGGCCTTTCAATGTTGATTCAAGGAGCGAAGGTGGCTAAGGAAAGCCTAAACACCAAGATCCTCAATGGAAATTTTTCATATGTTGTCAAGGTGGTGTAGATGGGAGTAGTCTATCAACTTCAACGTATAAATCTAGTTAAATCTCAAGGCAAAGTAAATATGAAAACACCCACAATAAACATTGGCATAGCCTCGCTAGTAGCGGATTACTACGTAACATGGATTGTTACATAACTTTTGACGACGATGAGTTTAATGATTGATACATTGGGTGTTTGGTTTTCACAATACAGTGATGAAATTGTTGCATCTGGCCTTTTGTGTCGTGGGCTGTATAAGCTCACTTTGTATGACAAGTGTGGACAAAATTTTTGCAAATGCAGTTGCAGATTCAAGGGCTATTTCAGATGCAAAACTTTTGCATGTACGTTTTGGTCATCTGAATTTTGCCAGTTTGTTGGGTTTGCAGAAATCTGATATGGTTGCTTCTTTGCCGCCTCTTGAAGCACCTGTCAAACATGTTTGTGAAGGTTGTATTCTGGGTAAAATGCAGCGTTCTAAGTTTCCAAAGGATGGTTCATTTAGGGCCACAAACAAGTTGCAGCTTGTGCATAGTGATGTTTGTGGGTCCATGCAAACTCTGTCTTTGGGCAATTACCTGTACTTCGTGACTTTCATTGATGATTACTCCAGGCATGCATGGGTATTTCCGCTTAAAGCGAAGTCCAAAGTTTTTATGTGCTTCAAACAATTTCTAGCTATGGCTAAAAATGTCTCGAAATGTACTATGGGCACCCTCTGTTGCGATCGAGGGGGGGAGTATATGTCTCATGAATTCAATGCATTTCTGGCTAGTCGTGGGATAAAACACCAATGTACAATGCCTTATACACCTCAGCAAAATGGTGTTGCTGAGACGAAAAATAGGTACACTTACGAAAATGGCATGATGTATGGTCAAAAGTCAAGCTTTGCCGCATTCCTTTTGGCTTGGGGCCATCATGTGTGCCACTTATGTACTAAACAAGTGTCCTATGAAAGCTTTGCAGTCTATTACTCCATATGAAGCATGGCATGATAGAAAGCCTTCTATTGAGCACATGCGTGTTTTTGGCTGTTTGGCATATGCTTTGGCGCCACAAACAAAGCGCAGAAAATTGGATGATAAGGCTGTCAAATGTATTTTTGTTGGTTATAGTGCTGAAAGCAAAGGTTACAGGTTGTATCATTCGCAAACAAAACGTATTTTGGTTTCACGAGATGTAGTGTTTGTGGAAGATTCTGTTCAACCCTTGCTATCATGTACTAGAGACAGTAATGTAATCTCACATGACATTTATGACACTTTGTTGCCTCTTTTCAGTGGTGGAAATACGAATGTAAGTTCCAATGAGGCAAATGTACAGCCTATGGGGGTTTCTGAAAATGTTACAGATCAGCCTATTACTAATGCCGATGTACATGATGTGGTTGATGAGGAAAGGGCTGAAAGTGAGCAGGCTAGAGGTATGCCAAAATGGCTGGTGCACACTTTGCGTGACAGTAAATTGGATGCACCTTTGTCTAGTCGTACTCGTTCAGGCTCTCGCCATGCATCTTATGCATCAAATTGTTATGCTTTGGCTGTGTCTAGCTTACATGATGTTAAGGAGCCTCTATCTTTTGATGAAGCACATAATTCAAAAAATTGGATGGCTGCCATGGAATCAGAATATGATGCACTTATAGAAAATGACACGTGGACTTTATGTGATTTGCCCCCTGTCAAAAAGGCCATTGGTACGAAGTGGGTTTACAAGTTGAAACGCAAGCCAGATGGTGAGATTGATTGCCATAAGGCTGGACTTGTTGCAAAGGGTTATGCACAGCAAAAAGGCATAGATTATGAAGAGACTTTTGCTCCCACTTGTCATATGACTACTGTGCGTTTTCTGTGCATTGGTAGCTCATTTTGGTTGGGATGTACATCAATCAGACATTGTTACTGCTTTCTTGAATGGTGACATATTTGAGGAAGTTTGTGTAACGCAGCCTCACGCTTTTGTCAAGAAAGGACAAGAGGACAAAGTGTGCAAATGTAACAAGGCTTTGTATGGGTTGAAGCAATCTCCTAGTGCTTGGTATGAGAAAGCTGACACTCATTTGGTCAAACAAGGCTTTCGTAATAGTCCAACAGAAAGCACATTGTATGTAAAGTGTGAGGGTGATGTACTTCTCATTGTGGTTCTTTATGTAGATGATTTGTTGATCACTGGACCAAATGAGAGACATACTGCTGAATTTAAGGCTGATTTGAAAGCTACTTTCAAGATGAAAGATTTGGGGTTGTTGCATCATTATTTGGGCATACAGTTTAAGCAGTGTGATGGTGGTATTGCCTTGTGTCAGAAAAATTACATAGAGACATTGCTATGTAAGTTTGGACGTGAGGATTGCAAACCTATTGCCACTCCCATGGAAACAAGTTTGAAGTTGAGTCTACATGGTGCTGGTGATCCTGCTAATGTCACTCTTTACCAAACTGCTGTTGGCTGCCTCATTTATGTATGCAACATGAGGCCAGATATTCAGTTTGCAGTCTCATAGGTCAGCAGATTCATGCATAGCCCAGGGTCTAAGAATTGCAGGCTGACAAGAGGATTTTTCGCTACCTTAATGGCACTTTACATCTTGGCTTGTTTTATCCCAAGGGGGGATCATTGCCGCCAGACTTACATGCTTTTTCGGACTCAGATTGGGCTGGTTGTTTTGACACGCGAGTGTCCATAAGTGGTTTTTGTTTCATGCTTGGCAGTTCATGTATATCTTGGTTGAGCAAGAAGCAACCTATTGTGGCCACTTTGAGTTGTGAGGCTGAGTACAGGGCAGTCTTCACAGCTACGGTTGAGTGTGTATGGCTCAGACGCCTTATGGCTGATTTGGGTGTTTGACAGGACACTGCCAACACTATCTACACTAACAGTCAGAGCGCATTGGCAGTTGCGAGGAACCCAGTTTTTCATGCTCGCATAAAGCACATTGAGGTGCACTACCACTATGTCAGGTAGAGGCTCTCAGCAGGAGAGATCAACTTGGCTTATGTGCCAACACAAGACAACCTTGCAGATCTTTTCACAAAGGCATTGTCTCATGAGAAGCTTGAAGCTTTCCGCAAAGCTTTGGGCTTACTCCCCTTTGTGGATTGATCATGTCCTTAGGGCATGACACTTCCCTTTACTCATGTGCCAGCTCTCGTTCACCGCATCACTCCAGGGGGGATTTGTTACCATATACATGTGGTAGTGATGTGTGTGAACACACTAGGACCGCCGGGGCATTTTTTCCCTCTTTAGGAGGTTTTTTCCCCCGTGCATTGTATATACGCCCATCACTCTAGGGCTATCTATCTTTCCATTGCACACTAAGTAACACACTCTCTATTGTGTGCCTTGAGCTTCCTTCATCTTCTCCAAGCTGTGAGCGTTTCTCTGCAACCCTAATTCCAACAGTTCAAGCCAGCTAGTCAAACATCCATGTGCATTACTAACCCATTTGACCCTATTCAAAAATGTGTTGATATCTTCCTCCCTAAGATAGATTGGCCTTGCCTTTGCGTCTTTGATTGTTGGGGTTCAAGACAACTAGTCGGACGTCCATGTCCATTACTAACCCATTTGCCCTTATTCATTTATGCACAATAGAATAAGGAGTTGTTTGGTGTGTAATCTTTACATTGTTCTCCACCCAAAGTTGTGTTTTCTCTTCTTCTCCCTCACACTCTACACACACAGTGAACTATACTAGTGGTATCAGAGCTCAAAGAAGAGGTCTTGTGGAGAGCTCAGAGCAAGTGAGAGAGAGAAAGATCTAAAATTCACGTCCACGTGCGCACAGTTTCAAGCCGGATTTTGATTTCGATTATTGTTGCAACTTCTTCATAGAGATTTTTTATTTTATAGTCCATAAGCCAATGCAAATAAAGTGTCCAACTGTATATTTCCTTGTTGTAAAACTGCTTGAGTATATCCACTTAAAGAGAGTAACTTATTACAAGGAATCAATTAAAGTGATCATTTATCAAATGTATATAGTATACTGTGGGATTGTAAGAGATGGTGTATGTTAAGTATGGAGCCTGATTTACCCTTGTAATTTTTTGTGGTAAAAGCGCACATTTGTAAGGCCCCCATTATGAGGAGAAGCCATCGTGCGTGAAGGAAAATCACTCACCGGAAACCAAAATTTTCACGGACAAGAATCAGGGGCAACTTTAGGGGCCTTGGGGGCGGAGTCCCCCTGAGACTTTTTTTTCCCTCGCCGGAATATTCCTTTTCGCCGGAATATTATGGCCGGACGGCGGACGGAAAGTGGTCGGAAAACAACCGGTCGGTTGGCCGGTGGCCGGTAGTCAATGGCCGGTGGCCGGTGGTCGGAAGTCAATGGCCGGTGGCCGGTGGCCAAATTCAGAAGCGGACTTGTCTTCTCAAGGGCGGCCACACATGGGCGGATTGGAGGGTCCGATTTGGACTTATTCGCACAAGGGCGGCTACACATGGTTGCCTCTCATAAGAGAGGGCAGTCCTTTTGGCCTATAAAAGGAGACCAGTTCTACACACATTTCAGAGTGTGAAGTTGATGCAACAAGGTGAGTGTGAGGTGGTGAGAGTGAAGCAAGGCGGGAGCTCCATTAAGGGTATAATCCCTTTGTAAACTACTTCTTGTTTTGAAGTACTAAAGCCATTGAGTGGCTGCTTTCCCATGGACGTAGCCCACATTGGGTGAACCACATATATCGTGTGTACTCTCTCTCTCTCTCTCTCTACTCTATAATCTCGTGTATGTAAATCTGTCTCTCTCCATTAAGTAATCTACTCAATTATCTATTTAGCTACGTCTTATTTTCTAACAACTGGTATCAGAGCAAGGTTTGCTTGTAGCTAAATTATCTCATGGAAAGGATTCCTTGAATTGAGTGGGAGTTATGGTGGAGGAAGGGAAGCTCAAGATTGAGAAGTTCAACGGCAAAAACTACCAACATTGGAAGATGCAGATTGAAGACTATCTCTACCAGAAGGACCTCTATTTTCCACTAGGCGGTCTTGCGAAGAAGCCTACAACAATGGCAGATGATGCATGGATTTTCCTTGATCGAAAGGCACTGGGAACAATCCGGTTAAGCTTGGCATCAATGGTGGCCTTCAATGTTTCGGAGATGAAGACCACGGAGGACTTGATGAAGTCACTTGACGACTTCTACGAGAAACCATCGGCATCCAATAAGGTATTTCTTATGAAGCGCTTGTTCAATCTAAAGATGACAGAGAATGGTTCAGTTGCAGAACATCTAAATGACTTTAACACAAACATAAGTCAACTTAGATCGGTGAAAATCAATTTCGATGACGAAGTGCGAGCTCTCCTTATACTATCATCTCTACCGGATAGTTGGGACAGCCTTGTGATGGCTGTAAGTAATTCTATTTCTGGCACAAATACTCTTAAGTTTGATGATGTTTTGGGTGTTCTCCACAGCAAGGAAATACGAAGGAGAAGCACAGGAGAATCATCAAGTGCTGCACTGTCAGTGGAAACAAGAGGAAGGCCTAAGGAAAGGTTCAAAAACCAAAAGGGTCGTGATCGCTCAAGGCTGAGCAAGTCACGCACAAAGTCAGTTCTTGAATGTTGGAACTGCGGCAAGAAGGGCCACGTCAAGAAGGATTGCTAGTCCAAGAAGAAGAAGGAGACAGAGTCTCAAGACAACAAGCCAACATCGGAGGCCAATGTGGCAGGTAAAGTAGAGCAAGATGCTCTAATTCTCTCATTAGACAATGTGTCTAATTCCTGGATAGTAGATTCCGGGGCTTCATTCCATGTGACACCACACAAGAAACATTTCCAAGACTACACCAAAGGTAATTTTGGGTATGTATACTTGGGAGATGATGAAGCTTGTGAGATTGTCGGCAAAGGTACAATTTCTATCAAAACTACTAACGGAAATGAATGGAAGCTTAAAGATGTTAGGCATGTTCCTTCTCTTCGCAAAAAATTAATCTCTACAAGACAATTGGACGATGAAGGTCACAACATTGCATTCGGAAACAAACGGTGGAAGATCTCAAAGGGATCTTTGGTGGTTGCCAAGGGAGAAAAAGTCAGTACACTTTACTTGTGTACTGTTAGCACGCAACCTTCAGCTTGTGCAACAACTACAGAAGTTGACAGTGCGGTGTGGCACTACCGACTTGGGCATATGAGTGCCAAAGGAATGCAAATCCTTCAAACAAAGAAGCTTCTACCATGTTTGAAAGAAGTGGACTTAGAGTTCTGTGAAGATTGTGTTTATGGTAAACAAAAGAGGGTAAAATTTCAGAAATCAGGAAATGAAAGAAAAAATAAAAAACTTGAGTTGGTTCATTCTGATGTTTGGGGTCCTGCAAGTACACCATCACTTGGTGGCTCATTGTACTATGTAACATTCATAGACGATTCGACTAGAAAAACATGGGTTTATGTCATGAAGAATAAATCCGATGTATTTTCCATATTTCAAAGGTGGAAAGCCTTTTTGGAGAATGAAACAGGTACCAAGGTTAAATGCCTCAGATCCGACAATGGAGGCGAATATTGCAGCCAAGCTTTTGAAAGCTTTTGTGCTAGCAATGGCATTCGGAGGCAAAGGACAACCCCAAGGACACCTCAACAAAATGGGATTTTGGAAAGGATGAACAGGACAATCATGGAGCGAGCACAAAGCATGCGGCTACATGCAGGCCTACCGCTTGAGCTTTGGGCGGAAGCTGTAAGTACGTCTGTGTACTTAATCAATCGGTCACCCTCAACGGCATTGGATGGGGGAGTTCCAGAAGAGACATGGACAGGTAAACCGGTGAATTATGCATTTCTCAAAGTGTTTGGGTGTGAGGCTTTCATGCACATAGATAGAAGCCTAAGATCAAAGCTAGATGCAAAGTCCAAAAAGTGTTTCTTCATTGGCTATGGAGAACGTGACTTTGGGTATCGCCTATGGAATCCTGAAGATGGTAAAATCTTAAGGAGTAGGGATGTAATTTTTAATGAACAAAATATGTACAAAGATTACTTGGAAAGAAAACAAACAAAAGAAACAGGTGATGAGTACATGGAGCTTGAGGACGGGGAAGACTCAAGGACTGCAAACGGTGACAATGTGCAACAACGTCAACGAAATGAGGAGCCTCAACCTATTCCCCGAAGATCTACAAGAGCAAGTAGACCTCCAGAAAGGTTTGTTCCTTCCTTCAACCATCTCTTGATCTCAGATTCTGGAGAGCCGGAATCATACGAAGAAGCTATGCAACATGAATCCAAAGAAGAATGGACGAAGAGCATGCAAGTGGAGATGGACTCACTACATCGCAACCAAACATGGGAATTGGTTGAGTTGCCTAAAGGTAAGCGGGCACTTCAAAACAAATGGGTGTACAAGGTGAAGGAAGAAGAAGGTTGGAAGAAAAGGTACAAGTCTAGGCTTGTGGTAAAAGGGTTTTCTCAAAAGAAAGGTATTGACTTCAATGAAATATTTTCTCCTGTTGTAAAAATGAACTCAATTAGGCTTGTCTTAAGCCTTGTGGCTGCTCATGATTTAAATCTCGAGCAGATGGATGTAAATACGGCATTCCCTCACGGTGACTTAGAGGAGGAAATCTACATGCTTCAACCAAAGGGGTATGAAGTAAAAGGTAAGGAGAAAATGGTTTGCAGATTAAAGAAGAGCTTGTATGGTTTAAAGCAAGCATCAAGACAATGGTACTTGAAGTTTGATCGATGGATGTTGGATCATGGATTCACAAGATGCAACTCGGATCACTGCGTCTACACGAAGAATTTGGGAGATGGGAAGTTCAACATCCTAATGTTGTATGTTGATGACATGCTAATTGCAAGTGCTAACATGCAGGACATCAAAGACCTAAAAGAGGAGCTGTCTAAATCTTTTTCAATGAAAGATTTATGTGCTGCAAAGAGGATACTTGGTATGAAAATATCAAGGGACAGGATGAAGAAGACAATAAAGCTATCTCAAGAAGATTACATCAAGAAGGTACTAGAAAGGTTTGCAATGCAAAATGCAAAACCAGTTTCTACACCTTTGGCTGGTCATTTTAAACTAACGAAGGATATGTGTCCAAAGACACAAGAGGAGATAGCCTATATGTCTAAAGTTCCATATGCTGCAGCGGTAGGTTCTCCAATGTATACTATGGTCTGGACAAGGCCAGACATTGCACATGCAGTGGGAGTTGTGAGTAGGTTCATGGACAATCCAGGTAAAGAGCATTGGCAAGCTGTGAAGTGGATACTTAGGTATCTAAAAGGGACAACAACAAATGCTTTGTATTTTGGAGGAACTGATATTTTTCTAGAAGGGTATGCTGATGCAGATATGGCAGGTGACAAAGATACTCGAAGGAGCACTACTGGCTATGTGTTCACGGTTGGAGGCACAACAGTAAGCTGGGCTTCAAAGCTGCAGAAAGTGGTTTCACTTTCTACCACGGAAGCATAGTATGTAGCAATGACGGAGGCAAGCAAAGAAATTCTGTGGCTTCACAGATTCTTAGAAGAGCTTGGATTCAAACAAGACAATTGTGTCTTGTACAGTGATAGCCAAAGCGCTATCCATCTTGAGAAGAACTCAGCCTTTCATTCAAGGACAAAGCACATTGAGGTGAGATATCACTTCATACGCACTCTTTTGGAAGAGGGACAGCTAAAGCTAGGAAAGGTGCATACAAGTGAAAATCCTGCGGACATGTTTACAAAGGTAGTCAACAAGGAGAAGTTGAGCTTTTGCTCATCTTCAATCGGCATTCAAGGATAAGAAGCCAGGATGGAAAGCAGTCACAGGTTTGGTTTGGAGATTAGTCTCCAAGTGGGAGATTGTTAAGTATGGAGCCTGATTTACCCTTGTAATTTTTTGTGGTAAAAGCGCACATTTGTAAGGCCCCCATCATGAGGAGAAGCCATCGTGCGTGAAGGAAAATCACTCACCGGAAACCAAAATTTTCACGGACAAGAATCAGGGGCAACTTTAGGGGCCTTGGGGGCGGAGTCCCCCTGAGACTTTTTTTCCCCTCGCCGGAATATTCCTTTTCGCCGGAATATTATGGCCGGACGGCGGCCGGAAAGTGGTCGGAAAACAACCGGTCGGTTGGCCGGTGGCCGGTAGTCAATGGCCGGTGGCCGGTGGTCGGAAGTCAATGGCCGGTGGCCGGTGGCCGAATTCAGAAGCGGACTTGTCTTCTCAAGGGCGGCCACACATGGGCGGATTGGAGGGTCCGATTTGGACTTATTCGCACAAGGGCGGCTACACATGGCTGCCTCTCATAAGAGAGGGCAGCCCTTTTGGCCTATAAAAGGAGGCCAGTTCTACACACATTTCAGAGTGTGAAGTTGATACAACAAGGTGAGTGTGAGGTGGTGAGAGTGAAGCAAGGCGGGAGCTCCACTAAGGGTATAATCCCTTTGTAAACTACTTCTTGTTTTGAAGTACTAAAGCCATTGAGTGGCTGCTTTCCCATGGACGTAGCCCACATTGGGTGAACCACGTATATCGTGTGTACTCTCTCTCTCTCTCTCTCTACTCTATAATCTCGTGTATGTAAATCTGTCTCTCTCCATTAAGTAATCTACTCAATTATCTATTTAGCTACGTCTTACTTCTTAACAGTGTATAATGTGGAGACCTAAAGAAAAAGGAGGGAATCGAATTTATAGACAGAATTTGGGTCTATAGAGAGAGGTAACCAATCACAAAAAACTCAATTGGTGTCGTTTAATATATTGAGAAATGATGTACATGGGATTTATATGAAGAAATAGGTGGTGATCAACTGATAAGTAAGCCATATAACTGTAATTTTTGTATTTCTATTGGTCTCTCATAATGGGTTGTACAAGAGAGTTAACCTGTTGAACTAGCTAAGTGTTGTAAATTATAGACTATTTAAATATTTGATTTGGCAACAACCAAGGAGTTTATTCTAAATTCTATACAATGTCACTAGCTCATCACCTCAAATTTTGGATTGACATTTGCAAAATAGAAGAAAAGGAGGAGAGGACTTATCTGACTGCTTCTCTCTGACGACATTTGTGCTTGATGGTGTCCATGTAGTAAGAGGGAACGGTGAATAGTCTATTAGTTGCAATAAGTAAGGTCTATCATGTGGATTACATCTGCAAGTGCCACAAAAGAGGAAAAGACAAAAGAGGCCTTTGGAGGCTCATGGTTAGGACAAAGCTGAAATATGGTAACAAAGAGTCATTCGAACAAAAATACTCCACAATTGTGTAGGTGCTATAAAATTTGATTTCGACAAATTTGCTTCATAGCATCAAATATATATGGAATCATGCAAAGTCTATGTAGTGGACCTTAACATTAATGAGGAATTAAGATTATAATAGAAAGAAAAAATCATGCCAAGATTGCTACGTAGTTCATATGTCTTGATAGACGTTAAGTTCTTTGCCTTTCTCAATAGTCATTAATACTGCTTGATTTTGCAGTCTCACACAAGGCTTCTGTGCTTCTAAGTTACCACTACTGTGGTAAATGTTAGAGCGTAAATGATAACACCCTTCGATCAACCGCACCCTGTTGGAAAACCTATAGAGAGAGAGAGAGAGAGAGAGAGAGAGAGAGAGAGAGAGAGAGAGAGAGAGAGAGAGAGAGAGAGAGAGAGAGAGAGAGAGAGAGAGAGATGATACTTACATGCCATTTGAAATACAGGATCAACAATTCAAAACTTCATCAATATGGTACAATAACATGAAAAACTACCACAAATTCTTCATAATATTGGTTTCATTCAATGTCACATGGCTGCCTCATGATCTGTTCTCAAACTAAGAAAAGCTAGTAGAATTAGTTTTTCATACTTCTCTAGTTTCTTGGAGCTATTCATAACTCCCTCGCTTGGGTACAATTCTTGACCTCCTAGTCATGTTGCACTCTAGAGTATTGGCCTTGCTACCCTCTAAGGATGAATCATCCTTCGATAGGAAAGCAAATGGTTGGATTGTATCCACCTTTTGTAGATCTAAAATATCATAGGGAGACCCTTTGGACTCCTCAAAACAACGCATCTTGCCATTGAAAGAATTCAAAGATTTTGTTACATGCTTTTGCTTGAATTCATTAGCTTTTAATTGCCATTTTATTGGAAGATGCCCCATATTAAAAAAGTGTACACATACAAAAGCTAAATTTCAGTGTGATCAAATGATCCTTAAAAATTTTCATGCAGCCCACTTGCAAGAAGCATTAAATGCAACAAAATTTCAATGTGATCAAATGATCTAGCCAAAAATGCATTCATAAATACCAAAATCTTAAATAATGGCATCATTCCCCTGCTTTGAGAAGCAATTATCCAAAACTTACACTCAACACACATGCGCCATCAAATCAAGTTGGGAGAATCCAACAGAGCAACTTGTGTGATCATCAATAATATCTTGTGACCATATCAACATATTGATGGAGACATGGACATCTACTGTACCAAAGACGGTTCCAAGGTTCAAAACACAAAGAGGAGCATCTCCAAGCAGAGAACCTAAAACAAAATGGATTTGGAGAAAAAGGAGCACTTATCTTCTCCGCCAACTGTAAAACCGATGAAACAATGGAGAGTTAAGTCTCAAAAGACTCAACCGCAACATTCTGACCAAAGCAAACCAAGATACCAATGGCGAATTAAAGCTCAACAACCATCATTATTGATACCAACAGCTCAAGAAATCAGAGTGCCAAAGCATCCTGATGGTACAATAAAGCAAAGAGCACCCAAGCTACAAGATTTTCTCTTTGAGAAACAACAAAAGAAAACCTCGACCTCAGAAACCCTTGAGTTAATTACTCAAGACCCAACTCTTGCACAACATAATGGTTTGAATTGCATTGATCTTCAAAGCATGATAGACCCAACCAAAGCTATGCATAGACACGATTGTTGAACTCATGCACATAGTCGTCCCGGAGTACGCCATTTAGGAGGGGTGGAAGAGAACTAAGTAATCAAGGGCAATGTTTGAAGAGAGAGGAAAAAGTTTGATGTTAACGTGTGTTTTTTGCAAATTACCTAATAATGCCCTTATAAAATCATCAACAAGGGAAATTTAACTGATAACATCTCCCCGATGAGTGTAAATATTGTATATACTATCAGAAAATCATAAAAAATAGTCTTTTTTGGTTATCTTGATATTGGGACTTAAAATGGAGAAATCCACAAAAAAACAATAAAGCCATGTTTTTCAATGGATTTTCCTAATTATTGAATTTTTACTTTGCTTTTTTAGCGCATTTTGTTATTTTCTTTGATTTTTTTAATAAACAAGTCAAAAATTAGTAATAAATAGCAAATGACCTCATATGGAGAAACTGAAAATACACTGATGATCAAAAGGACAAGGTGAACATGCACATAAAATTTCAATCTAATCGACAGATGGAAGCGGGAAGCTTAAATTAGGCTGCCAAGTCCTACTTTCGCAAATTCTTGCAGAATGAGCTAACGAAATCCGATCGAAGAAATTTTTGAGTCTAACGTAGATTTCACGGTCTAGTAGGACTAACATAGGAATTTGGGAAAGACTAGTTTGGGAAGTCCGAGTATAGATATCCAAGGTAGCCCAAAACCACCTCATTTCCACTAGTTACTCGTGGAGAAGAGAGCTCTCGACCTTCTTCGCACGCGATTTTCAGATCAGCAAGTTTAAGCTCAAGAAAAAACCCTAGAAACCTAGCAGTGCACGAAGTCCTACGACCCAAAATTGAAAATAGCGGCTTGTCAGCTTAACCAAATTCAATGAGACTTGAACCGTAGCATGCCCCTATATAGTAGAACACTTCTATATCACCAGATGACCATTAGGCAGGGGTCGAGGGGGGTCCCAAGTAGAAAATCTAGGTTTTTACCAAATGCCAGAATTAGATTCTGACTCCACAGACAGCTTATAGACTGGGCCTGTACACAAGGTACATGGATGGTTTCATGGAAACAATCAAGACAAGCTCTCGAACAATAAAAAATAGCTCAAAGGCTACAAAGCGTCAAATTTGACATATGAAGTCAAACTGACTCTAAATTGGGCCAAAACTGGATGGGTAGCATCAGGACTATGTAGCGGACAAGTCCATAACTTCAAAAGTGACTAACCAACTCCACTTGCCATCTAGTCACAAAAATCAGTGATTTCAGAGTTGACAAAGCATGAAGTTGATGCCGACACGACAAAACGTTACCAAATCCAATTCAGGACTTGTTTTAGATGTATTGAATATGTCTAGGTCATCAAATTGTCAAGTCTTGCAGAAAAATTGACTGCTGTAAATAATTACGATTCTTTACTTTTGTGCTTTTTTGGCTTGAAAATGATCTCTTCACTACACCTATCACTTGTACACATCTATTACATGCCACATTTCAAGTATGAGCTAAAATGATCAAGAAAAACTTCAAAATTGTCAAAAACCGCACCAAAGTCTTTCCAATCCAAATTTTGAGTCATCTTCACATTTTTTGATCCAAATCACCCCATATCTCATACACAGAGTCTACATCATGCCTCGAATCAAGTTGCAACAAAAAATGCACATTTTGATGAAAAAGTTAATAATTGCGATTATTTACTTTCTTGCCAAATTGGGTGAAAATTGCAACTTTGACCTTAAGGGACCAAAGAAAATGATGCCCGAGGTCCACTGACCAAGTTTGAGCAAGTTTGGATCTCAAAAGCTCAAAATCTCTTTATATCTACTGTATCAGAGTCTGAAATCCTAAATCTGACACCATTTCCACCCAGTGCACTCAAGTGATCCCACACTTCACTCAGAGCACCTAAATGCTATATATTTCAAGCCTATCATGTCAAAAATGCAAAAGTTGGAAAAAATCCCCAGCTATAAATAATTGCGATTATTTACTTTTGTTGCAATTTTTGCATGAACTGTGTGATTTTGATCTTTACATGTTTCTATGCATCTATGCATGCTCCAAAATTGATTTGAAGCAAAATGGACATCATTTGTCAGCAATTCAGACTCAAGGCATTGCAGAGCGGAATTTGCAAAATTTTCTAATTTTGGCACTGTAGCTACCGAGAAGGCCAAGAAAAGGGTGTCCCAGAAAGAACAGTTGTAAGAGCTACCGCGCTACCAATTGGACCCAAGTTCAGTAAAGACGGCCAAGGCAACATACTTGTCAAAAGAACAGCTGGAAGAAAACAACACCACGGTTTTTGCTGGAAGGTTCAAGAGCGAAGAAGGACACCAAGTGGGACTGCAAATGCTACCAAGGGGATTTATGATGTAGTTGCCAAGCCAGACACCAAAGAAGCCAACAGAAGGCTAGGCTTAAGGGACTTCTACGACCAGGAACCATGTGGTGTAGATTTCCAGAAAGCATATGAACTACTGTCCACGATCAAAGAGGATGGGTCAGCCCAAATCACTGACCACCAACAAGGGCAGAAGGTAGAAGTAGTAATCACAAAAGAGATTGTGGCTGAGGCACTGAAGTTGCCAACTGAAGGTATGACAATGCGGTCCAGAGATAGAAAAACAGTAGGCACATTTACAAAAGAGACTGCTGTTGCTACTTTTTTAGACCTCATCCAAACGCAAGTGGAAGAATCAGCTCGCCTATACCAGCAACACTTCCACTTCTTGTCAAAGAGACTGCCACGATACACCACCCCAAACCATGCGGTTGTGACCACCTTCACTCAGGTCGTGAAGTCAACAACCAGGTAACCAATTGATCATGCGCAACATGTGCTGACAATACTGAAGGGCACAAAGAAAGAAGGTAAAATCACATATCTGGGCACCCCTGAAGTGCCGACATGAATAGCATATCATGCTATTGGCATGGTTGATAATTTGCCACCAGCCCCAGATCAGAACACATGGATTGTGTCTGCGCAACCTTCTCCAAGAGCCACACGTTCATCAAAGAGAGTATATAAGCCAGATGAAAAATCTGCAAAAAGCTCTCATGAAGCTCATAGCAGTGAGAGCTCGGAAAACGAGGAAAGGCGGGCAAGAATTGAAGAGACGAAGAAGAAAGAAGTAGCTGCACATCAAGAAGAACCTCAGCAAAAGAAGGCAAGGTTTGAAAGAGAAAAGCAGATTTATGAAAGAAGCCGTCAAGCTGCAGGTGAGGACCTTGAAAGATGGGTTCCAAGAGAGATAAGGGGACCCAGAACCAAGAACCATGCAAGGAAAGAAGCTAAAGATTCCACTGATTTTCTTGAACGCATGTATGTAGAGGCAAACGCGCTAAAGTTGAAAGAAGCTCAAGAAGCTGAAAGAAAAGCAAAGGAGGAAGTAGCCGAACAACAAAGACAAGCAGAGGCTACGGAACAAAGTGAGACACATCACGATCAGCGAGAGATGTCTCCAAAGCCCACCTCACCTGCTACGGAGCAAGAAGACCACCCAATGCCAAGCCCACGCCCTTCAGAAACAACTAAACCCAAGCAGGGCAAGGAAGCCAAGGAAAAAGAGCTCGAGCAATAGGAAATAGCAAAATTTGAGCAGCCAAAAGCAACAGAACAAACTGAGGCAGACCCTTCTATGACCACCCAACAAGAAACAGCCGAGGCATCCATGAAGCCTCAAGTAGCAGAATCAGTCGAGGCAACCGCAACGCCTCAAGGAGAAGTAGAACCCCCGCCACAAACACAAGCAGAAGCAACACCACCCAAGGAGCCACAACCCAAAACGACTGAAACTTCTAGATAGCCTACAGAGCCTAAAGATTGGGAAGCGAACGACGAAGTCATTGTGCAGCTCAATGAATATGCCAAGCAGATGCAGATGATGATAGAAAAAATATGAACAGCCGCACTGCTAAGGCTAGGGAGCTTGAGCTAGTCATCGATGCTCTACAAGGAGAGTTGGATGACAGGATGAACATAATTTTAGATCTCCAAAGACAGATCAAAGAGCTGAAGGATGAAGCAGAACAGCATCAGCTTGCCAAAGAGAAGCAGCAGAAAGGAATGGAAGAGTTGGGAGTGAGTCTAACCAAGTTATCCGATGCCTGCAAGAGCAAAGATCAACAGGTAGCAGAAGTAACAAATGAACTCCTAACCACTACTTTGTCAGTCCAAAAAAATCCAAGTGCAGCTCAATGTATCAAATGCTTCTCTGCAGTACTCAGAACAAAGGATCAATGATCCGACACCCTTTTTGAGACAAATAAGAGAAAATCCTGTTGTCGCTTCAATCAAAGGTACATATGAAGTTTATAAGACTTTGGAAAAGAGAAACAAGGATCTCAAGCTAGAGCTGAAGCTAGAGATATCACAAAGACAAGACCCTGCACTGATGCGGGTAGAACGAGAATAAAAACTGCTCAAAGAGATAACTGAATTAAAAAGAGTCAATCAGCTACTGAGAGAGGGACATCCAGAGACTCAAGATGAAGCAGGTACCTCTGAGCAACCAACTATTGACATACCCTCAGTCTCATTTGCTGAGATGGAAACATAGCCATCGGAGGGCTAGAAGGAGAAGCGGATTTTCAGGTAACACTCACTGAAGCTGAGCAAGTGCCCATGGTCTAGCTTTCTAAAGCTGAGGAAGATGCACTAAAGGAGCAGATTGCCCAGGAAACAGCTGCTGAATGGAAAGCAGCGATGGATTGGGAGTTGAGAGTTCTCCACTCGGTAAATGTAACACAACTCACTCCAAACCAAATCAATGCACAGTGGCATGAGCAATCACTATCATACCCCTAAATCAATGTGGAGCTATTACACGTAAAGGAAATATTATACAAAGATATGCAGGCAGCAGGCTCAGAGGATATCCACCCCAAATGGAGAAAGAGCTGGTTGAACAAGAATTTGAGGTATCTAATTATGTTCACAAGTGCACCTGCAGCCCTCCAGAAAGACCCAACATTCTGTCCTGTACCAAGGGTAAGGACATGGCAAGCATATGAAGCACTGAAAAAGAAAAGACCAACATGGATGAACTATCCACGTCTACCAGCTCTAGAGCAGGGACCGGCAACAGAGGAATACATGGTGAAAACCCTAATGGGCACCATGAATTTCTTAAAGAGCCTTCCTGACCTCTCATGTGCCATGTTGTATAAGATTTGCAGAATGCTACTCACCTGCATTCAATCTTTTCACGAGCCTGAGCAAGCCCGAGCGCCATGGATGTCTTTCCTCGAAGACAATAAGGGTCTTTGTTATGACCTAAGTGGCCAGCCTTCAGAAGAAGTCCTTTACGGCTTCTACGTCTGATGCATGTTTTTGCCCTCTAGCAATATGTTGGCGTTTGAGGAAGCATTCTATACAGTTTTCTTCACTTGGTGAACGAAGATATTTGGGCCAGTGATTAGCAACCTTACATCCATATTTGTTTGCTATTCAGCCACTGAGCTTAAAAACAGAGCCACCATGCGGTTCCTGCAGGTTCCTGAGAAAGAGAGAAGAATTAGATATGAGAAAGCATTACATGCACTTAAAGACCGCCTCGCCAACTTTCAACCCAAAGACTACTTCAGTCCATGAAGTTGTGTCAAGGGACAACATAGTCGAGGAGGGGGGAATGTTAGCAACAAGCTAACTCGGATAGCATTTTTTGGAGATCTTATTGTAAAAACACTTATTATTTTGATGAATCAGGGATGTTGTAACTCCTACAATGTAATTGATGAGCCGGGTCTACAAGCTTCCAGATTGTATCAACCTGTCTTTAGTTAGAGCTCCCAGATTATTAATTTTGACCACAAAAACCTTGGCTAGGGTATAAAAGCCAATTTTTGTAAGTTTTTGATAAGTTTTGGATAATAGAAACACAGTGTGAGCTAACGACGTTCACTTCTCTCCTTCTCGCGCTTCCTACTCCCTTCTCGGTTGTCACATTGCAGTGCCGTCTGTTGCGTTGCAACTGCAGGTAAGAGCTCTACGCATTGATGTAAGCATTTCATGGTAATCTGTAGCTTTTGGCATCACCGACTAGCGGCCTAATTTCATCATAAGTAGGAATTTAAGCCTCAAAATCATAAACTAAGTATAGGCGGGGTATTGGGGCACCATTGCTGAGTATTTAGATGCATTCTGGGTCGAAAACGACTAGGTCAAAAACTCACTACTATTAATAATTGCAATTTTTTGCACTTGAACTGAAGTGAGATTTGCGACCCTAAGCATGTGTGCTTAGGTCTTATAAACATGTCCTAGAAGTTTTTTGCAATTTTTTGCAATTTTTTGCACTTGAACTGAAGTGAGATTTGCGACCCTAAGCATGTGTGCTTAGGTCTTATAAACATGTCCTAGAAGTTTCATAATGTTTGGATGTTGTTTGATGCTGTAACCGTTGTGATTTGTTTGCCAATGAGCGACTAGCTTTTGATGATTTCTGTCATTTGAGTGTAGCCTGAGTTAGATGCGAGTTGTTTGTTGTTTTCCAAAAGATTGACAACCTCTTGTAGCCTCTATGCACTAGTCAAGGCGGCGTCGTCCCATGGATTGACAATTATATTCGTGGTTCTTGCTATGTCCGCAATAAGATAGGATTGAGGTTAGACACCCATCCCACTCACACGGATCACCAAAGTCTTAAGTACGTCATGACGCAAACCAAGCTCTCCAACGAAAAAATGAGGTGTGTAAATTTTCTTTCGCAATTCAATTTTCATATTGCTCACATTTTTGGTAAGCACAATCAAGTAGCTGATGCACTATCACAACGGCCAAGAGTCAATGCAATGTACATAGCAACTCACAATAATCTATCTTCTATCATAGATGAGTATGCTACTGACCCCAATTTTAGCGATGTAATTTCACCCGTTGCCTTAGGGAAGAAAGAAGAACCACTCACCTTGTAGGATGGCTATTTTATCTATGGCAATAGGCTATGTGTTAGTCACTCTCTTCATGAGAAAGTGATGTATGAATCCTCCCTATGTGGGGCATCGAGGGATTCAACCTACCCTTCGTGGAGTAGAGACATATTTTTATTATCCTACCATGAAGACGAACATACAAGACTATGTGTCAAACTGTGTGGTATGCCAAAAGACAAAGTATGATAGGGGGAAGCAACTTGGATTTCTCCAACCACCATTACCAATTCCTAATTCACCATGGGAGAGCATATCCATGGATTTTATCTTTGGATTTCCCAAGTCCATCCAAGGGAATTTAAAAATATGGACAATGGTAGACAGGTTTAGTAAACAAGCACATTTTATACCTATCAAAAAGACTATAAAGGCATGGCAATGGAGGCTACGTGCAAAAATCCTACGGGCCACCAAAAGTATTTTGCTAAACTAGCAAGATACTATGGTCCTTTTCAAATCCTAAAACCAATCGATGAGATGGCCTATCAGCTCAAGTTTCCCAACCATTGGATTATTCACAATGCTTTTCATGTGAGCCTACTTAAGCCTTACAAAGGAGAGCCACCACAAGAACCAATCATTGAGGACCCCCTCGAGATCGAAGATCAAGAAGAGCTGATTTAGCCCAAATCGATTCTTTGACATGAAGACAAGGTACTAAGACATGGTAAGATTATCTCACGGTATCTTATTAAATTCAAAAATCATCTTTTTGAAGATGCTATATGGATGGAAGGAACACAGCTTAAGGATAGTATGAACCTTGTCAATGCTTATTGTCAATGCTTACAATGCTACATTAGAGTAAGCAAATGTAAATACTTTTTAAATGAAAATATTTTTGTCTTATAAGACTAGTTCTCATTTTATTGTGCACAAATTCAAGTAGTATGCATTATTAGAATCATGTTTTTGATGATGACATCTCTCAAACACCAAGTAGAATTTGTCCCTCTACTTTGGAAATATGATATGGACTCAAGAGCAGACATACTTGTGGCAACTCAGTCTCCCAAACCCCAAATGGATTAGTCATCCATTTTGGAATGATTTCCTAGGCTAAAAAGAGATCTTCTACCCGCTAAGAAACATAGACTAATGACTAAGGCTTTTTCTTCTCTACCTCATAGTCGAGAAAGACTATGATTTCAAGGAAGAGGTAATGTCATAAAATCTAATATCTATCTAACCCCAAATGATTTTCTCATATTAAACTGATCATTTAATGTGGGAGAATAGATGGGAACAAGAGTTAGAATATAGAATGTGCTTTTAGATTGATCTTAGCACCACAGGACCAAAGGCAATGGGTCCAAATGGAAGATGGTCTATCAAAGAGAAATGCCAAATAATGGAGCTCAAAGGACCTTAGGGTTAGCTTCATTAAAGACCTCCAAAGGATAGCGTTGAAAGTCATGGACCCAAGACCTTAAATTATGTTAGACCTTAGACAAGTTGAGCATGTGGTTGAGGTGCTTGTCGTGCTTGAGCTGACTAAGGTGCGTGAGGTGCTTTTCATGCTTATGAGACAAGGTGCTTGAGACGCTTGAAGTCAAACCAAGGCCTACAATGAGGGGGTCGGGCCATGCAAGTAGGGGATGAGAGAGAATGACCTTACCCTCACTCAAGAGACACCCCTTGCTCAAAGAGGCATACGGGACACATGTCAAGCTCCTAGCTAGGTTGCCCCCATTGTGTGCCTAAAGCCTATTGTTTGACTTTGAGAAAGGTCTAATGAGAATTCAATCATTAAATAATTATCTGGGCATTATCAAGCCCTCTCTCTCAAAGGGGTAAGGAGGACACTTGTCTAAAGACAACCCATGATGCTTGAAATGCATTGTGCATGTGATTGTCTAAGCCTAGAGGGGTCCAATGAGCTTCAATCATGAGCTACAATCATGAGCTACAAGGAGTGGTTGATCAAGGCAAGCTGGGGGTGTGCTTGGGGGTATACTCTCTCTCACACACACTCACATGATCTCATTGTCACTTTGTGAAAGTGCAAGAACTCCATCTCCTTCTCCAAGCTTGAGAAGTTGAGAGCCTACACCAACAACGCTTGGCTATGGAATGCAAATCCAACCAAGATCAATGCTTCAATCCTATGCTATCCATCTTCTTCATCTCCATTGCTACGCTACTATGCTATGCTAAGCTCTATGAGTAATGGTATGAGAGGACACTACTTCTTTCTCGTAAGAATACTTCTTATTCCTAAAACATGAGAATTCTCTCCTTCTTCTTGTTCTACTTTATTAATCTTTCTTCTATCCACAATCCTATCCCCCTCTTACTCCTTTGCCTTACTACCTATAATCTTCTCTGCTTTTTTCTTCTAGTATTTCTATCTTCTTTAAAAAAAAAAAAAATTACCAAGTGTGCTAGATTGGTCATCTTTTCCTCCTCTTGATTATGTCAAATTTCTATGAGTTTGTTATCACCTTCTATACATTCTTTCTTGTGGGGTTGCTTTCTATGATGAGAGGGAGCCGCGGAGTTTTAAGTATACCGGTTTTACTATGCTTGTTTAAGAGCACTTTTACTCTTAAGGGTCTATTTTCTCCTATTACATACATAACTTATAATATAATTAAAACAATTATCGTTAGTTAGCAAAATTAGCACATGCAATTCTGAGAACAAAAGGATCTATGCAATCAAACCATGCTCGTGCATCTCATATACAATGTAGATATCAAGAAAGAGGTTGAAGAAGAAGAGAAGGACTTAGCTTTGATCATTGTGATGATTTCTATCGACATCCGCATGTAGCCTAAGCTCTGATACTGCTTCAATAGTCAAGAACGTAGAGGGTGTGCAAAATACCAAAAATAATGCTACAAACCATAAGACAATAGATCTTGTAACAAAAATGGACTATGAACATTGAGGATAGCGGAATTAAGAAAACTATAGTGAGCATTTTTATGAGAATATTTTGAGAAAATAGAGAGAGAACATGATTAGAGGTAGCAACATAACCATTATACCTAATTAACTTGGCATGAGAAATACTTTGCAAGAGAGAGAATTAGAGAAATTTGACAACAGTTAAGGACCACATATATGTGGAGCAGATCCCCCCTCCAAAAGGCTTTTGTATTATAGCTTCTCCCATAAAGAGAGACTTGGTACAATACAAGCTTTGTGTTCCTTGAGACCTTGATGGTTCAATGAAGATAGAAAGATTCATGTACCACAACTATGCCCATAACTTAGCTAAATGAAAGCATTAACCTGTCCCCGCCTCAGTCCCAAGACCTCAAATACCTTTGAAGGTGGAGAGATCTAGTAGGGAATGAGGGTAGGGAACCTTTAATCTTGTGGGGAAATTAGCCTGTGTTTGTGTGTGTGCACATGCGCGTGCATATATATATATATATATATAAATTAAAGTACTTTAAATTAATTAAGGGAACTCCTTCCCTTCAAAACAATGCATAGGGACGAGGGAGATGATCATGGCAGATGGCATCAGCTATCCCAACCATCTCCGTAACAATCAAATATGATGCTCATGCACAATCGCAGCAATGGCTTGTCATCCACGAGTAGCCTATATAGTAAATGGCGGTAGTGGTTGTCCCGATGAGTGACCATCAAGACCTTCCCAAGGCTGCTCAATTGTGTCGTCTCTGTATCTTCCCCACAAGAAGCACCAATTCACCATGCAAATTCACCTACCACGACAAGGGACGTTATCACCATGATGCAGCTTGTGGCAAGAGACTAACTACAACGCAAACTGCATCATTTTCCACTCTGAATTGAACATGCATGGATAGTAGTATACAAAGCATGTGTGAGCCTTGGGACCACCGCTCAAAATAGTGGCCATCACCTACAACACCAAAAGATGGCGGCCAGCACATCTGCAATACTAGCCGCACATAATAATTTTGGCATGTTTCACGCCAACAACTTGGGCCAACATGCACCCCACACAATTGCCAACCAAAGCACTACAGTAGATGCCGCCAACCAAATGCTCTCTTTCTCTCTCTCTCTCTCTCTCTCTCTCATTAGGTATACACACACACACACACACACCCATAGATAGGGCATGCAGACCATTCAATCTCTCTCTCTCTCTCTCTCTATGTGTGTGTGTGTGTGTGTGTGTGTGTGTGTGTGTGTGTGTTACGTAGGCCTTGACCCTCACCTTTCCATTCTAGACACGTGCATTTGCTGCATAGGCCCACCAAGGGCGGGCTTGTTGAGATTATGGTTGACTTGATGATAGAAGAGTTGGAACAAAAAGTGTATGAGACATATGCAATAACAACACTTTTTGGAGACGTAGAAACTTCTTCTCTACAAGTCCAACAATCTCGTCTTCCTCAACTACCTCATGCCACAACTACTACTCATGTGCTCTAGTAGCTCATCTCTACAATAATTACGTGAAGAAGACATATTGAAGGACCACTGAACTCAAGCAATGGCTATGGTGAGCTAGCTTGAATCCTTGAGATGGCTTTGTGGAGGATATTTCTCCACTTGTGGAGAGGAGATTCATCTCCTAAATCAAGACAGCCAGATGGTACATATACACGAGGTGGATGCATGCCATTGTGAAGGTACCCATACAAAGAAGAATGGTGTAAAATATTCTTTGTGGCATTTAAACATCTTGTTCATTTTCCAATAATCCTACATAGGTTGTTGCACGGAAGCAAGGAAATAAGCATGCAAATCAAAGGTATTGCCAGATATTTATATGTTTTGTATCTACTAGATAATATTTGAAACAAATGACGAGAGAAACCAAACATATGACACACACATGCC
This sequence comes from Adiantum capillus-veneris, assembly GCF_014529385.1. Lineage (NCBI taxonomy): Eukaryota > Viridiplantae > Streptophyta > Polypodiopsida > Polypodiales > Pteridaceae > Adiantum > Adiantum capillus-veneris. The sequence continues at coordinate 18,465,156 of NC_140960.1, read as the reverse complement.
ATGCACACACCTACTTGGTGTTGCCTTTGCACACTTGACTCGCTAGCAACAAGGTTTATCTATCTGATTTACAACCTTCTCCTTTCCTACATCCTAGGTTTTGGGCACCCAAAATTGAATCGGCTTGTCCTTAAGCTGTGCTTTTGGTAGCCATATATGCATGACTCCTTGCATGCTACTTGTAGAATTTTCTTGTCTATAGGATGGAGAAGATTGATTGCTTTGTGGGTTGTTCTGTTGGTAACCTCCTTTCCATTCCTCTTTGCTTGGTGCAATTGGAACAGTGAGTTGTCCACCTTTAGGTGATAGCTTGAGTTGATTGGTATCCCAATTTGGTAATGCCTTGTACGTCCGCATCCATGAGATTCCAAGAATCATTATTTCATTCATGTGTTCATCTAGTAAGCATACAAACTGATGAGGGCATGAACATCCATGTGCTATCACATTTAAGTTGACTACTCCCAATGTCGGTGTTGGATTCTTGTTGCATCCTTTAATAGTCGATATTCCCGATGTCAAAGACTGACTTGTTGCTTTCTTGTACGTGGAATAACTGACTGCATTTACTCGAGCTCTTGTATTGACGAATGCACTTGTGCTATGATTGTTCAGTTGTACTTTGATGTGAAGGTCCATTCCATCTAACCATTCATAATCCATTGACATTGTAGGCTTTTAGTAATTCCCATAGTTGGTCATCTAGTTCTAGAGTGTTGATGGGAATAGATATTTGTTATTTTTGAGAGTAGCTTTCCTTTTGAGTACTCAAAGCCAAGGTTCCTCTTGGGCTTCATCAATAACCTGCTGTAGTTTTATTCTTTTTTGCTTTGCTGCATGCATCTTTTCTAGAAATTCATTGTTTAGTGGCAAATTGTACTTCTTGAAATGACATCCACTAATCCAATTAGCCATTGGTTCGCCATCTAGGGTGGACAACTTAACTGCTCCACTTGGAGATACATCTTCAATGATAAATGATCCGTTTTCCTTTTTCTTAAACTTGGGAACATGTTTCTTAAGGGAATAGACTAAAATCAAGTCCCCTTTTTTGAAGATTTTTGTAGCTAGATGGGAATCAAAAACTGTTTTTGTTTTTGCTCTTGTGCATAGATGTGAGCAACAGCTGTGAGTCTTTGCTCATCAAGATTTTCTAAATTTCAAGCCTCTCTAACAGTTCATATCGAATCCACTCAAGATCTTTAGCTACCCTTACTGTCGGCAATAGAAATTTTATTGGAAGTATGGCATCAAGACCATAAACAAGGTTAAAGGGTGTAGCATTTAAAGCTGTCTTGAATAAAACTGTATAAGCCCATAGAGCATCATAGAGATTCATTTCCCAATCTGTCCTTCTTGAACTAATCACTTTAGTCAATACCAAGCTAAGAATTTTATTCGTATGCTCAGCTTGTCCATTTGCTTCTGGTGGGTTATAGGGAGCCGATTTGTTATGGGTGACCATAAATTCATTAAGCAGATACTCAATTACATCATTGAGGAAATGAGTTCTCCTATCATTGACAATTTCTATTGGCAATCCATATCTTGTGAATACATTCTCATACAAGAATGCGGCTATGGTTCTGGCATCATTCTTTTGGGTTGCTTTACCCTCTGCCCACTTGATCAAGTAGTCCTTAGCTACAATGATATATTGAGCTTGGGTTCTATAAGCAAATGGCTGTATTGGTCCAACAAAGTCTATACCCCATTTTGCAAAAGCTCTTTTCATCATTGGTCTTAAAGGCGTGCTATCTACATGGGTTGTCATTTTTGCTCGTTGACATCATCACACCTTTGAACATATTCTTTGGCATCTACAAAAAGTGTTGGCCACCATATGCCTGCCATTAAGATTTCTCTTGTGGTGGTTTCTCTAGAAAAGTGACCTCCAGCTAATCCGGCATGTGCTTGTTCTATAATGGGAATATATTCGTCTTCATTTGTACAAAGACGCAGATGTTGATCCTTTCCTCTTCGATACAATTGGTTGCCAATAAGAGCATAGTCTCTTGCTTTAGTTTCAATTGCCCTTTGGTGGCGTTTACTCATATTTTCAGGAAATGTTCGACTTGATAAGTAAGCAACTAGATAGTTACTCCACTTAGGAACAAGTGATATTTGGAACGATGTCACATGAGATATGGGTGCTAGTTTTTGGCATTGAGAACATTTTTTAACAAATGAATGAACATCACTCCTCATAGTTGACCAAAATACTCCAAGTGTTAAGATCCGTCGCACAGTTTGGTCTTCCGCAAAGTAAAGTCCCACTATGGTAGCATGTGCTTGACTTAGGTATTGGGTTTTCTCCTTAGGGTTGATACACAAAAGCAATATTCCATCTCGATGTATTTGTATAGTCTTTCAGCTAGTAATTGATACATAGCCGATTGCTCAATTAATCTGATTGTAATAGGAAGTGGTATTTGAGAATCCACTTGAGCTATGGTCATCAATGATACTGTATTTTCCGACCATCGGGGTACCATTTCCACGGAGAATAGATATGCATCTGGTAGATCATCGTCTTGCTCAATTAATTCAATTGTAATAGGAAGTAGTATTTGCAAATCCACTTGAGCTATGGTCATCAATGATACCATATTTTTTGACCATCGCGGTATCATTTCCAAGGAGAACAGATATGCATATGGTAGATCATCGTCTACTCCCTTTGGTGGTTCTCCTAAAACAATCCTTGACAAATGATCTACTCTTTGATGAGTGGTGCCCTTTTTCACAACTACAGTGAAATCAAATTCCAAAAGAATGATGAACCATCTCACTATTCTTCCTGTGTTGCATGGCTTGTTGACCAAGTACAATAAGGCTTGGTGGTCCACAAAAAACACAAATTTGTTAGCTAATAGGTAATGTCTATACTTTTTTATGGCATAGATCATTCCCAATCCTTCCCTTTCAATGGTTGTATAGTTTTTCTCTGCCATATTCAACTGTCTACTAGCATAAGAAATAGGAAAGCAATTTTCACGTCTCTTGGTTGAGCTAGGATACACCCAATGGAAAATTTGGAAGCATCTACATGTATGTGGAATATATTATTTCAATCTGGTGCTTTCAGTATTGGAGCTGAAGTGAGAGCTTGCTTAAGCTTCATCAAGGATTCTTCACACTCATCAATCCATTCAAAGAGTGTAATCAAACTCATTGGTTTTGCAATTATAGCGTACATGTAAATGAATCATCTGTAATATCCACAATGCCACATGAAGGCTTGAACCCCTTTGACTGTTGTCGGTCTAGGCAAATCAGCAATAACATGAATTTTATCCATATTAGTAGCTATGCCATTTTTAGACACTATATGTCCAGGAATTTTTCCTTGTCTACCAATAAATGTGCACTTTTAAGGATTTAGGAAAATCCTATAAAGTCTACATTTTTTGAATACCTTTTTGAGGTGTTCAAAATGATCAACCCGGATTGATGAATGTACACATAGATCATCCATATATACTTCCAAGAAATTTCGAAGATATTCTTTAAAATCATGGCACATCAATCTTTGAAAGGTGGTAGCAGCATTACTTAACCCCAAAGGCATAACCCGATAGGCAAAAATACCTCATTCAGTTGCAAAGGCAGTTTTATGCTGATCTTTGGGGTCAACCAAAAGTTGATTGTATCCCAAAAATCCATCTAAAAAGCTGTAAGCTTCTTCTCCTGCAACTCATTCTAAAACATGCTTAGTGATTGAAAGAGGAAAGTTGTCTCAAATGGTAGCTGCATTCACTTTCTTGAGATTGACACACACCCTTAATTTTCCATTTTTCTTGGGTAGTACCACAATTGGAGACACCCAATCTGTGTGTTCACGTTTATAAATGAATTCAGCTTGCTTTAGCTTCTCTATCTCTTCTTTGATCTTCCTAGCAAATGTCTCATTATAAGTATATGGCCTTTGTCTGCTTGGTTTTGCATCATCTCTCATAGGTATGGTATGTTGACAAATTTTTGGATCAACACCCTTGAGATCCTTATAAGACCAAGCAAAGATATCTCAGTACTCTTTTAGTAAGCTTAACAAAGATCTACTTCTTTTTCACTCAGGTCTTTTGCAATGTAGGTAGGTGTAGGCTCTTCTTCTGGTTTGGCTAGATCTATCTTTTTTGCGTTTTCAGGTCCTTCGTAGGATTCGCCCTGTTTTTGTAGTTCCTTGACAAGCTGTTCGATTATGATTTTTCGGTCTTGGAGAGTATATTTCTTGTAATGGGATGGAACACTCATTACATCTTTACCTTCCTCCTCAGTGGTTTCCATTTCAATGGTATATATCTCCTTTAGAACTTTCTTCAACTCTTGATACTTCTTTCTTCGTTCAACTCGCGTCATGGTTGAATCCTTGTCATGGTATTTAGCTTTGGCTTGAGTTTCCTTTCTCGTTTTTCTCAATGGTTTTGATATTTCTTGTTTTTTGTTTAAAGGATATCTACTAGTGATTTTGTCTTTGACACAATCATGTGCGTCTATTTGCATCAAAAACTGTGTTCTACTGGAGACTGATGGCATAGGTCTAGATTTCAAGTTTCTCGTGTCTCTTTTTCTTCTAGACCATTTCTTCTTGGTTTCTGGTTTGGAAAATCAAGAAACTTTTCCTCCCCTCCTATCATGAGTAGTTTAGCTCTCACATGTTCTTTTTCTGACCCGGAATCAACTGAGGTAGCTGAATGTTCTTCTAACTCATGTGTTGCATTATAGTAGAGGTCTGAAAAGACTTGTTGAGCTTTCATTAAGTCCTTGGATTCTTGAATTTCGTCTTCCATGTGAAGGGTTGAGATCATTTGTATAGGAATTATATCATAGCCATCCTCATTGGAAAATTGAGTAGGCATAGACGTATTTACACATACATCCATTGTTGCTAAAATTTGAGTCCACTCAAATGGCTCGAATAAATTCTCTGGAAAGGGTCTAGGTATATAGGCTTCGTCTGTGTAATCCCTTTCTAAGATACATTCTTCTCGTTTTAAACTCTCATTTTTGAGGCTCTGCACATCCAAATAGGTGTCTTTGTTCAACCAAGTTGGAAGCTTAGTTTCAGCCGAAGAGACCGAGTCAAATTCTTGTATGGGTGTTTTATGACATCTCTATAAGTGTGATCTTTTAGATTAACCCTTGTTATTGATCCCACTTGCTTCAAGTACAGATAATTGTTTCCCCAATCTTGGATGAGTTGTACTTGTTGCATGAAAGGTCTTCCCAAGATGATTTCATAATTGAGTTTCTTTCCAAATTCTACTATTGCAAAAGTGTGTTGATAATTAATTCCACAGGAACTAACTATCACCTTTTCAAGTAGTCCTAAGGGTCTTTTGATGTGTCCATCAGCCAATTGCAATTTCATTCCAGTTTGTCTAATGGCTGGTTGTCCCCATGATTCCCATACTGCTTTTGTGGCTATGGCTATGCCTGCCCCACTATCCAGTGTTACCATGGTTTCTATATCATTATATCTCACTGGAAGGGTTGTGTTTCCTTCTACCCCTTCATAGTATTCTCCGACTTTGTTCATTGGAACGGATCTAATCTCTTTGTTATCCAATTTGTGTTTCAATTTTTCCAAAATTTTCACAATTAGCCATTTTATCCCCACCTTCTCTAGAGTTTTTTGTAGATCATTCTGTTGAGGTATCCCTTGCCCTGGTCCCCTCATAGGTGCTTTTTGCATGTTATTCATCATTTTATTTATCCTTTTGAGCATGTCTTCTATGGCTGTAAGCGGTGCTGCATCATCATTTCCCATTTCTGCTGGTTTGGTGGATGTTGTTTTCTTGCTTAGATTATCCTTAGGGACATCTTCTTCATTGAAAATATCACAATTGTCTCCTAAGTCAATATCATCTAACACACACTCTTCTAGGGCCATATGTTTCTTACTATACAGTATAGCATGAAGTTCTTTGTTTAGCAGTCCCTCTAGAAACAATGATACTAATCTTTCTTCTGCAGGTATCTCTAGTTCTGTGCATCTTGCTATGTATTGTTTCATTCTAGTTGCACAATACCTAATAGACTCACCTTGTTTTGTTTGAAGCTATAGATTTGAGCTACCGTATTATGTTTGATCCCCGTATTGGAACATGCAACTACAAATCCTTGACAAACGGTAACCCCAAAAGAAAGCCATTTTAATCATATTTGCCTATGCGATTTGGGATGTTTAACTGTATACTCTCACATTAGTTTATCGCCATCTAATAGTTGAAATCAACAATCCAAAACAAACCATAAAACATATCAAAACAACTCGATTAACTCACGATGTCATATGGTACCCCCCCTTGGTAGCACCCCTATGCGTGTAGGTAAAACCGGTTATAGAGCGGTTATAGACCTAAATTCATTTATCATCAAGTTTCATCAAGATTTTCAATTAGTTGAGTGGGTTTGCCCACCCGGTGAATCTATATAGTGGCTCTCCAAGGAGCCTGGAGTCAGATTTTTGTTGAGTGGGTAGCCCTCAAGCTGTTTTTTGACCATATCTCTTAGCTCGTGCGTGTTTTTCACATGACACCAAAGAGAGAAAATATTCTAAATGATATGATTTATCTGTGGTATAAAGGGTTTAGGCTGATTCATAACGGTTTGTGATTTATGACCAAAATAGTGTTCCTACCGTCTCTATGACATGAAACAAAAAGAGTTTTTTATGCACGCACGTGACCATAAACGCATCATGTGCATAAATTAGCATGTTAAACATGATGAAATAGTCGTGGGACAACTTTTTACGTACTCGATTGATCCATACATGCACTCGTATGCAAAAAAACAATCACCGAGAGGATGACTACTTAGAGAAACTACACATAGACATAGAGAGAGAAAGTAAGAGAGAGAGAGAGAGAGAGAGAGAGAGAGAGAGAGAGAGAGATGATGGCTATGGAGTTTGTTAGGTTTCAAGCCCGTATTCAGTAGCATCAGCCCGTGGGAACATCTACCCTGGCATGCAATTAAGAGAAGTAGTTTGCATCGCATTTTTTCCTTTATATGTAAGGCTATACATCAATCAAAACAGCGTGTTAGTTTTCTGGCTTAAATTGACTCTCTCTCTCTCTCTCTCTCTCTCTCTCTCATTCAACTTTCTGTACTTTGCCTTGCTCGCCATGAGCTCTACAGAGCAACAACCTCCATAAGCTTGCAACCCTTACATATGGTATCAAAGCATTGCCGATCCCCAACCGGCTTCTTGTTCCCTGGGTCCTCCAAATCGAAACTTGGCTTCTCTGCAGCGAAGTCAAGAAAGCATGGGAGTTCAACTCTGCAACTAAATCGAGCAAGGGACAATTGAGCAAGCTGAGTCAAAATCTGCATATCGAGGAGATTGAAATCGTTCGAACAATTGCAGCGCTAGGAAATGGGGGCACTTGCCTCATGTAGCCTATTGTTCAAAGCCTCCTGCAGCCCCTCATCGTCGGTATTGCAGCTGAACTGGAATAGCAACTGTGTTTATGGTTGCACGTGTGCTTGCACACACACATACACCTGGTAGTGTTGAGTCCGAATCCGATGCTTTCTTGATCTGCAGAGCAGGTTTTTTCACAGTTGAGAAAATAAAAACAAAAAATGTTTTTTTTTTTGCTTTTCCATTTGTTTCTCACATGGTCAAAGCATGTGCTCACACTAGCCTCCACTGCATATAACAATGAGAATCGGAGTGCGCAATATAAATAAGGACAAATCTTGTGTTAATTGGTGAGAATTTTGATACTCCTATGTAAAAATCTATCGAGGTTGTGGTAGTGCTTTTCACACACAAAGGGATTCTTGTTCGGCTCCGCAATTCAACATCGAACAAAAAATGACGTCAAATCAAAAGCTATAGAGCTTCAAATATGGCATCGAAGGTGGATAAATTCAACGGATCCGGCTTCCACACCTGGCAAATTAAAGTAAAGGGCTATTTGATGCGAAAAAATTTGTGGAACGTCATCAAGCCACTATCAGCCAACGTATCTGGTACATCCGCTGCATTTACCAGAGCATTATCTGCCGAGCAATAGAGGAAAGACGAACAAGCTTTTGGTATCATTCTAACTTCTTTAGAAGACGACTTTATTCATTATTTGGATGATGTTGATTCTTCAAGTGCTGCATGGATAGAGTTAGAGAAGCTTTTTGGTGCCAAAGCTAAGTATTCCAAAATGAGTTTAAAAATGGAAGTGTATTCTCTTCGCATGCATGAAGATGAAAACATTGCAGCTTTAGCTAATAGACTGAAGAGTATTAAAACTCAACTTGTTTATGTCGAAGCTCCAGTACCATAAGAAGATCTCATAGCCATTTTGTTAAAAAGTTTGACTGACAAATTTCATGAGATTTGTTACTGTTTTAAAGGAGAAAGATCCGCTACCCTCCTTGGATGGTATCATCAATTCATTACAGGAAGAAGAACGCAGGTTACCTAGTACCAATTCTACTATTTTTTCCAGTGCATATGCAATCGCCAATGCAGTATCCCCCATCAGTTCTTCTAATACTTCCAGTGCATATGCAATCACTAAATGTGCTTCTACCTCAGCTTCATCTCGACCATTCAGTGGAACCAGATCTTGTGCCATTTGTGGCCGCAACAATCATCAGACAAAAGACTGTTTCAAGAAGAATCCTTGTGTTCACTGTGGTAAAACAAATCATCCGTCAAACAAATGCTTTCAAAAGGGTAAAAATCAAATTCATATGATTGAGGGAGACATGGTGCCCGCACTATATTCTGTTGATAATGATGTTCTTTAGTTAAACCTTTTTCATGTTTTTAGTCAAATCAATTGTACAGGCTCTAGACACTGCCACACATGAGTGGTAAGACCTCCCAAATTATGAGTTTTTTGTTCTCAAGTCCTGTTTTGTCACCACTTCTCATGAGGTTACTGGGTACACCTTAAACCCAAGGTTTGGCAGTGAACCAAAAACTCCATTTTTGGTAACTAAATATTTGGCCTACACCCTATCTGTTCAAGGGGGGGTTACTGACCTAGCACCAGGTTATGGATAAACCAAAAATCCTTGGTTGTGAGAAAACCTAAAACTCACGGTTGAAGAGTACACCAAAAACTTGAGAATCATGAGTTGCTTGTCTAGTTCGGGCTTGAGGGGGGGGTTGTTAGGTTTCAAGCCCGCGTTCAGTAGCATCAGCCCGTGGGAACATCTTCCCTGGCATGCAATTAAGAGAAGTAGTTTGCATGGCATTTTTTACTTTATATATACATCAATCAAAATAGTGTGTTAATTTTTTGGCTTAAATCAACTCTCTCTCTCTCTCTCTCTCTCTCTCTCTCGCGTTCAACTTTTTGTACTTTGCCTTGCTGGCCATGAGCTCTACAGAGAAACAACCTGCATAGGCTTGCAACCCTTACAGAGTTTAGAGCTTCTCACCGTGCTTTAGAATCGATTAGGGACTGTTGAAAGGCTGCTTGCTTTGCCGCAAGAGAGCGGTGATGAGAGCTAGGTAAAGATATCCACCACGAAAGCTTCAGGAGTGATTTGAGGGTTCTCCTAAGTGTACGCATATATTAACATTAATATTCATAATAACCCAAAGCACTAGGGTATTTTCTAGACTTAGACTTATCTAGTCCACTAAAGGTTCAACCACATGACTTTACCAATCATAACTTATCCGGTCTATAAAAACTTAACCATATGACTTAACCAATTTTGACTTATTCAATCAATCAAAACTCAATCACATGACTTAACCAGTCATGACTTACCTAGCCCATCAGAACTCAGTCACATGACTTAACCAGTTATGACTTTTGTCAATCACATGACTTAACCAGTCATACAATTTTTTTGAAGAAAAACAACTCAATCAAATGACTTAACCAATCAACAATCTTTTGAAGAAAAACATTACTATTCATAAACTCATCAAAAAAGCCATATAGGGGTCTACAAGAGATCTCCAAGAGAATATATAATAGGGGTTTCAACCATAGCTGTAATACACATCAGTTGACATGTTGTAAAAGATTAGTGGTTGGTGACGTGGATGTAAGAAGAGAAACACAAGAGGAAGCGCAGGGTAGCCAATGAAAACTTTTTCCTTGAAGGTCGGTCAAGTGTGATTGTCGATAAAAACTTGATTGGCAAGGATAACTCATGTCACTCTCTCATAAACCCATCGATTACAAATTGTGAATCCATCAAGGCCAATGACAATTGGTGGTGCTTCGTAAAATTGAAAATATGGAACCAGCTTCAAGTCTTCAGCCCACCTGATTCGATATAGGTCAATCTCCAAATATTCAATGTGACATGCTCAAATAGCAAAGGTTGTTCCACGAACCTAGCAGCTTGTATATAACCATATATTTGGTGCGTCAAAATTGATGTGAGGTGCAAAAACGTTGTCAAGAATGCGGAACACATTCTCACAAAATTCGAATATTGGTGATTGGCAAGCAGTGTGATATATTTCCTTAAACATAGTTAAATAGTTGGTGTCCATAAATTTGTACTACAAACAGATAGGATAACAGTGTCAAGCAAGTATTCATGCAATCAAGTCCAAGAATAGTACAGACGGTTAAGAAACCAAATTTTAAATCTACGTCTTTGATACCAATTGTGAGGTCCCCAACCCCGAGAAGATTGGGGTGAGATAGATGGCCTTCCTTTATTCTCCTTCTCCTTGACGACACCCTACTCCGTTTCCACAAAGTAGAGATAGGAGCAACAAAAGAGAGGAAGACCTCTATCCATCATGTTCATGGTTATGAGAGTCATACACCACAAGCCAGGTCGATGAATCAAGGATTCTAATGAAAACTACTTCCTAACATAAAGATGAAATCCCATTGACATATTTAGAATCCATAAACAACGTCTTTTTCCCCAAGTTTAAGAGGCACGACCGCCATCCATAAACCATAAATATGATATGAGACTTAGTATAAACTAACTAGTTATCTTGTGTGAAAAGTACCCGACTAATTGGATCCAAAGCTTTCAGGGGCACACAGATTTGGGACATCTCGACTCTTGGCACAATGAGTCTCTAATTTCACTTCTCGTAATAAGAGGGAGTAAGTACTTTCTTGACTAATCGATACCACCCATCCTTGACTGGCAACCTGAGCCAATCCCCATTTTCCACCCCACACTCACGCATTTTAGCTTGCTTTCTAATTACTACCACATTGTTTCACATATAAAAACAGTATTCTTTTCTTAATTCCAGGCACAGGTTCTTTCATCTAGCCTTTCAAACATCACCAAAACATTTCTTTCTCGAACATGGTCTAATGAAGACGGTCCTATAATTCAACAAAAATGAATCTTTTAATTATGCTTAAAAGTCTACCGCTGCTCGCAGGCTTTCCCTGTCTAACCAGCAGAGCCTTTCCAAAGGATTTACTTATTCGCTAACTGCAAAATGTGCATACTTTCCAAGTCGCTAACCACAAGGGAGCATCTCGCTAACCGCAAGGCATCCTGCTAACTGCAAGAGACAAAAAGAGAGCTAATAACCTTAGCTTATTCTCCACTAACCGCGGAATCACCTCGCTAACCGCGAGTTCCATATGAAAACAAGATATTCTTTCAGCAATTGTTTTCTTTAAGTGATTTCTCAAACATGGTTAACTAACTTCGAATATCAAACAAAGATAGTTTATCAAACAATAACCATAAATCAAACAATTCTTTCTCTACTCTATGAAATCATATGCTTGTTTCTTGTGATATAATCACGTTATTTGGATAGTTTAAGGAAAATTCCTAAGCTTAACTTATCAATCATCATGTATAACAATGTATAATTATAAATTTGTCTTATCAGATTAGAAACATGTTTGACTACCTCTCGTGGTTGAGGTTGAATGGCTTCAACTTCCTCCGCAATCAATACCTCCGCTTGAGCAACGTTTGGAGTAGTTGATGCCTTCCTTTGCACCTTTCTTGGAGGTGGAGAGGCATGAGCGTCCTTCGAGCTTCAAGTCACTTGCTTTGGGACCATCGTATCGTGAAAGAAAAGGGAGAAAGTGAGAAAGAGAACTCAGAATTTGAGGGGCAACACAATGATGGTAGAGAAAGAGTTGGAGATGGAGATGGTTTGAGGGTAAGAGCTTGAGGGAGAGAGGTTGAGAGAGAGAAGGTAGCTCCGATGTCAAAGCAAGAGAGCTTCTGCTTCTGTGAGTGTGTCTCCTCAAAGTGAAGGGAGAGGGGTCTTTATATAGGCTCTCAAGGCCAAAATCACAAGCTAAGAATAGAGGGAAGCAAAGAGAGATAAGTTCGTGCATGTTCGCGGTTGTTTTTTTTCCTTTGCGGACACAGATTTTGATGCACGAATTTGAGTCTCTAAGAAGAAGCTTGGCTTCCAAGAAAAGAGCTCTAAACTCAACTCCTCCTCTCTTATTTCCTAAAAGTACTCCTACTCCTTCTCTTCTAAAATTACTCCTCCTTTCCTAAAATTTCTCTCTCTTTCCTAAAAGGTCAATTCTTATCTTTAGTTACAGTCTTGATGCTTAAGTTTTCCATCACAAAGAGGATTACCGAAGTAAAGGTAATCTCTTTCAACATGAAAGCCTTTGATTTTCCTTTCTTGCTTCTCTGTGCAATTATTTAAGTTCATCAAGTTCTGGACTTTTAAGTAATGCGGGTCCTGAGTTATACCTTATTGAATAAGGTCAATTAAAGAAGTTGTAGAGGTTGTGACAGCTGCTATAGTACTCTCGCGGCGGCTTAAATCATCGGCCATAAGATTTTCCTTCCTAGGTTTATATTCAATTCCAAATTCATATTTGCATAACAACTCCATCCATCTTTGTTGCCGCATATTAAGGTTAGGTTGAGTGTAGATTCACTTTAGACTTTTATGGTCTGTCTGTAGATCAAATCTCCTTCCAAGAAGATAACGTTGCCATAGTTTAAGAGCATGTACAATGGCCAATAATTCCAAGTCATGTGTAGGATAATTTAACTCATGTATACGTAACTTACGAGATTTGCAAGCTACTGGTTTTCCTTCTTGAGACAGAACACCACCAATTGCTTGTCCACTTGCATCAGTGAGCATAGTGAATGTCTTGAGAAGTCTGGAAGCTATAGTATGGGAGCATTCACCAAGGCTTCTTTGAGTTTTTCAAAACTATCTTGAGCACGCTTTAGCCTTCTTAAGTGTATTAGTCAATGGAGATGCAATCTTAGCATAACCCTCAATAAATGTCCGATACCATCCCGTCAAACCAAGAAAGCCACATACTTCTCGCACTAATTTCGGTGTAGGCCAAGCTATGACAGCTTTGATCTTACTTTGATGAGTAGAAACACCATCCTTGGATACACTAAATCCCAAATATTCCACCTTATCAGTGAAGAAGGTGCATTTGCTACGTTTGGCATAAAGTTGATTTTGACGGAGAAGTTCAAGTACTCACCGCACATGTTGTTCAGGTTCTTCTCTACTTCTTGAGTAAACCGGGGTATCATCAAAGAAGACAAGAACAAAATTATCAAGATGTCCTCAAAATACGTCGATCATGAGACGATTAAAAGTTGCACGAGCATTAGTAAGTCCAAAAGGCATAACTGTAAATTCACAATGTCCAAAACGAGTATTAAATCATGTCTTTGGTATGTCTTCCTCCTTGATTCGGATTTGGTAATACCCTGACTTAAGATTAATCTTTGTGAAGATAGAAGATCCATGTAATCGGTCAAGCAGTCCATCAATCCTTGGTATTACTTATTCTTGATTGTTACCAGGTTCAATCCATGATAATCAATACAAAGACGTATAGTAACATCCTTCTTTCGATCAAAGAGAACAGGAGTACTCCATGGAGAAAAGTTGGGTTGAATGAAGCTTTATTCAAGGAGTTTAGTTAGCTGCTCCTTGAGTTTCACAGATTCAGGTACTGACATTTTGTAAGGTCTATGAGCAACTGGTTGAGCTCCTCGAGTAAGCTCTATTGCATGATCCACATCATGCCTCAGTGGTAGCTATGAAAGTTCTTCAGGAAATACATCATCAAATTCTATTACCATTCCCATTCAGGTAAATCTATCTTCTTTTCCTTAGGTTAAATCTTTTTGCGTAAATCCTCTCATTCTTCCTATGACTCTTCATAAGTTTGGTAAAGTTCACTAGTCTAAGCTTAGGCTTCCTCCGTTTCCCAGTAACTGTTACCCTAGTGTTTTGATCATTTTCAAAAGTCAATGAAGCATCTTTACAATGTATGTGAGCATCATTGCCTTTAAGCCAATCCATTCCTAAAATTCCATGATAAATTCCCATGGGTAAGACTTTGAAGTTTGCATAAGTATTATAACCATCCAAAACAAAATTCAAGTTACCCATTGAAGTAGAAGATCTAACCCTCCCACCCGTAGCTAATTCTACTATAAGGTCTGTATCAAGGTGTTCAAGTAAAATGAGGTTTCTGATGCACTTACAAGATATGAAAGAATGTATACTCCCTGAATCAATCAATAAGGTAAAATGGTTACCTTGATACTCCATTGGGGTTAGAATTACTCAAAATTATTTATTCAGCCCTTGATGTTCAATTGCAGCATGAACATACACGGTTGCCTAATTTCCTTCATCTCTAGCCCCTTGAGCTCTGTAAACTTGAGGTCTTTGATTTCATCTCTAGCCCCTTGAGCTCTGTTAACTTGAGGTCTTCCTTGAGGTCTTTGATTTCCTCCTCCTCCTGGGCGAAGTTGACGATTAACATTCCCGTTGTTGTTATTGTTGATAGGTGGTCCATTTTGAACAAAAGGTGGATTGCTTGGCCTAAATTTTTCTTAGTTTTGAGGTTGTCTCTTGTTTTGGTTAAAGTTTTGTTGATTGAAGCTCCTCTGAACTGCCGATGGTCTGGATTTAAAGTTTTCAAAATTCCGATTTGGATTGAAGTTTCTATGTTCATAATTCTCCACCAATCCTGTGAATCTTGAATTGTTAAATGGACAATCCTTGGATTGATGACCAGGATCAAGACAAGTGTAGCACTATAATCTTGTCTATCTTTCATACGTAATAAGTTCTCTCTTCTTTGTTGTGGATTCCCAGATCTTTGTTCCTCTTCAGGACGAGGTCTTTTGATTTCACGAACAGGGATAAGTTCTGGTTTCCTCTTTCTAGTAGTAGATAACTGTATTTCAATGGGTTTGCCTGCATCAATGACATCTGCAAAATTAGTAAGATGAGGACTCTGGAGTCTAGTCTTCATAGGATTATGTAACCCTGACACGAATCGCGCTACCTTGACCTCTTGAGTCATCCCTGCTGGAGCATACTTGACAAGGGTTAAGAAATTTTGATAGTATGATTCCAGATCTTTGGTTCTTTGAGTACAGTCGAGAAACTCATTCATACAGTCTGAATGATAGACCTTGTTTTAGTTCTTCTTAAGCTGGGTCTTAAGATAATCCCAAGTTGTAACATTAGGATCAACATTTTTTTTGTGCAATGGTCTCTCCACCAATGCTTGGTTGTTTTCTCTAGTTTGAACTTAGCAATGATAGCTTTGTTTACTATTGAAAAATGAGCCAAATCAAAGTAGTCATCCATGTGCTCAATCCAATCTTCAAGAACTTTGCCTACATCTTTGCTTTCCTCACTAAAATTTCCAAGTTGAGACTTGCGAAGCATAGCATCTATGTCTCTATCAATGATAGTGTATTGAGGAACATTAGGTGCATTTACGTTAGCAGCAACCACATTTCCTCTGGGAGACATGGTAACTTACTACACCATATCAACCACGGTCACACTTAGTAAAATATTCTATTCCCCTTGAAGTCCTTAAATCAAATAGAATACACATTTAAAGATAAGATGAGAAGAAAATAGGAGAAAGAATAATGAAAAATTAATCCAATTTCTATATCACAAAACTTTCGGTTTTCAAAAAGTCTACAAAGTGTCTTGAAAATTTTATATAAATCCTAATGGCTCTGCGTTTGACCAAGCATGGACTTTAGGCCATGAGCCGGACTGCATCTAGAGATACCTAGCGCCTAGTGCTATCCCTGAATGGGTGTTATGAATCAAAACATACTCAACAAAAATATAACATTGTGGAGGGTGAATATATGTATACACCGTGTTGCAGGAAGAGAGAGAGAGAGAGAGAGAGAGAGAGAGAGAGAGAGAGAGAGAGAGAGAGAAAGAGAGAGAGAGAGAATATAGTAAAGGATGAAATAGAGTGCACAAAGACATGAGAAGATGACAACAGAGAATCTTTAAATGCCCATCTAAATGGAACAGGAAACCATGTATTAATGCAATGACAAAACCTGGGTATACCATAACATCAAAAAAGAGTTTATGACAAAATAACTAGCAGAGCACCGGACCCTGTGTAGGGATCAACCGGTCCACCCATTCACTTGGGGGGGCAACTAGAAATTAAGCTCTCTGAAAAACTATTGGACAGTCTTCCAAAGGGTCCAATGAGCATTCAGCATCCCAATGGCTTGCCTGATTCATATTGGCCAGAAGACTAAGAGGTCCAATGAGAGTTTAGTTGCATTAATTAAATACCTAAAGCTCTGACAAAAGGGGAAAGGGAGACACATGTCACAAGGCTATCACTTATGCTTCTTAATTATCATTGGCTAAACTTTGGAGGGTCCAATGGGATGCCAGCAGGTGCAATTAGCAAGAGGGGTGACCAAGAGAGAGAGGGGGCTGATTTTTGCAAGGAATTATCACTTACACACTCACACAATCTCATGTGTGAAGTAAAGAAGACTCTCTCTCCTTCTCAAGCTTTAATGGAAAGCTCATCCTCTACTCCAAGCTTGTGAGAAGAGAGGCCTACACCAACAACTCTTGGTTTTGTGATGCAAATCCAACCAAGAGCCAAGATCCAATGCATGGTCATCTCCTCTACCATGATAATTACTAAGCTATGCAAAGATATTATGAGTGATTATGTCCCCTTGAGGAGACATACTTCTTTCTCGTAAGAATACTCCTTCTTCCTCTCGATCTACTCTCATACCCCCCGCTAGCTCTCACCATCTTCGAAGGTGTGTGAGATCTTTGGTCCGAGACCGTGAGGGAATTGATGTTTTGTTTTATAAGTGTGAGCTTGGTTCTTGAAGCTTCCATCTTCATTGCATCAGCAAGTTATTGAAGGAACACAAAATATTGTATTGTAAAATGTCTCCCTTGATGGGGGAAACATATAATACAAAGCCTTTTGGAGGGGGGACCGGCTCCATGTAAATCTGGTCATCGACTGTTGTCAAAAGTGCAAAATTCTCTCTCTTTTTGAATTATTGTTCATGCCTATCTAGCTGGGTGTCATGCTTTTGTTTCTCTCTCCATCCAAGCACTCTTGCTATGCTCATTAGGAATCTATTCTAATGAAATGCTGCACTATGTCTATGTTATTTTCCGCTACACACACGTTACTAGACCATTAATGTTACATTCGTATTAGAGAACAAGTTTTCTCTTTTCTTGCTCAAGAAGAGAGGTCCTCAAGATAACTATGAATGGTTGGTATTATTAAATTGAAATTTAGTAATTAGAATAGGGATTTTTCAGCCTTGTAGTGTGCCTGCTTCATGCAGCTAACGGGGCATCACCGTCGAGAGATATGGTCTTAATAGTGGAGTCCTAAGAGGCTTGCCTACGGCTTAACCACTATTGAGCTATTAGAAGCTTGACAGGAGCCGATACTGTTTTGGTGGTGAAAGACCCTCTCTTCTATTCCTTGCAATTAATGATATTCGAGCCACGGGTACAGGAGCTTGAGTGCTTTTCTAAAGGGGTTCAGAGAAGTAACAACTAGGGCTTGAAGTGCCAAAGTACACTTAAAAAATTTTACACCTAAAAGTTGTTAGAATGGTTGACAATAGTATAGAGAGTGAAATTAATGTGGATAGCTTTGATTTTGCTAATGAGCTGGCTACTAATGATGCCTCTATGCTTGTTAACTAACTTATTTCTAGGCTTCAACAAGCCATGGGCAATCCATCCCTCCAAAGGGAAGTACAATGGTAGCTACATGCTCATGCGATTCTCCAAACTCCCCACCAAGAAGAGAGAGTACCTAGGAAGCCTCCTTGTGAGACTTCCAAAAGAGGCCTCTCTCCAATAAGGGAACAAGAAGAGGATCTGTACGAAGGGCTCAAAAATCTACTACTTGATGACGCATCTCCTTCCCAAAGGAGAACTCAAGTTTCAATGGTACAGCCCCCACCAAAAGAGCAAGAAAGAAGTGAGTCTCCTGCCACCTCGACAGAGATGGCTCCAAGAAGACGGCAAGCAAAACGCTCTCCAACACCCCTTAAACGTAGAAGACCATTGCACACTTCTCCACACCATAATTCAAAGAGGGATGACAGAAAACAAGAGAAGAAAAAGGCAAGAAACAGGTCCCCTTCTTCTCCATCTTCTTCATCGTCTTCCTCTTATGAAGAAAGTGATGATGTGGATAAGGAGGAACAAGGAAACAAAAAGGTGAGAAAGAGGTCACCCTCTTCTCCATCCTCCTCAAATTATTCCTCTTTTGAAGAAAGTGATGGTGCGGCTTTCAAACCACCAAAAAGAAGAGGCCATAGGAAATCCTATGCCATGTGGAAGAGGTCGTCCAAGCTCAAAAAGTTCAAAGAGGGAGGAAAGAACATCTCTTTCCTTACCGATGGCACCTTTGGTGCTACAAACAAAGTCTTGGCCTACATTCAACAATCCGATGCGGTGTTTGAAGATGAGAGATTCACGGAGTCCTCTAAGCTATCCCACGTAGCTATGCATTTCCAAAAGTCCGGCAAAAAATGGTGGTCTAGCCTACGAGTAAATGGTGAAGCTCCATGAACATGGAAAGCTTTAAGAGCTTCCATCATGAAGCAGTTTTTGGCCACCAATGCCAAAGACAAAGTACTCCCCGAATGGCGAAGCTTGAAGCTCTCTCCCTACGAATCTGTTCATAAATATGTAGACAAGTTTTGGGACTTACATCTCAAAGCCACTGTCTTCAAAAAGATGGATTTTGGAGAGCAAAAACAAGAATTTTGTGCGGGTTTAAGTGAAGATATGGCGGAGTATTTTAACTCCCAAAGGCCACACACCATATCTGAGGTCATACACCATACCATGGTGGCTTCAGGAATCAATTTCCAACAAGGGGCTAAGAGAAATCTTAAGCCACAGAAAACAAGGACCATAATAACAAGCCCAAAGGAAAGGACAATGTCCAAAAGTCTCCTAAAGGCATTTCCAACAACAACAAAGCTAAGGAGAAGGGAATTGATACATGCAAAAAACTCTCTCCTGAAGAGCTTGAGCGTTATCGTAAAGATAACCGTTGTTTCAAGTGCGGGGAGCAAGGGCATGCCTATCATGCTTGTTCCCACAAGAATACATGAAATGAGCCTCCTAGAGCTACCTTGGTCAAAATTCAATAAGAGGATTCTCACCACAAAGGATCTCCTATAGGCCGTGCTTGGGGAAAGGTAAGAGAACATGATGCTTTTTTTTCTCTTTGACCTTAGTTCTACTCACAATTTCATATCCACAGAGTTGATCACCAAGCTAGGCATCCACACCTATGAGATGGGAGATGTTCTACCCACCAATGGTGCTTTCAAGGGGCAAGAAGCTTTAGTCACTCCCTTAATTGGGAAATTTAGGCTACATGTCCAAAGCTATGTGGACAAGGAGGACTTCTTTATCTCTCCTCTCAAGCATGAGGATGTAATCCTAGGGGCACCATGGTTTGATCGCATGTCTGCCAATGTTAAATTCCTTGAGAAGAAAATCTACTTTGGGTTCAAGGAAAAAGATATGTACATAGTGAGTGGCATAAAATGGTAACCATCTTTTTGCAACATTTGTCAGCCTACTCAACGTCCTCTTTCTCATATGTGTATATATTTTTCTACGCTATTAAGTTATCTAGAGTAAATTCCCCCTCTTCGTTTAACCTTTGTGGCGACACATACATTATACTCTTCCCAAAAATGTCACCTTAGTCATATATTTATATTACCACCCTTTTCTTTTTTGCTTTGTAAATAGAATACGCATACAATAACCAACTATATACCCCCAAACTTTCTTACCTCTTGTGAATTAGTAGTAGAAAAATAATATATCCATCTTCCACCCCATATAGATAAATTCCCATGGAAATCAACTCTCCACTTGTCTTTACCAAAGATTATGGTCCCTCTCTACAAGTCTTCTATGCCCCCTACATAGGTGGACCAATATCTCTTAAGAATATATACATATTGTTTCTCTCCTTTCAAAAAGACTCCAATTGTATATTCTTTTCACAAGAAAATAATATTGGGCCCTCCTCTATTTGTTTAAGCATCATAGCCTTTTGAAAAAGCATGATTCCCCTTGGATGCATAAAGCAAAGGGCCCATACAAGAAGACTTGGAAGCAAAAGGTTCCCTAGCCTAGTGTGGACCTTCCAAACCAAATTCCTTGGTGCATGGGCATGAAGAATAGTCCAAATTCATATCAAAAATGTTGAGAAGGTCAATTTTGCCTTTTGAAGCATGTCATTCCGAGCTACAGGTAAAAAGTTATGGTCAAAATAGTGTAAATCTGTCAGATTCGCAGCAAAAGGGAACTGTAAATCAAGTAAATCAAGAGGGTGAGATCTTATTTTTCCCCTACTCATCTTCTAGAAGAGCAATGAGTGTTCAAGGTCACTTGCATGTGATGGGACCAACCTAAAGATACTTTTTAAATGCCAAGACAGACAAGTTGAGATACCCCGTAGGAGCCACCCATAGGGCCTCATGGTGGGGCCCACCTACATTATGCACCCCTATGGAGCCTTCACGGTCTAAAATGATATTATTGGTGAATAAATAGTCCCTTTTATGTCCAATATTCAATGAGTGGTCAAAGGACACTTAATTAGGTCTAATCACTTACTCTAATTAAGTGTAGCATAATCCCACTCCTACACAACTATAAATAGCCCCCCTTGGAGAGACTCAAGGACACACACCTAAATTTTCAACTTCATGTTGTTTCTTGATCAATAGTAGAGAAAACCCCAACTCTCCCTCTTTCACGTCCTCCCTCCTAACCCTCCTCTTTGGAGGAAGTGCAACTCTATTCTCCACTCTTTCCATTCTACAATCTCTTACTCCAACAACCCAATAAATCATTTGTAGCACCTCAATAACTTGTAAATACATCATGATCTCTCTCATGGTCATGTCAATGATCATGAAATCATCTTCAAAACTTTCAAGTGTCGCAATTCGTGATGGTTAGCCAGCGTCTGTCCTCCCCTTAAAAGGTGTGCGAGAAATCAAGTAAGTGTTCTATTCTCAATTTACCATTGGTTTGTTTCTCCACACTTATTCAATTGGTCTAAAGAAATTTCTCACTCCAACTCTCTTTTGCTTCATTACATATGCATGTGGCTACCTCTCATGGTGATTTTATTTGTGTCACGGCATTGCATAGATGGAGATGATCTCTCTATGCAAAGTGTGTTAGTTTGATGTAAGTGATTCTCTTGTGTGTTTGAGAGACAAGTCTTGTGCGCATGATTTTTTGATAAGTGCTTGAGAGAGGAAGAGTTTGGATGTATTATGGGTATTCTTATGGGGAGAAGGTGAATGCTATTCCACAAATTGCATATTTCATTTTGATGCACGGCATTGGGTTGCATAATCGTTGATGGTGTTCAAGTGTCCAAAGTGTATATAGAGTAAGGGGGTTTTCAAAGTGTGTTGCTTGAGTGGGTGAGTGCAAGCGTTATTTTGATTGGTTTCCTTCTCCACTCCCAAAAGAAGGTGGTGCCCTAAGTAGTGTGTGTACCTCTTTACGAACATTTTGTGAGGGTAGGCCCATTGGTTTGGGTTTAGAGGCCCCATTTCAAAAATCTCGCCCTCAATAGATGCCAAAGAGTTGGGTAACACCATACCCATTTTACATATGCAAGCTTTCAATAAGTCAATAAAGAGCTCTATTTCCGTGTACATGATTTTTGTTAAAGATTCTCAAAATGAACCTAATGCTTTAGCAAAAGAAAATATAATCAATCACAAGGAGTTAGAGCTATCCAATTCTCTTAACGGATTTCAAGATGTTTTTATTGACGACATCCCTTGTGAACTACCTCTTAAACGAGGCAATGATGACCATGCAATTGAACTTCTTCCACAAAGTTCACCGCCTAATAAACCTCCTTATAGAGTTTCTCAAGCTCAACAAAAGGAGATTACGCGGCAAGTGCATGAGTTAGTTGACAAGGGCATGGTTAGGCCTAGCTCATCTCCATTTTGCTCACCCATGTTATTAGTGCAAACAAAGATGGCACATATCGTATGTGTGTCAAGTATAGAGCACTAAATAGGATCACTATCAAGAATAGGTTTCCTGTTCCACGGGTAGAAGACCTATTTGATAAGCTACAAGGATCGACCTACTTCAGTAGGATTGACCTAAACAGTGGCTACCATCAAATAATGATAGTTGATCAAGACATTGTAAAGACCACATTTTGCACTACGTTTGGTCTCTACGAATACATTGTCATGCCTTTTGGCTTGACCAATGCACCAGCCACATTTAACCGCTTGATGGAGAAGCTATTCAGGCCTCACCAAAACTTTATTGAAGTGTTCTTTGATGATATAATCATCTACTTTAACTCACTAGACGAACACAAGTAACACCTCCATGTAATATTTCATGTCTTACAAGAGAATAAACTTTATATTAATTGAAAGAAAAGTGAGTTTTTCTTACAAGAGATTCAGTATTTAGGTCACATTATCTCTCAAGATGGCATCCAAATGGATCCATCAAAGCTAAAGGTAATAAAAGGATGGCCTAATCCAAGGAATCTACATGAATTAAAAAGATTTATAGGTATGTGTGCATACTATAGATGCTTCATAGAAAAGTTCTCACAAATCACGGGACAATTACATGACCTAACAAAGAAAAAATGCTAGGTATACATGGTCTGCCAAGGAGAACAATGCTTTTGAAAATCTTAAAGAAAAGCTTATCTCTCAACATGTGCTTACACTACCGGATCTCTCAAAGCCATTTGAGGTCCAATGTGACGCTTGAGGTGATTGCCTTGGAGCTGTTTTTCTCTAAGAAGGGCACGCCATAGCCTATGAAAGTTGAAGGCTCAACCCTCTTGAGCAAGCTCTAGGCATATATGGAAAGGAACTCCTCGCAGTTCTACATGCCTCAGACTTGTGGAAGCATTATTTATTGGGGACTCCTTTCATTTTGCAAACGGATCACCAAAGCCTTAAGTACTTCATGACGCAGACCAAGCTCTCCGACAAACAAATGAGGTGGGCAAATTTCCTTTCGCAATTTCATTTTCATATTGCTCACATTGCTTGCAAGCATAATCAAGTATCCTTGAAGACGTCCGAGAGTGAATGCGGTTTCCATAGCAACTCACAATGATCTATCTTCTAGGATAGATGAGTACGCTATTGATCTCGATTTTAGAGATGTGATTTCAGTCCTTGCACTAGGAAAGAAAGAGGAACCATTTACCTTACAAGATGGTTATCTTCTCTATGGCAATAGACTATGTGTTACTAACTCACTACGTGAGAAAGTAATGTATGAATCTCATAAACTAATATCTAATTCTTCTAAATGATTTTCTCATGTTAAAATGATCATTTAATATGGGAAAGTACCAGGGGAGAAAAAGCTAGAATATTGGTTAAGGTGGCAGACCGATCACAGTAGGGATCCAAAGGAGAGCAAATAGGGATCCAAAGGGGGGGCCATTCACAAAAGAGAAATGTGCATAAATGTGCTTCAAAGACCTTAGGGTTTAGCCCATTAAGACTTCCAAAATGCTAAGGTTCCAAAATTCAAAGGTAAAGTCCAAATGGTCAAGCTTAGCAGAATTGGATGCTTATGTGAAGACCATAAAGTCTTCACATATCCCTAGATAGGAGGGGGCAAGCCTTTTTTGTAGGGGATGAGAGAGAAACACACACACACACACACACACACACACACACACACACACACACACACACACACACACACACACACACACTCTTGCAAGCTCCCTTTACACAAAGGGCATAGTGAACACATGTCAGCTCCCTAGGCCAGTTGCTCCCAAGGTGCATTCAAATCCTATTGGATGGCCATAGAGGTGGACCAATGAGAATTGGGCTAGAGTACATTTAGTTTAATTCATTTAAAAACACTTTGATAAAAGAACCAATACAAATTAAGCTCTCTAGAAGAATATTGGAAATTCTTCCAAGGGGTCCAATGAGCATTCAGTAGCCCAATGGCTTGCCTGATTCATATTGGCCAAAAGGCTAATAGCTCCAGTGAGAGTTTAATTGCATTAATTAAAAACCTAAAGCTCTCACAAAAGGAGAAAGGGGGACACATGTCACAAGGCCATCACTTATGATTCTTAATTATCATTGGCTAAGCTTTTCAGGGTCCAATGGGATGCCAGCAGGTTCAATTAGCAAGAGGGGTCGACCAAGAGAGAGAGGGGGCTGATTTTTGCAAGGCATTATCACTTACACACTCACACAATCTCATGTGTGAAGTAAAGAAGACTCTCTCTCCTTCTCAAGCTTTAATGGAAAGCTCATCATCTACTCCAAGCTTGTGAGAAGGGAGGCCTACACCAACAACTCTTGGCTTTGTGATGCAAATCCAACCAAGAGCCAAGATCCAATGCATGCTCATCTCCTCTACCATGCTAATTACTAAACTATGCTAAGATATTGTGAGTTATTATGTGAGGAGACATACTTCTTTCTCGCAAGATTACTCCTTCTTCCTCTCGGTCTACTCTCATACCCCGCTAGCTCTCACCATCTTTGAAGGTGTGTGAGGTCTTGAGGGAATTGATGTTGTGTTTAATAAGTGTGAGCTTGGTGCTTGAATCTTTCATCTTCATTGCATCAGCAAGTTATTGAAGGAACACAAAGTATTGTATTGTAAAATGTCTCCCTTGATGGGGGAAACCTATAATACAAAGTCTTTTGGAGGGGGGACTGGCTCCATGTAAATCCGGTCCTCAACTGTTGTCAATAGCTTAATTTTTCTCTCTTTTTGAAGTATTGTTCATGCCTATCTAACTAGGTGTTATGCTTTTGTTTCTCTCTCCATCCAAGCTCTACTATGCTCATTAGGAATCTATTCTAATGAAATTCTCACTATGTCTATGTTATTTTTTGCTACACACAAGTTACTAGACCATTAAATGCTACAATGACCTTTTTAACATAAGGGCCTTTTTACTAAGTATGAGTTTACGACTCGGTATGTCCAAAAGAGAGCATAAGTTAAGGTAAAAAACATATCCTTGCACTTTAACATCGCCTTCTTGGATCTTTTCCTTGACCCAAAGTTGTGGGTTGGTCATAAACCTATTAGGTACTTGTGTTTGATGTTCAGGATGAGCTCCCATGCTACGTAAGTATTGGGTACAAGGTAATCTCTAGTCCCTTTTGAAACTCGAACCACTTCAATTTCCCAATGGAGACTGAATCTAACTGCATAACTGGAAAAGACTCTTTGTGAAAAGTCACTCGGGAGTTCATTCAGACAATTAAGAAGATCCATCTAAAACAAGACAATGAGAGAGAGAAAACTTAGTACACATGTGAACCAAAACTGGGTCTACACTTCTTTTATTCAACAAAGTTTGTTTTTTATGAATTCATTACAATATTATGGGTGTCTTGGAGCTAATTCTCTAAATATTCTTTTAACTCTCATAACAGGGTATTCTCTCAGACCTCCCACGTGACAATGTGGTCTGTAGTTATCTTCCAACGTTTCTTTTCCTATGATAGTTGCAAGGGTTCAAACTTCTTAGCAACTTCAGCAATCCTTAACATTCGGGAACGCATGGCCAAGTAGTAGAACATGTCTTCTAGGCCTAGCCATATTCTGAGTTGAAGTAGTTTGAGGTTGGCAAACCAATCTCTTGGACTGTTGTCAATATAGATGAAGAATTGGCGGAAGGATTCTTGGTGACGGGTAAGGTAACTACTGTCAACACTCTTCCAACAAGTTGTGCTTCTTGGTATGCCAAAGAATTTGGTCGTGATTCTAAGTAGAAGAGTTTCCATTCATCCCTGGACAACCGTGTTGCCATATTGTTGAGCACTATGGCCTAAACCTCATTCCCCTAGCTAAAGCATTCAGACGTCACTCTAGGAGCCATTTTTTACTGCAAAACAAAAATTCAAAGAAATCACAACGTCGTTGTTTGAACACTTTGACCACTTTGCCATAACTCAAACAAAACACTTCCACTCAAGAAGACAAGTCAAAAAAGTACCGCCAACCAATGTCACTTATAGATACATCATGAATACAATATTTTTTCTCAAACAACATGCATGAATGCGTGCATGATGCATAACTAGCCCGACTAGTATCAGGCTTTAGGCTATCCCCACAACCTTAAACATTGGCTCTGATACTAGGTGAGACATACCCCTCCCTGTGGGTCTATGCACAAAATATACAATTTACACTTTTATACGATTTTCAATATACATAAGAGTTCTAGAAGCGTTTGCATAGTGAGGAGTTCTTAGCACTCGACCAAGCATGGAGTTTAGGCCATGAGTCGAACTGCATTCAGAGGTACCTAGCAACTAGTGCTACCCCTGAATGGGTGTTATGAATGAAAGCGTACTCAAAAAAAAAATAACATTGTGGAGGGTGAATATATGTATACACCGTGTTGCAAGAAGAGAGAGAGAGAGAGAGAGAGAGAGAGAGAGAGAGAGAGAGAGAGAGAGAATATAGTAGAGGATGAAATAGAGTGCATAGAGACATGAGAAGATGACAACAGAGAATCTTGAAATGCCAATCTAAATGGAACAATCAACCATGTATTAATGCAATGACAAAATCTAGGTATACCATAACATCAAAAAAAGAGTTTATAACAAAATAACTAGCAGAGCACCGGACCCTGTGTAGGGATCGATCGGTCCACCCATTTACTTCAGCTCTGCTACGGATAGAGAGAATTTCACTTTGCCGAGAGCAAGCCAAAACACCTCCAACCTACCTCAAAGAGATATAGGCTGAGGCCGCTTTGCCTCCCTCCATGAACCCGAGCTCTGAAAGGATCCCAAGTGCCAGTAGGTGGTTGGGTATCAACACCTACCATACCAGTTTAGGTGCCACGCCTCTTCGATGCCCAACACCGGGTGTTTCTACACTTACACATCTGCCATAAACCATCCAAAACACTTCATAATTCAATCCCAAAACCATAAACCATAATCCAATCACATCACATGGGCGAGCACTCCACCCAACTTGGGTGAGGCACGACCAATCCTGCATAACCACTTTAGAACATAACATGGCGATAAAAAATTTGGCAACATAATCATATCAAGAACAAAAACCATGAGCTACACCGACTTACACCATAGAATATCAACCATAATCCATAAGGGAATCTCAACCCAATCACACTGAACCAACTCCCACACTTGGAGTTTGACACATCCCCTCCAATCATCGAGGTCCACACACACGTGACCCTTAAGACGTGATTCTTTCATGCATAAAAAAATTCCGACCAAAAACTAATCATGATATAAAAATCTAATTTTTACCACATCCAACCATGCAAAGTTGATGTAGCACATATGTACGTCACCTCCCTAGCACATAGAGCTAGTTTTGACTTAGGAAGATGGAAAGCAATCACATGAGGCATCCGCATCAATCCATAAGTTCCCATACATCATATGATAACATTCCATCACCATAAACATGATACAAACCAGCTCAGACCTTTAGGTCAACCATAAACCATAACTTCACACATATGCAAAAAGCAAATTTTTGGCATTTTCAGAAGTATGCAAAACATGAAAATGAAAGTATTTGACCTCAAACAAATGCATCAAGCTCAGTCCCATAATATACACTATCACTATATCACATCACTTCACCCATATGGTACTCACACAACAAACGGTAACCCCCAAAAAAGCCACTTTAATCATATCTTCCTATGCGGTTCGGGAGGTTTAATCATATACTCTCACATAAGTTTATGGCCATCTAATAGTTGAAATCAACAATCCAAAACAAACCATAAAACATATAAAAATAGCTCGGTTAACTCACGACGTCATATGGCACCCCCCCTTGGTAGCACCCCTACGCGTGTAGGTAAAATTGGTTATAGAGCGATTAATAACTCGCATTCTCAAGGTGATAAC
This sequence comes from Adiantum capillus-veneris, assembly GCF_014529385.1. NCBI lineage: Eukaryota > Viridiplantae > Streptophyta > Polypodiopsida > Polypodiales > Pteridaceae > Adiantum > Adiantum capillus-veneris. The sequence continues at coordinate 18,436,956 of NC_140960.1, read as the reverse complement.
GGAGACCTAAATTCATTCATCATCAAGTTTCATCAAGATTTTCATGTGGGTTTTCCCATCCGGTGAATCTATATAGTGGTTCTTCAAGGAGCCTGAAGTCAAAGATTTTGGTTGTGCAGTGGACAACAAGCTGCTGTTTGACTATATCTCTTAGTTCGTGCATGTTTTTCACGTGACACCGAAGAGAGAAAATGTTCTAAATGATGTGTTTTATCTTTGGTATAAAGGGATCGGGCTGATTCATAGCAGTTTGTGATTTATGACCAAAACAATGTTCCTACCGTCTCTATGACGTGAAACGAAAATCACTTTTTATGCACACACATGACCATACACGCATCATGTGCATACATCAGCGTGTTAAACATGATTAATCATGGGGCAACTTTGTACGTACTCGGTTGACCCAATCACCAAGAGCGTGACTACTCAGAAAAACGACATAGAGAGAGAGAGAGAGAGAGAGAGAGAGAGAGAGAGAGAGAGAGAGAGAGAGAGAGAGAGAGAGAGAGAGAGAGAGAGAGAGAGATGATGGCTATGGAGTTTAGAGCTTCTCACCATGCTATAGAATTGATTAGAGGTTGTCGAAAGGCTTCTTGCTTTTCCACAAGAGAGCGGTGATGAGAGCTACGTAGAGGTATCTGCCACGAAAGCTTCCGGAGAGCGCGCACACCATGAAATGAGAGAGAAGATAATAAGCAAGTAGAGAGAGAGTATCCTTTTTCTTCTTCTTCATATTTTTCTCGAGAGAAGAGCTGATGGAGATGGTGATGAAGAGCTTGCACCACTTATTATAATAGATATGTATAGCCTTGCGGTAGTAGACGCAACAAACGACACTAAAAACTGAGCACTCTATGGCAATTTATAAGTTTTGTAGCTGGTCATAGTGATGCCCAAGCTACACGTAGCGCTAGTTAGCCTAGAATAGCCTCTTGCTTTTGGAAAAAAACTCCAGTCTTTTCTAAAAACATGGCACAAATTTTGGTGGTCAACTCTCCCACTTATCATTCAACTTTTACAGCAAAATTGGCCATCTGAGCAGTATCCGGCCAACTAATGGAAACAGTAGCTAGATTGTATCGCACTGTAATATCCCGACATAATTATGACTTTCCCGCACTGTCCCAGCGTATTTATAGTACCGCTTTTTATAAAAACAATATTCTCGTAATAATCCTGTCTAGTCTTGTTTTTGCTCCCAATGATCATTTTTAAATCCGGTGGAGACTAAAATTAATATTTTAAGATTTAGGTCATCAAAAAGCACATTGCTTTTTAAAAACACCAAAAAGCACGAAAAGGTAAAAATAGTGTAAAAAGTAGAAAAAAAAGAAAAATTTTCTAAAACTGAACCCTGGGTTTTTCTCGTCCCCACTGGAATAAGAAAGCGGACTCGCTTTTCACTAAAAAGCACTAAAAATTATGAAAAACTAAAAATAGAGTGAAAAGTACTCAAAAAGTATATTTTTACAAAATTGAACCATAGCTTCTCTAGAACACGTAGATTAAGGATCCGACCTTGCTTTTTGCAAAAACCACCTAAAAGCATAAAAAGTTAAAAAAAAACTATTTAACGGATTTTTCCAAAATTGAACCAAACATCGCTCTAATTTACTAGAACAACATGGAAACGACCTTGCTTTTACTTTAGAACCTTCCAATATTGTCGATTAAGCATCTTAAGTCAAAATTTGGTAAAATAGATATTGAAATCTATTTTTCTTATCTTTAGAAGAGACCCAAAAATTGGGGATCTTACAACTATCTCCAACAAAATACAGTGAGAGGTAAAAGGAAAAAAGTGGATGCTAATAATGGTGCTTCCGACTTTTCTCTCCCCTTGAAGTGAATTTTTCCCCATGGTGCCTTGTAGTGGTCTTGCACCTGGAGACTCTCCAAGGCCAGTGTCTGGAACTCCGTACATGAGCACACGCTCATATCCTTGATGATAGATGTGGCATACATTTTTTTGTGGTGTTGGGATACAAGATTTTCAATTTTAATGCTACTTTAGAATTTCTCTTTAATGTGAAGTACCTCTTCACCTTTTGGGTGAAGCCCCTCTTCACAAAAAAAGGTTTGAAGTCTTGCTAGCTTTTGTAGTTCAAAATTAGTTCCTTTGAATGCTTGTAGGAAGTTCAGCTCTTTAAAAAGCTGGTAGCTCTCAAAGAGCTCCAAGTGGAAATACCCCGTGGGACGAGGGCAGGAGCGCATGTGATAGCAAGTTGAGTGGGAGTGCATGGGACATGAGGGCTTGGTTAGCGTGCTTTAGCTCTTGAGTGAGGGAACCGGTGCCTAACAAATTTACCTTTTTATTGGATACTTTATCTTTTAATTCTAAAAAGAAAATGAAACAGGGACTGCCGACTTGCAGGCCTGTTGTGGAGGATGGTGGGATGGTGGCCTTGGGACTTGGAAAGCATTCACTACTGAGGGTGGCAAGGATGACCTTGAAAAGCTCCGTGTGGGGTTGGTGAATATGCTTGCTTTCCGAGAATGGAGAGGGGCCCAAGGGCTTGCACTGTGTAGTGTCCTTCCTAGTCGGATATGGCAACACACAATTTTCACTGTGTCCTTGTCATCTACATCATAAGAGGAGAGGGGCGAATCCAAGAGCTCTGACCACTTGTGCTACCTCTTTGATTGCCTTTCCTCTACCAGCTGCTTGCTACTGTCAACTTGGAGTAGAGATTTTGAGAAGATTAATTTGCTTTTAGCCCTGCGCTATAGGGGTTTGTAGAGTTTGTGAGCTATGCAGTGTGGAAGCTTGCAAATGGCAAAAGAACCAGAGCTATGTTGTGGCAGCACAAGTAGCTTATCACTGCTTTAACTCCAAGAACCTGCGCATTTGAGTTAGACTTGATGAAGGTTGTTTTAGGGTTAGCTCCCACGTGCGAGACTCGAATCCATGCTGATGCTTCCCTCTTCATCTCTTCCAAACACGACACACTTCCTGATGGGGTTGCTTGCTCGTTTGCAATTCTTCAAGGAGCGAGCACTCCCACGGGGTGATGCTTGATTGAAATCAACACAATGGAAAGCTTTCATCTTCTGTGAGAGTATGAGACATGATAGGGCATATCATAGATAAATAGAGATAAGGTAAGTAAATATGAGCCTTACATGGAACCTCTCCCCATGCAGAATTCAGAAAAATTTTCAACTAAGTACTTATGATTATGAGAGTCCTAATCAACCCTAGCTAACTTGTCATAGCTCTGATACCACTAGATGGGAATGGGATTGTGCTAGCTAGGGTGGATGAAAGATAAACATTGTGTGCACAAGTGAGTGTGTGTTGGCTAGATTATCACTTAAGATAATTAGGTTCCAAGATCAATTAACTTGGACTCATAAACACAATCTTGAGTATTTGCTAAGCCATCACAAGCTCACCATGAACAAGGGAGATGTGTTGCAAAATAGACTTGTGTTTATTCATTCATGAAATGAGATTTAGGTAGCTCTACATCCTTGCACCACTACATGTGGGATAATTCTAGCTTTCTTCTCCTTGCCTCACAATCAAGGACACTAGGACAAAACTCACACCTTATAATTAGAACTAGATTGATAGAAAGTGAGTACAAAGAGGTTCATTAATTAATTAATGCTGAAGATTCCTTTGGCCCTAAAAGGGTAATGCATTTTAACATTGAGATCTAACATGGAGGTGATGCACACGTGGCATTTTCCCTCTTCCCCAGCCCGATCTCATCACTTCCAATGCTACTGGACAGTCCTAGGTGGGCGGCAAGGCATCGACTGGACAGTTCTTTCCATTTCACGCAGGCAAAGGAAGGGAGGGGGCATGCTTAAAATGATGGGTCCTAATTGTTGAGCACTTGCAGATGACGATCCTGCTCCGTCCGAGCTCATCGTAGATTAATGTTGGTTGCGACATCATAATTTTGTTAGTATTATATTGTTGCGGCCCGTAGACAAGATTGTTCTGTTCATAGTTATATTGAGCCCCCATATGTTGTTGTATGCTTTCAAAACACACACACACACACACACACACACACACACACACACACACACACACACAGGCTCCGCCATCTCTCACCAACTTTCCTGTTGTCTTATCTGCACAACTCTTACCATGCAAACCTGCAGGTGCACAAACAATACACTCGATTAATCACATCTAAATCCAATACCAACCAAGGCACAAAAAAAACATTGACGCCCTGCAGGATTTTGACTCAAAACTGGAGAGAGACACTACAAGTTTTATATCTTTTTGCACCTGCAAAAATGAGTGGGAAAATTGAGGCATAGCAAAAATAGACAAAATCTCTACCCCTCTCCCTCACGGTAACAATGTCCGACTGTCTCTCTCTTTCTCCTACTACCTCGGTGACCACAACTCTTGTCTGCCGCACACAAGCTTGATCCCTACACGCCAACCACACTGTTGTAGTCTAAGGCTGCCTCGTACACAGACCAGAGAGAGAGAGAGAGAGAGAGAGAGAGAGAGAGAGAGAGAGAGAGAGAGAGAGAGAGAGAGAGAGAGAGAGAGAGAGAGAGAGAGAGATCCGTCAAGAGGGCAAGCGAGCTGCACACTGGACGGAAGACTTGACAGGTACAGCGCGAGAGAGGGATGTTGCTGAATTGAAAGAGAGAGAGAGAGAGAGAGGTGATTCGCAGCATGCTCGCAAGGGGAAGGACGAGCGAAGGAGAGATCCATCTGCAGAAGAGAGAGCTCCACAAGTCTCATGTTGGTTTGATAAAACGAGTCTCCTAGTCCTAGTCTTGCCTAGGGACACACGTCCATTTGGTTTGATACAACGAGTCTCCTAGTCCTGCCTTGCCTAGGGACACACGTCCATTTCACCCACCAACTGCTCTCCATGATCTCGGTGAAACCTCCCCTTTTCCTTTCATTTTCTACACGGCATCTCCCAAGATACTCCTTAATCAGAATCTCAAAAAAAGATGGGCAGGACCTACTAGTACTTTGTTAGTACTAGTACGGCCAACGTCCTTTGATCGCTTCTCTCTCTCTCCCTATCTCTCTCTATCTATCTATTTATCTATCTATCTATCTATCTATGTATGTATCTATCTATGTGTGTGTGTGTGTGTGTGTGTGTGTGTGTGTGTGTGTGTGTGTGTGTGTGTGTAGCTGTTTAAATCTTAACTAATAAGACATAATTGAATTTTTACATTCAAAAGACAGCTCGCCAAGGAACAATGGACAGATAAGTACAAAAATAACTTAGTATCCGAATTATTTAGGTACAATGATTGAAGGAAAGAGATCCTCTTTCAATTAGACCAGTAGTAAAAGAACTTCCCCATTCTTCACTGAGTGCTTCATTAAGTAAGGTTGCTTGCCAAAGAAAAGAAAACCCTCCAAGATAGGATAGAGTCCTTACCTGCATCCATCCAAACAAGACAACAATTCAGTTAGCCTTGGATGTGTTTTATAGGTATCAATGGACCCTATCAATTGTTATCCATGTCCATCTTACTGATTTTATTTACTTTAGACAAGCTAGGTTATTCATTAGAACTTGTATGATAGCAGTCTTTTACTTATTACATCAAAAGATGAGTGTTACCTTCTACCTTTTTTATTGAGCTGTGAAGCCCACCAAGAATCCATATATCAATTTTAATCATAGTGAGATCTATTTTTTACACCATAGCTTGGTAGCTATGCTTTGCAGTAGTAACCATATACTTACCTTTCTGAGAACCAATTTCAACGTGTCATTGGTTCTCTTTTACACACCGAGAGGTCAAGAACAACTTAAACCGTTTATGATGCCCAATGGTATCAAAAAAGAGGTTAATGTATCATCTCCCTTTTTGCAACAAAAAATGCTAGTATAACCAATCAACAGAGTATAAAAAAAACTCCATCTATTTTAAGTAGACTCATGGATTACCAACCATAGCTTTTTCCCAAAGCCAAAAGTATGAGCTCTATACTTACCTTCAGAATGCCAAGTTTATCACGGATTGTAGTATCCGGCCCGGGTAGAGTATGATGCTTAAAGTTTCAACTGTCATGGTTACTAAAAAAACCACTCCATCCCCTTATTTGCTATGAAATCCCAACGGTGATAAGCCCAAGTGTGGCAACCAGTTTTATAAAAAAAACAACAGTTTCTGAATCCTGCCAGTCAAGCTCCCGCCCCCCTTGAATATTGACTATCCAAGGGAAAGGTTACAACCAGGGCAAACCATAAGCCACCACATTAGTATCGACATTTTATTAGCTAGGTAAGATAACCTTTTATTGAAAAAATATAACCCTTAGCTGCTTGCACAGAGCTTGTTAAAAACTTTCAATCCTTGCCACTGTTCGACAAAGGTCTTATACCATATGTAAAGCAAGGTCAGAACCCAAGCCAACTATATAATGGCACAACACAATTTTGTTTGAAAACACACAGCCCTTATCGGCCAGTTCAAAGCAACCCCTGCAGCGGCAAACTGCCAGGTGGTTATGAGTGAAATTAACAACCCTTAACTACAAGCACAAAGGCCATACCAACTTGCACGAGGAACCATAGTTTATGCTATTGTTTTTAACAGAAACAGTTACCAATATGAGGTCTCAAGACCCCATCCAGTTATGCACATTGGTTTGTTTTAAAGAAGATAATTTTTAAATAAATGTACCAAGCAACCCTTAGTGGTTTAAGTATGACCACCTGCAATAGACTTATGCTTAGCCCCCATATTACAACTGGCGCCATTTTTACCACTAGTAGTGCTCAACCTGCAACGGCTGAAAAATAAATCCATAACAACCAGTAGCTATAAACCTGCCATGGCTTGAAAAAGAGCTAGTACAACAACCAGTTTTAAACAACAATCCGCCCACGTTTTCTACAACGACTCATCCTTCCCCCCTTTTTTTAATGCATAAGAGGTCTCAAGGTACAGGTTGAACATGTCCGGCACAGTATTTCAATAGTATTTACACCAACCAGCTCTCACTTGGAGCCAACCATCCAAGGCTAAGTGAGGGCCAAGGTGTGCCCTCACCTCTGTTTAAATACGTAGCTGTGCACGTTTCCAGAGAGGTGGGGATGAATGCGCCAGGCCGCCCCTTACTGTGCAAATCCCATGTTTGGCCCGCGATTTGTCATTGCCTGGGAAGTCCATACTCAGAGAGTGGAAGAGAGTAGACAGGGCCGCCTCTCCCTTATAATCATACCAATTTTTTTCACGCTTCAATTATGCAAGGGCCTAGCCCTATTACAAGGAAAGTATGGCAAAGCAAAAAAAGCTCTATAGTCCCAATAGGGGGTAAAAAGAACCCAAGTGGGGGGATATTTGAACTAAAGCAAGCATAGACCAGTAATTTAGTGTGTGTGTGTGCGCGTGCATCAGTGTGTTGCCAGGCGCTGCAAGCTACACCGCCATAGTGAGCGGTTGCTGCCATGTGTGAACATCCCACATAGAAAGCTCCTCATGCAATTTTTGTGTTTTATGAAGTGCACCACATTTGGTATACATGTCAACCAAGGTAATTCCAAGCATGACGTTTTCTTTCAGCAACCCCTGACTAACAATATCATCATGAATTCTTTTTCCCATATCACCATCTTGTGAAATGCCACATGCCTTCAACGGGCAAGTGTACACAATTGCATTTGGAGAGACTCCATATCTCTGTAATTGTTGAAAGCAGCCCATAGCTTCTCGATCCTTACCCTATTGGACATATCATGCAATCAGTGCACTCCTTAAGACAACATTGCTAGTAGGAAGCTTATCAAGGACCTCTTGCTCTCTTCTCCTCCATGTTTTCTTGTGTAAACAATATTGCTGCTTTCTTGGCTTTGGTCTGCTGATTGCATCTATAGAGACATCCTCACTTGGAATCCGCTGTGAAAATAGCCCACAGCTTCATGGCCAAGTTGGCATATCGTGCCTACAATTAGTGCATTATAAGGGATGACATACTAGACACATGCCCTTAAGATTCAAGTGTGCATGATTGCTTTTAAAGAGATTCCCTCTCTTTGCATTTGATAAAAATAGCCTAGAGCTTCCATACCCTGACCCTATTCGAAAGATTGTGCAATCAATGCACTCCATGAGACAACATTGTGTACAAGAATCTTGTCGATTATTACTCATGTGAGCTGTCATTCTATAGCGTGAGCAATCCTGAAAAAGAGGTGACATAAAATTAGCAAAGTGTCTAAATTGTAATGTATACTTGGTCCTGCAAACCTTCAACCGGCAAAGTCATAGACTATGGTAGCCGTGAGCAGGGAGCCACAAACAGAGTCTAAAAGGGGCCACCTAACCCCAGACTACCAATAAAGGATTTACAGACTCTGGGTCCAAATTAGAGCTCCATTCCTAAGACAATTTCCTAGGCCAGCATCCCGGTTTCCCTCAGAAAGGAAAAACCTTATGTATAGGATGTGTGTGTAGCTGTTTAAATCTTAACTAATAAGACATAATTGAATTTTTACATTCAAAAGACAGCTGGCCAAGGAACAATGGACAGATAAGTACAAAAATAACTCAGTATCAGAATTATTTAGGTACAATGATTGTAGGAAAGAGATCCTCTTTCAGTTAGACCAATAGTAAAAGAATTTCCCCATTCTTCAGTGAGTGCTTCATTAAGTAAGGTGAATTGCCAAAGAAAAGAAAGCCCTCCAGGATAGGATAGAGTCCTTACCTGCATCCATCCAAACAAGACAACAATTCAGTTAGCCTTGGATGTGTTTTACAAGTATCAATGGACCCTATTAGTTGTTATCCATGTCCATCTTAGTGATTTTATTTACTTTATAAAAGCTAGGTTATTCATTAGAACTTGTATGATAGCAGTCTTTTACTTATTACATCAAAAGATGAGTGTTACCTTCTACTTTTTTTATTGAGTTGTGAAGCCCAGCAAGAATCCATATATCAATTTTAATCATAGTGAGATCTATTTTTTACACCATAGCTTGGTAGCTATGCTTTGCAGTAGCAACCGTATACTTACCTTTCTGAAAACCAATTTCAAGGTGTCATTGGTGTTCTTTTAAACACCGAAAGGTCAAGAACAACTTAAACCGTTTATGATGGCCAATGTTATCAAAAAGGAGGTTAATGTATCATCTCCCTTTTTGCAACAAAAAATGCCAGTATAACCAATCAACACAGTATAAAAAAAACTCCATCTATTCTAAGTAGACTCATGGATTACCAACCATATCTTTTTCCCAAAGCCGAAATTATCAGCTATATACTTACCTTCAGAATGCCAAGTTTATCACGGATTGTAGTATCCGGCCCGATTAGAGTATGATGCTTAAAGTTTCAACTGTCATGGTTACTAAAAAAACCACTCCATCCCCTTATTTGCTATGAAATCCCAACGGTGATAAGCCCAAGTGTGGCAACTAGTTTTATAAAAAAAACAACAGTTTCCGAATCCTTCTAGTCAAGCTCCCTCCCCCCTTGAATATTGACTATCCAAGAGAAAGGTTACGACTAGGGCAAACCATAAGCCACCACATTAGTATCGACATTTTATTAGCTAGGTAAGATAACCTTTTATTGATAAAAATATAACCCTTAGCTGCTGGCACAGAGCCTATTAAAAACTTTCAATCCTTGCCAACATTCGGCAGAGGTCTTATACCATATGTAAAGCAAGGTCAGAACCCAAGCCAACTATGTAATGGCACAACACAATTTTGTTTGAAAACAGACAGCCCTTATCGGCCAGTTCAGAGCAACCCCTGCAGCGACAAACTACCAGGTGGTTATGAGTGAAATTAACAACCCTAATTGCAAGCACAGAGGCCATACCAACATGCAAGAGGAACCACAATTTATGCCAGTGTTTTTAACAGAAACAGTTACCAATATGAGGTCTCAAGACCCCAGCCAGTTATGCACAGTGGTTTGTTTTAAAGAAGATCATTTTAAATAAATGTACCAAGCAACCCTTAGTGGTTTAAGTATGACCACCTGCAACAGAGTTATGCTCAACCCCAATACAACCGGCACCATTTTTACCACTAGTAGTGCTCAACTTGCAGCGGCTAAAAAATAAAGCCATAACAACTAGTAGCTATAAACTTGCCATGGCTTGAAAAAGAGCTAGTACAACAACCAGTTTTAAACAACAATCCACCCACGTTTTCTACAGCGACTCATCCTCCCCCCCTTTTTTTATGCATAGGCTGAACATGTCCGGCACAGTATTTCAATAGTATTTACGCCAACCAGCTCTCACTTGGAGCCAACCATGCATAAGTAAAAAAAATAAAGCAGGTAAAACAAGGCACCTGAGATGTTTGAGTAGCAAGCTCCATCGCTTCAACAAGTTCAGACAGTAACGACACAGAGCAGAGAGAGAAAAAAACCTAATCCAAGGCTAAGTGAGGGCCAAGGTGTGCCCTCACCTCTGTTTAAATGCATAGCTATGCACGTTTCCAGAGAGGTGGGGATGAATGCGCCAGGCCGCCCCTTACTGTGCAAATCCCATGTTTGGCCCGCGATTTGTCATTGCCTGGGAAGTCCATACTCAGAGAGTGGAAGAGAGTAGATAGGGCCGCCTCTCCCTTATAATCATACCAAAATTTTTCACGCTTTGATTATGCAAGGGCCTAGCCCCATTACAAGGAAAGTATGGCAAAGAAAAAAAAGCTCTATAGTCCCAATAGGGGGTTAAAAAACCCAAGTGGGGGGATATTTGAACTAAAGCAAGCATAGACCAGTACTTTAGTTTGTGTGTATGTGTGTGTGTGTGTGTGTGTGTGTGTAGCCGCCCTAACCCAGGCACCACACACAATGGGTCAGTAGTAGGCCCATTGTGTATGGGCCTACTACCTTATAAGAGATATGAGATTCTCTTTCTAAAACAATAGTCCATGCCAGTTATGCCTATTTAGAGCTTGTATAATAGTGTTTCGGATTTGATTCTGATTAAATCCGTTATAGCAGAATTTTTTAATTAGTACGGATATCTCTTCCCAAGCCAAGGAAGGTGTAGATGAAGAGTAGCAGATTAAGTAAAGAAGACCAATACAGGAGAAAATAGAAGCTTTGTATGGCCTATTGCTATTTCTTTTGATGAAATCCATGCGGGGTAGCTTAAGAAGATCCTTTCTCCAGATAAACCTAAGGTCATATCCACCTGTAGATGGGGAGTGAAGGGATATTTAAAGATTAAGGAATTGGACAGATTTGCAAAAATCCCCAAATAATGACGAGTTATCTGGGAGGGAAGTTGGCTCAATTTTTACGTAATGGGGGTAAATTAGGCTAATCTCATTAGAGAACTCCCTGTTGTTAATACTAAGCAAGTCATCCATGTATCTAAAAGTATGATTAAATAGTGGAATCTTTTTGTGGTCAATTTTCATGTTTTTAAGCCACCATCTATATTCAAAGAAAGCCAGGTAGATATTGCACATAACTGGTGATCAAGAGAAGCCCATAGGGATACCAAGGCATTGATTAAAGCATCAGCCGCCTGAAACAATAGTACAGTTATTCAATAGCCAAAAAATATAGGAGCAAAGTTTAGCTTCATTGAAGTGTAGAGGGTTCAAGGAGCGAGATTCTTGAATCCATTTGGGCTTCTTGGATAGGAAAATGAAATGATATTTTCTATTTTTAGCGTTGGTAAAGGCTAAATTAATAACCTTGGCTAAAATGGCCTTAAGGCCGAGATCCCCATTAAGTGGAATGTTTTCGTAGCATTGTGTAATATCAGCGGTAAAGATGTGGAAGATGTGTTGAGGCAGGTTAAGTGTGACTTCTGTAGCATTTTTCGTTAACCAGAAGGGATTATATTGTATTTTCAGGAAGTCCTTCCAGATTCTCTGCTTATCTGCATAAATGAGCTCAAATTCTGTTAGGATAACGTCAAGGCAAAGAGTAATATCTTTGGTGATATCCGAGAAGATACAGTTAGAGGCATCAGATATCCATCTGAACTTATGCTTGTGGAATTTATATGTAGGAAATAGTACTGGTAATTTAGTGTTATTTACTGAGTACCCAAGTAGTCCTAAGTGTTTAGAAATTTTGTTAGAGGTTTTTTGAGGTGTAATGTCAGTATGATAGAATTCTTTACCCGATACACGATCCCAAGCGGCTTTCTAGGCCAGGTATTTGCACATAATAGTGGGGTAGTTGGAGCTTTTGTCAAGCCCGACCACAAACCATTTATCCAAGATTAATTGAAAATCAAGAGCTAGTTGAGATGTAAGCCAAGAGCTATCTGATGAGAGCCACTTCCTAGGCAGTTGAGAAATTTTATGAAAGAAGCATTCCTTCACTAATTCCTTTAATTCCGGTAGGACTGTCATTCCAGTTGGAGAGCACTGACAAGGTCAGTGAGGCAGCTAAGTAAAGCTGGTAGGGCAAGGTAGGGGTTTTTTGGAAATTTAGGTATATGATTGAGGCCTTTAGCCAATAGCTTGCAAATTGTGGTGTTATCAATAATACTGAGATCCTGTGTGCAGACATGTTTACCAATACCTTCAAAATTCCTGCAGAATGTGGCAAACTGTATGCATGTACAATAAGGGATTGCTTCTTGCCGAAGAAAGTCATTATTTAATACTAATCCTTTTATTGGATGATGATATTTCCATCCTATGAGAATATTGTCAAGCAGTTTATGATTCCAAAAAAGTAAGTCAAAGCACTCACAAAAAAGAACTTTAGGTTGAATCCAATTGAGAAGTACATTGTGAAAGAGACAATGTATGTAGATAGCACCACATTTCGGATCTTCTCCGCAGATAATTCTTCTTCCACTTGGGTTTGTTGAGACCTACAATATATTACTGGGTTAGATTTCTGGGAAGTTTTGATTGCAGGAAACCTGCCTCTCCCTCTTGTAAAACTACGAGTTTTTCCTCGATTAGACAAGGACATTGGTTTTAAAAAAGAGGTGAAAGAGTTGGGAGTAGCCAGGGAGTTAGCTCTTTTTAGAGCAGGAGAATCATCATCTTCAATACAAGGTTTAAGAAGACTTGTAATGAGCTTGACCCCTTTAAAGTTAGCATAAGTGGTGAGGTATAGATCGGGTTCATCTGCTTTAAGCTCTTTCAGAATATCATGCATGAGACTACGGAATATATTAAAGGCAATTTGTGCAATCACTATCTGCTTATCTTGTCCACCTAGCCAGGAGCAAATGAGGGACAGATGAGAAGTCGATAGGTTTCTCTGGGAATAGTAGATCCAGATGGTTGAAGATGTACCATATTGTATGATCAAACCACATGATGCTTGAATCACAGGAAGCTTTGGGATCAAGAAATCTACAAGCACATTTCACGTATGGGCGGAAGATATTCCAGATGGACTCAGTGTAGAAATCTGGGTTACTTTTAGAAAATTCCATGTTCCCCTTAGTGCGTATATATAATCTGCATTTGAAGGGCATTTGGAGTGGTCGATGAGATGAAGGTTGAAAGGTGCTTTAATCAGCTCCCCTTTGTCCAGGAATTGTCCACCTTTAAGAATCTTGAGTTTGTAGTTTTCCACTGTTGAGGCAGGAAGGTTAGCAAGGTACACCCAGGTTTCACTAAGAATAGGAGCCAGGAAGGCTTTGTTTGGCAGAAGCCACAGTTGATGGTCAAATCCGAGGGACTCAATTTCGATTTGTCTTACTAGTAAGACATGAAAAACTTTAGAGATATTTGGTACCATCTCAAGAAGGTTAACATCATTGAGGGAGCACAGATTATTTAGAAATTATTTTACTGCTTCCAGTGCTGCACTGTCTCTACAGGAGATGCCCCCAGTTTGAGGGATGGAGGGGGTATTTGGTGTGGAGACAAAGGAGGGGTTCAGCCCACATAATTTTCTAAGGAAGTTAGATAGCTCAGCGCCAGAGGAGGAGAAAAGGGCAAGCTCTTGCTGATGTTGTGAAGCTAGGACAGGCAGTTGGGTAATGTATTGGGACAACAAGTTAACTCCTTCTAAAGAATCTTTGTCCAATGTAGCCAGAATTTTAACCCAGTCATTAAATGACAACATATGCAAGACAGATAGTTTTCTATTAGAGGCAAGTGCCGAATCATAAATAAGCTGTCAAGCATCCAAGCTGCTAATACATCTTAGGACAAGAGAGGAGGGCACAGAGAGGGGTTCCGAGGTTATTTCCAACCCTTGAGAGAGAGCAAGAGTCTGCAAAAACAGTGAGGTCAGGTTTACATTTTCTTGCCAAAGTATGTGATACACAATTTGGCCTTCCTAGGAAGGAAAGGTCTAGTTCTAGTAGCCAAGGCATTTTTTGGTTTATGGTCTTTAAGGTAAAGCTTAATCTGCTTGAGAATATTTGCATGATTCTCAAGGTTGTGATTAGTACTCATGCGAGCTGCCATTCTATAGCGTGAGCAATTCTGAAAAAGAGGTGACATAAAATTAGCAAAGTGTCTAAATTGTAAAGTATACTTGGTCCTGCAAACCTTCAACCGACAGAGTCATAGACTATGGTAGCCGTGAGCAGGGAACCAGAAACAGAGTCTAAAAGGGGCCACCTAACACCATTCTACCAATAAAATATTTACAGACTGTGGGTCCAAATTAGAGCTCCATTCCTAAGACAATTTCCTAGGCCAGCATCCCTGTTTCCCTCAGAAAGGAAAAACCTTATGTATAGGATGTGTGTGTAGCTATTTAAATCTTAACTAATAAGATATAATTGAATTTTTACATTCAAAAGACAGCTGGCCAAGGAACAATGGATAGATAAGTACAAAAATAACTCAGTATCAGAATTATTTAGGTACAATGATTGTAGGAAAGAGATCCTCTTTCAATTAGACCAGTAGTAAAAGAACTTCCCCATTCTTCAGTGAGTGCTTCATTAAGTAAGGTTGCTTGCCAAAGAAAAGAAAGCCCTCCAAGATAGGATAGAGTCCTTACCTACATCCATCCAAACAAGACAACAATTCAGTTAGCCTTGGATGTGTTTTACAGGTATCAATGGACCCTATCAGTTGTTATCCATGTCCATCTTACTGATTTTATTTACTTTAGACAAGCTAGGTTATTCATTAGAACTTGTATGATAGCAGTCTTTTACTTATTCATCAAAAGATGAGTGTTACCTTCTACCTTTTTTATTGAGTTGTGAAGCCCAGCAAGAATCCATATATCAATTTTAATCATAGTGAGATCTATTTTTTACACCATAGCTTGGTAGCTATGCTTTGCAGTAGTAACCATATACTTACCTTTTTGAAAACCAATTTCAAGGTGTCATTGGTGTTCTTTTATACACCGAGAGGTCAAGAACAACTTAAACCGTTTATGATGCCCAGTGGTATCAAAAAGGAGGTTAATGTATCATCTCCCTTTTGGCAGCAAAAAATGCTAGTATAACCAATCAACAGAGTATCAAAAAAACTCCATCTATTTTAAGTAGACTCATGGATTACCAACCATAGCTTTTTCCCAAAGCCGAAAGTATCAGCTGTATACTTACCTTCAAAATGCCAAGCTTATAACGGATTGTAGTATCCGGCCCGATTAGAGTATGATGCTTAAAGTTTCAACTGTCATGGTTACTAAAAAACCACTCCATCCCCTTATTTGCTATGAAATCCCAACGGTGATAAGCCCAAGTGCGGCAACTAGTTTTATAAAAAAAACAACAGCTTCTGAATCCTGCCAGTCAAGCAAAATTTTATTAGCTAGGTAAGATAACATTTTATTAGCTAGGTAAGATAACATTTTATTAGCTAGGTAAGATAGCATTTTATTGAAAAAAATATAACCCTTAGCTGCTCCCACAGAGCCTATTAAAAACTTTCAATCCTTGTCAGTGTTCGACAGAGGTCTTATACCATATATAAAGCAAGGTCGAAAGCCAAGCCAACTATGTAATGGCACAACACAGTTTTGTTTGAAAACACACAGCCCTTATCTGCCAGTTCAGAGCAACCCCTGCAGCGGTAAACTGCCAGGTGGTTATGAGTGAAATTAACAACCCTTAGCTGCAAGCACAAAGGCCATACCAACTTGCAAGAGGAACCACAATTTATGCTAGTGTTTTTAATAGAAACAGTTACCAATGTGAGGTCTCAAGACCCCAGCCAGTTATGCACAGTGGTTTGTTTTAAAGAAGATCATTTTTAAATAAATTTACCAAGCAACCCTTAATGGTTTAAGTATAACCACCAGCAATAGACTTTTGCTTAGCCTCGATATTACAATTGGCACCATTTTTACCACTAGTAGTGCTCAACCTGCAGCTGCTGAAAAGTAAAGCCATAACAATCAGTAGCTATAAACCTGCCATGGCTTGAAAAAGAGCTAGTACAACAACCAGTTTTAAACAACAATCCGCCCACGTTTTCTACAGTGACTCATCCTCCCCCCCTTGTTTTTATGCATAAGAGGTCTCAAGGTACATGCTGAACATGTCCGACACAGTATTTCAACAGTATTTACACCAACCAGCTCTCACTTGGAGCCAACCATGCATAAGTAAAAAAACTAAAGCAGGTAAAACAAGGCACCTGAGATGTTTGAGCAGCAAGCTCCATCGCTTCAACAAGTTCAGACAGTAACGATACAGAGCAGAGAGAGAAAAAAACCTAATCCAAGGCTAAGGTGAGGGCCAAGGTCGCGATTTGTCATTGCCTAGGAAGTCCATACTCAGAGAGTGGAAGAGAGTAGACAGGGCCGCCTCTCCCTTATAATCATACCAAATTTTTTCACGCTTCGATTTTGCAAGGGCCTAGCCCCATTACAAGGAAAGTATGGCAAAGCAAAAGAAGCTCTATAGTCCCAATAGGGGGTAAAAAAAACCCAAGTGGGGGGATATTTGAACTAAAGCAAGCATATACTAGTACTTTTGTGTGTGTGTGTGTGTGTGTGCATCATTGTGTTGCCGGGCGTTGCAAGCTACACCGCCATAGTGAGCAGTTGCTGCCATGTGTCAAGGAGGGGGGGGGGGGGGGGGGGGGGGGGGGACAACATCCCACATAGAAAGCTCCTCAGGAAATTTTTGTGCTTTATGAAGTGCATCACATTTGGTATACATGTCAACCAAGGCAATTCCAAGCATGACGTTTTCTTTCAGCAACCCCTGACTAACAATATCATCATGAATTATTTTGCCCATATCAACATCTTGTGAAATGCCACATGCCTTCAACGGGCAAGTGTACATGATTGCATTTGGAGAGACTCCATATCTGTGCAATTGTTGAAAACAGCCCATAGCTTCTCGATCCTCACCCTATTGGACATATCATGCAAGCAGTGCACTCCTTAAGACAACATTGCTAGTAGGAAGCTTATCAAGGACATCTTGCTCTCTTTTCATCCATGTTTTCTTGTGTAGCCAATATTGCTGCTTTCTTGGCGCTGGTCTGCTGATTGCATCTATAGAGACATCCTCACTTGGAATCCGCTATGAAAATAGCCCACAGCTTCATGGCCAAGTTGGCATATCCTACCTACAATTAGTGCATTCTAAGGGATGACATACTAGACACATGCCCTTAAGATTCAAGTGTGCATGATTGCTTTTAAAGAGATTCCCTCTCTTTGCATTTTCTAAAAATAGACCGGAGCTTCTAGACCCTGACCCTATTGGAAAGATCGTGCAATCAATGCACTCCATGAGACAACATTGTGTGCAGGAATCTTGTCGAGGACGTTTTGTACTCTTCCTCTTGATGTTTGCTTGTGTATTGGATATTGTTTCATTCTTGCTTGGCATCCATCAAAAACATCCAAGAGCTCCTTGGCCAAGTTCGACATATCCCACAATCATTGCAATCCAAGAGACAACATCCCAGACAGGAATCTCCTCAAGCACTTTTTGTGATTTATGAAGTGCACCAAGGTAGTTGCATAATGCCACATGCCTTAAGGGTGCAAGTGTATGTGATTGCATTTGGAGAGACGCCCTCTCTTCAAAGCTTCCTGACCCTCACCCTGTTGGACATATCATGAAATCAATGCACTCCATAAGACAACATTGAGGGCAGGAAGCTCATTGAGGACCTGTTGCGCTCTTCCCCATCATGTTACCTTGTGTAGCAGATATTGATGATTTCTTGGCATTCCTCTATTGATTGTATCTACAAATACACCCTCACTTGGCATGCGTTTAAAAGAGCCTAGACTCTAGAGATTCTTGGGTAGGGTGGGCATATCCCACAATCAATGCATTCCAAGAGACGACATCCCGGGTAGGAAGCTCCTCAAGCACTTTTTGTGCTTTATGAAGGGCACCACATTTGGCATACATGTTGACCAAGGTAGTTATGCAATGCCACGTGCCTTCAAGGTGTAACTGTATGTGATTCCATTTGGAGAGATGCCCTCTTTCTACATCAGCTGAAAACAGTCCAGAGCTTCGTGACCCTCACCATGTTGTACATATCATGCAATCAATGCACTCCATGAGACAACATTGCGGGCAACAAGTTAATCGAGGACCTGTTGTGCTCCCCTTCATGTTTCCTTGTGTAGAAGATAATGTTGCTTCTTGGTGTTATTGTTTTGTTGATTGTATCTAGAAAGACACCCTCGCTTGGCATCCATCGAAAAGAACCTAGACTCTAGAGCTTCTTGAGTATGGTGGGCATATCCCACAATCAATGCATTCCAAGAGATGACATCCCGGATAGGAAGCTCCTCAAGTGCTCTTTATGAGAATTAAAGCACATTGTAAGTGAGAGGAAGGGCACAAAAAAAAGCTCAACAATTAATTGTGAACACTAGACCAACCATGCTTTTCTCCAACCTATGCTCATCGAGCAAGAGAGGTCGATCATAGATGTGGTCAAGCAAGATAGGTTGAATGCACGATTGATGTTGCTTGTGAAGCATCACCCAGACAAATCAGCACCTCTCGACATGTGGCCAACGGGGAGGGGGGACCAAAATCCCTCCTTGCTTTATTAATAGTACAAATTTCAAGGAATTAATATGAAATCCCTCTAAATTTTTGTCGATTTTCTCACCCTCAAATTTCAAACATATAGGTGAATGTTAAAATTTGTAAGTTGCATTACACTAATCCCTAAGCCCAGGTGGAACTCTTTGCTTGACTTGCTCTCTCTCTCTCTCTCTCTCTCTCTCTCTCTCTACTTACCTTCAATGCTACCATGCTAGAGTGCATCGTCTAAGCCTTTTAGTGGACCCATGGACCATCGCCCAGGGCTTGAAATAAACGTTTTTCTAAAAACTTGGCAAACCTACATATGAGAAATTTTAGACGTAAATTAGCTAAATTTGAAAGTTTTAACACTAAATTACACTAAAGTTTTCTACATTTTATAGTTTTTCTCACCTTCAAATTGAAGATTCAGAGGTAAACCTCAAAATTTTTAGGTGAGATTAACTAAACTAGGTTTTTTTCAAGCATTTTCCAGGGACCAGGACTAGGTAGCACCCAAAAGAATAGCATGAAGACAGTGCTGCAATCGGACGGTCTTGTTGCCATCATGGCATGACTGTACTGACTGGAAACTCATCAGCCTCAGCAATAAAGCCCATTTGAATGCTCGAAACAACCTGCCATGAGAGGGGCTTTTTTCGATGGATGCCAAGCAAGGGTTTCTTTCAATACAGCAGCCCCAAGAAAGCAACAATATCTGCTATATAAGGAAACATGAAGGGGATGAGTGCAACAGGTCCTCGACGAGCTCTCTGTGTGCAATGTTGTCTCATGGAGTGCATTGATTAGATGATATGTCCAACATGGTGAGGGTCAAGAAGCTCTGGACTGTTTTAAGTTGAAGTAGAGAGAGGGCATCTCTCCAAATGCAATCACATACACTTACACCTGTAAGGCATGTGGTATTGCACAACTACCATGGTTGACATGTATGCCAAATGTGGTGCCCTTAATAAAGTACAAAAAGTGCTTTAGGAGCTTCCTATCCGGGATGTCGTCTCTTGGAATGCATTGATTGTGGGATATGCCCACCTTACTCAAGAAGCTCTAGAGTCTATTCTCTTTTCGACGAATGCCAAGCAAGGGCGTCTTTCTAGACACAATCAACAAAGCAGTGCCAAGAAAGCATCAATATCCGCTAAACAAGGAAACATGAAGGGGAAGAGCACAACAGGTCCTTGACGAGCTTCCTGCCACAATGTTATCTTCATTTGTGCACAACATAGTTTCTCTATGTGAGCACGTGTGCGTGTGTATTGAGAGAGAGGCAGTGTTCGATGTCTCAGCTTAATATCGTGTCATTCTCAACTTAAAAAATGCAGGTCAAGAGCAAGGGGAAAATGAGAACTTTTGCCCCAAAATAGAGAAAAATAGTGCAAAGACCCCAAAAAAGAATGTAATATTTTTTTATTTTCCCCTTGGCAAATTCAAGGAAAGTAATTTTGTAGGTTTGGAAAAATCATTTTTCCCGAACACATGAGAGAGGGCATCAGGTCGTTATGACACCAGTTTCCTCTTCTCTGGTGGCATTGGGCAACCACGACTTCTTGAGTAAGGTGGGAATATCCCACAATCAATGCATTCCAAGAGATGACATCCCGGATAGAAACATCCTCAAGCGCTTTTTGTGAGAATTAAAGCACATTATAAGTGAGAGGAAGAGCAGGAAACAAAGCTCAACAATTAATTGTAAATGCTTAACCAACCATGCTTTCCTCCAACCTATGCTCGTCGAGCAAGAGAGGGTGATCATAGGTGTTATCAAGCAAGAGAGGTTGACTGCACGATTGATGTTGCTTGTGAAGCGCCACCCGAACAAATCTGCATCTCTCAACATGTGGCCAACGGGGAGGGGGGACCAATATCCCTGCCCTCTTTATTAATAGTACAGATTTGAAAGAATTCATATGAAATCCCTCTAAATTTTGGTGATTTTCTCACCCTCAAATTTCAAATTTATAGGTGAATGTTAAAATTTGTAAGTTGCATTACACTAATCTCTAAGCCCAGGTGGAACTCTTTGCTCAACTTTGCTCAACTTTGCTCAACTTGGAAGTTCGCACGCAGTTTTGCAACAATGACTACTCCTAGCACTCCGGCTTCATGTGCTCGCAAAAGTTTTCTTGCTGTGGCAGTTGCCCCTAGGAAGGACTCCTTCGCCCGCCAAGAAGCCAGAATCTCGGCTCTTGAGACCCAAATTCAAGAGCTCGTTAGGGAAAATGTAGCCCTCAAGAAACGCCTACACAAGCTCGAGGTCACAAAGGAAGAAGAGAGCCAGGATCTCCTTACAAAAGCACGAGAGGTTGAAGCCTCCATTGCGGAGTCTGTCACAAAGGTCCAAAAGGAAGTCCGAGAAGTCACAGAAGGCATCACACAAAAAATCGGCACCGGGTTAAAGGCCGCCCTCCAAGAACGCCAGCTACGAGAATCCCTCGGTCTTAAAGTAAGGATCGGAGGGCTCCCATCACCATGGTGCACCACTGAGGACACCCTCGAAGAAGCAATCATCAAGCTAAATGACATCTTGCAGCCCATCACTATTGAGCCTGACATAGTCTCTTGGCTCAACGACACAAACAGACGCTTGCCACCTGGGCAATGCACACTTACCTTCAAGGACAAAGAAGAGCGGTTGAGGCTTTTACGCCAATCCCGCCTTCTCAAGGGAACGAATTTTTGGATCGCTGACGAGTTAACTACAAACCAACTCAAACTCAAAGCAAGCGAGCTCAAGAAAATGCACGAGGCTCGTAAACAAGGAAAGTGGGCAGTCTATCGAGATGGGCGAGCTCTCATTTAGGATTTTCGAACTCCTAAGAAGACCCCGTTGCTATCGGCAACAATAACCACTTAGGATTTTTTCCCCTTGTTTTTTTTTTTCATTTTGTCCCCCTCCTTCCCATTTTAGGTTACGTGGCTCATGTGCCCGTTTGTATGACCCCCTTAAAAGCTAGTACTCCCACGTCGAGTCTTTACACCAACCAATTGAGTTGTACCAGTCATATGATGGAGCTACCTTTGTCATTTGTGTATTTGGTCCCATAGGTCATATTTGACCTCCGAGGATGATAATCAATCTATCTATCTATCTATCTCTACCTACCAGCATGATACCATGCTACAGTGCATCGTCTAAGCCTTCCAGTGGACCCATAGACCATCGCCAGGGCTTGAAATAAACTTTTTTTTAAAAACTTGGCAAACCTACATATGAGAAATTTTAGAGGTGAATTAGCTAAATTTGAAAGTTTTAACACTAAATTACATTTTATAGGTTTTCTCACCTTTGGTTATTTTCTTGGGTCTTTGCACTATTTTTCTCTATGTTGAGGCAAAATTTCTCCTTTTCCCCTTGCTCTTGATTGGCATTTTTGAAGTTGAAAATGACATGATATTAAGCTGAGACACCGAACACTACCTCTCTCAATACACGCTCGCACGTGCTCATAGAGAGCGGCTATGTTGTGCACAAATCAAGACAACATTGCGGTAAGAAGCTCGTCGAGGACCTGTTGTACTCTTCCCCTTCATGTTTCCTTGTTTAATGGATATTGATGCTTTCTTGGTGCTATGTTGTTGATTGTATCTAGAAAAAGACCCTCGCTCGGAATCCGCCGAAAAGAGACTAGACTCTGGAGCTTCTTGAGTAAGGTGGACATATCCCACAATCAATGCATTCCAAGAGATGACATTCCAAATAGGAAGCTCCTCAAGCACTTTTTGTGCTTTATGAAGGGCACCACATTTGGCATACATGTCGACCAAGGTAGTTGTGCAATTCCACATGCCTTCAAGGTGTAAGTGTATGTGATTGCATTTGGACAGATGCCCTCTCTCTATATCAGCTGAAAAGAGTCCAGAGCTTCCTGACCCTCACCATGTTGGACATATCATGCAATTAATGCAATCCATGAGACAACATTGCGGGCAAGGAGCTCGTCCAGGGCCTGTTGCACTCTTCCCCTTCATGTTTCCTTGTGTAGCGGATATTGCTGCTTTCTTGGCGCTTCTCTATTGATTGTATCTAGAAAGACACCCTCGCTTGGCATTCGTTGAAAAGAGCCTAGAATCTAGAGCTTCTTGAGTAAGGTGGGCATATACCACAATCAATGCATTCCAAGAGATAAAATCCAGAATATGAAGCTCCTCAAGCGCTTTTTGTGAGAATTAAAGCACATTGTAAGTGATGGGAAGAGCTAGAAACAAAGCTTAACAATTAATCGTGAACACTTAACCAACCATGATTTTCTCCAACCTATGCTCGTCGAGCAAGAGAGGTTGACTACACGATTCATGTTGCTTGTGAAGCGTCACCCAGACAAATCAGTACCTCTCGACAAGTGGCCGAGGGGGAGGAGGGACCGAAATCCCCCCCCCCCCCCCCCCCCCCCCCTCCCTTTTTTTTAATAGCACAGTTTTGAAGGAATTCATATGAAATCCCTCTATGCAATACTACCATGCTACAGTGCATCGTCTAAGCCTTTCAGTGGACTCATGACCATCGTCCAGGGCTTGAAATAAACTTTTTTCTAAACACTTGGGAAACCTACGCATGAGAAATTTAGAGAGGTACATTAGCTATATTTGAAAGTTTTAACACTAAATTACACTAAAGTTTTTTACATTTTAAAGGTTTTATTACATTCAAATTGAAACTTCAGAGGTAAATCTCAAAATTTGTAGGTGAGATTACACTAAACCTGTGTTTTTTTCAAGCACTGTCCAAGGACCAAGACCAGGTAGCGCCAAAAAGAAGAGTGTGAAGATAGTGTTGCAGCCGCAAACGGTCTTGTTGCCATCATGGCATGACTGTACTGAGTGGGAACTCATCAGCCTCAGCAATAAAGCCCATTTGAATGCCCAAAACAACTTGTCATGAGAGGGGTGGCCTTCTCTTTTGTCAGGCCGTGATAGTTGTGTTTGCCCAATACCACAGGAAAGTGGTGTCATAATGACCCGATAGCCTCTTTCCTGTTTTCGGGAAAAATCATTTTTCCAAACATACAAAATTCCTTTCCTTGAATTTGCCAAGGGGAAATTTTTAAAAAAATTAGGTTATTTTTTTGGGTCTTTGCACTATTTTTCTCTATTTTGGGGCAAAATTTCTCATTTTCCCCTTGCTCTTGACCGGTATTTTTGAAGTTGAAAATGACACGATATTAAGCTGAGACACCGAACACTGCCTCTCTCTCAATACACACATGCACGTGGTCACAGAGAGCGGCTATGTAATGCACAAATGAAGACAACATTGTGGTAAGAAGCTCGTCGAGGACCTGTTGTGCTCTTCCTCTTTATGTTTCCTTGTTTAGCGGATATTGACGCTTTCTTGACGATGCTTTGTTGATTGTATCTAGAAAGAGACCCTCACTTGGCATCCATGGAAAAGAGACTAGACTCTAAAGATTCTTGAGTAAGGTGGGCATATCCCACAATCAATGCATTCTCAGAGACGACATCCCGAATAGGAAGTTCCTCAAGTGTGCTTTATGAAGGGCACCATATTTGGCATACATATTGACCAAGGTAGTTGTGCAATTCCACATGCCTTTAAGGTGTAAGTGTATGTGATGACATTTGGAGAGATGCCCTCTCTCTACATCAACTGAAAACTGTGCAGAGCTTCCTGATCCTCACCATGTTGGACATGTCATGCAAACAATGCAAATCCATGAGACAACGTTGCGGGCATGGAGCTCGTCGAGGACTTGTTGTGCTCTTCCTTTTCATGTTTCCTTCTGTAGCGGATATTGTTGCTTTCTTGGCGTTGCTTTATTGATTGTATCTAGCTAGAAAGGCACCCTCGCTTGGCATCCGCCAAAAAGAGCCTAGACTCTAGAGCTTCTTGAGTAAGGTGGGCATATACCACAATCAAGGCATTCCAAGAGATACAATCCGGGATAGGAAGCTCCTCAAGTGCTTTTTGTGAGAATTAAAGCACATTGTAAGTGATAGGAAGAGCAAGAAACAAAGCTCAACAATTTTTCATGGAACACTTAACCAACCATGCTTTTCTTCAACCTATGCTCGTCGAGCAAAAAAGGTTGATCATAGATGTGGGCAAGAAAGAGAGGTTGACTCCACGATTGATATTGCTTGTGAAGCGTCACCCAGACAAATCAACACCTCTTGACATGTGGCCGAGGGGGAGGAGGGACCGAAATCCCTCCCCGCTTTTTTAATAGTACAATTTAGAGGCTCATATGAAATTTCTGTAAATTTTGTTGATTTTCTCACCCTGAAATTTCAAATTTATAGGTGAATGTTAAAATTTGTAAGTCGCATTACACTAATCCCTAAGCCCAAGTGGAACTCTTTGCTCGACTTGCTCTCTCTCTCTCTCTCTCTCTCGCGCTACCATGCTACAGTGCATCGTGTAAGCCTTTTAGTGGACCCATGGACCATCGCCCAGGGGTTGAAATCAACTTTTTTCTAAAAACTTGGAAAACCTACACATGAGAAATTTTAGAGGTACATTAGCTAAATTTGAAAGTTTTAACACTAAATTACACTAATGTTTTCTACATTTTAAAGGTTTTATTACCTTCAAATTGAAAATTCAGAGGTAAATCTCAAAATTTGTAGGTGAAATTTGTAAGTTGCATTCAACTAACCCCTAAGCCCAAGTGGAAATCTTTGCTCGACTTGCTCTCCTCTCTCTCTCTCTCTCTCTCTCTCCCCCCTTAGCTGCAATGCTACCATGCTACAATGCATCATCTAAGCCTTTCAGTGGACCCATGGACCATTGCCCAGGGCTTGAAATAAACTTTTTTCTAAAAACTTAGGAAATCTACACATGAGAAATTTTAGAGGTAAATTAGCTATATTTGAAAGTTTTAACACTAAATTACACTAAAGTTTTTGACATTTTATAGGTTTTCTCACCTTCAAATTCAAAATTCAAAGGTAAATCTCAAAATTTCTAGGTGAGATTACACTAAACCTAGGTTTTTTTCGAGCACGTTCCAAGGACTAGGACCAGGTAGTGCCCAAAAGAAGAGCGTGAAGATAGTGCTACAGCCGAACGGTCTTGTTGCCATTATGGCATGACTGTACTGAGTGGAAACTCATCAATCTCAGCAATAAAGGCCATTTCAATGCTCAAAATAGCCTGTCATGAGAGGGGGGGGCGTTGTCTTTTGTCAGGCCGTGATAGTCGTGGTTACCCAATGCCACATGAAACTGGTGTCATGACGACTTGATGCCCTCTCTCCCCTGTTCGAGAAAA
Source organism: Adiantum capillus-veneris (assembly GCF_014529385.1). Lineage (NCBI taxonomy): Eukaryota > Viridiplantae > Streptophyta > Polypodiopsida > Polypodiales > Pteridaceae > Adiantum > Adiantum capillus-veneris. Next base: position 18,410,851 of record NC_140960.1, on the reverse strand, counting down.
ATCATTTTTCCAAACATACAAAAGTCCTTTCCTTGAATTTACCAAGGGGGAATTAAAAAAAGGTAAGGTTATCTTTTTGGGTCTTTGCACTATTTTTCTCTATTCTGGGGCAAAATTTCTCCTTTTCCCCTTGCTCTTGATCGGCATTTTTGAAGTTGAAAATGACACAATATTAAGCACCGAACACTTCCTCTCTCTCAATACATATGTGCACGTGCTCACAGAGAGCGGCTATGTTGTGCACAACCAAAGACAACATAGCGGCAACAAGCTTGTAAAGGATCTATTGTGCTCTTCCCCTTCATGTTCCCTTGTTTAGCGCATATTGATGCTTTCCTGGCGGTGCTTTGTTGATTGTATCTAGAAAGACACACTCGCTTCGCATCCGCCAAAAAGAGACTAGACTCTAGAGCTTCTTGAGTAAGGTGGACATATCCCACAATCAATGCATTCCAAGAGACGACATCCTGGATAGAAGGATCCTCAAGCACTTTTTGTGCTTTATGAAGGGCACCACATTTGGCATACATGTCGACCAAGGTAGTTGTGCAATTCCACATGCCTTCAAGGTGTAAGTGTATGTGAGTGCATTTGGAGAGGTGCCCTCTCTGTACATCAACTAAAAGAGTCCAAAGCTTTCTGACCCTCACCATGTTGGACATATCATGCAATCAATGCAATCCATGAGACAACATTGCGGGCAGGGAGCTTGTCGAGGACCTGTTGCGCTCTTCCCCTTCATGTTTCCTTGTGTAGAGGATATTGTTGCTTTCTTGGTGCTTCTTTATTGATTGTATCTAGAAAGACACCCTCGCTTAGCATCCGCCGAAAAGAGCCTAGAATCTAGAGCTTCTTGAGTAAGGTGGGCATATACCACAATCAATAGATTCCAAGCGATAACATCCCGGATAGGAAGCTCCTCAAGCACTTTTTGTGAGAATTAAAGCACATTGTAAGTGATAGGAAGAGCAAGAAACAAAGCTCGACAATTAATCGTGAACACTTAACCAACCATGCTTTTCTCCAACCTATGCTCATCGAGCAAGAAAGGTAGATCATAGATGTGGTCAAGCAAGAGAGGTTGACTGCACGATTGATGTTGCTTGTGAAGCGTCACCCAGACAAATGCAAGAGAGGTTGCCTGCACAATTGATGTTGCTTGTGAAGCGTCACCCAGACAAATCAACACCTCTTGACATGTGGCCAAGGGGGAGGAGGGACCAAAATCCCTCCCCGCTTTTTTAATAGTACAGTTTTGAAGGAATTCATATGAAATCCCTTGAAATTTTATCGATTTTCTCACCCTCAAATTTCAAATTTACTGGTGAATCTCAAAGCCCAAGTGGAACTCTTTGCTCTCTCTCTCTCTCTCTCTCTCTCTCTCTCTCTCTCTCTCTCTCTCAGCTGTAATGCTACCATGCTATAGTGCATCGTCTAAGACTTTCAGTGGACCCATGGACCATCGCCCAGGGCTTGAAATAAACTTTTTTCTAAAAACTTGTGAAACCTACACATGAGAAATTTTAGAGGTACATTAGATATATTTAGTTTTAACACTAAATTACACTAAAGTTTTCTACATTTTAAAGGTTTTCTTACCTTCAAAAAAACATTCAGAGGTAAATTTGAAAATTTGTAGGTGAGATTATACTAAACCTAGGTTTTTTTCAAGCATTGTCCAAGGATCATGACCAGGTAGCACCCAGAAGAAGAGCGTGAAGATAGTGCTGCAGTCGCGGACGGTCTTATGGCCATCATGGCATGACTGTACTGAGTGGAAACTCAGCAGCCTCAGCAATAATGCCCATTTGAATGCTCAAAACAGCCTGTCATGAGAGGGGTGGCCTTCTCTTTTGTCAGGTCGTTGGTACAGCCAAAGTGTGTCGACCATAGAAGATGGCATGTGTAGATATGTGCAGGCTAGCAGAAGCATGGCAAAAGGCTGGAGCAGTTAGAAAGATCATGGACAGACAGGTAGCAGCGGAAATGGATGATTGATGCGGTTCATAGGCCAAGGAAGGCTCTAAAAGGAACTAGGCTGAGGAGCAAATGAAGAATATGCGAGGTACAGTCTTTGGGTCCCAGGAATGTAGGCTTGAAGTGTTGAAGGAGCAAGTCCAGATGGCTCATCAGATAGAGCTATGGAGCCCAAGTTATTGGAGTTTGAAGGTACGGTGTGTAGCAGATTCTTATTGGACAGGGCAGCTGAGGACAGGTGGCCCAAGTGGGTGACAGGATATAGGCGCATAGTGCTTAATTTATGGAGCCTACCCGTCTTTTCAGATTGCAGATCGGAGTCACGGATTACAGTTTATGGCCAGTTGAAGTTTTGCCGGGGGCCAGGTTTGTGTCAGTTTGCCCGCTTTGGAAAGTGTTCCTACAGAGGTTTTTGGAACTTGGTGTAGTTTGCAGGCGTAGTCGATGGTGTACGAAGCTAGTAGGAAGAAATGTCATGTTAATCAGAGCCTGGAGTGCCTAGTTATGGCTTGTCAAAGTTTGGGCAGTTACTCGAGGGAAGGTTGCATATGATTTTCAAATTTTTGGTCAGTTCAGTTGGAGGGCCAGACAAAGTCCAAGGGCAGTGGAGTTTGCACTGATTGAGGTCTAGTTTGAAGGCTTTCGGGTGGGTTTTATGGTCCAACAATTGGCCTTGTGAGCAGCCATTGGCAAAGATTCAAACTGAGGAGGGAAAACAAAAATAAAAGATATTTTTTAAGAGGCCTTGAGGCCTTTGGAAGATTAAAATCATGAGGAGCCACCACGTGGCAGGCAGTAACCCCACATGCACAGAGTAGAGATGGGCCGGTAGAGTATATAGCCTACAACATGAAACCACTTGAGGTAGATGAGGCGAGGGGAGCTCCCCCTTGAGCGCATCAATGGCGGGCCCTCGTGGCTCTGTGTTGGCAGTGCGCTGCATTGGCGGTAGCCCTAATTGTTTTGGCTAGTTGAGGTGGCGCACCTTGGCGGTGGCCGATGGCTCTAAGCGAGCGGCATTGTGATAGTGTAGTATGATGATGTGGTGGTCTGGTTGGGGCCCGTGCCCACGCCCACGCCCACTGGGGCCAAAAAAAATTTAAGGTAAAGGGGTACCCCCCCCAATAGCGATGTCACTATTGCTCAACTAGGGGAGGGTCCCGCGGCAAACGACAGAAGAGAGGGAGAGAGAGTCCCAAAGCCGGCCAATGTAATGTTCCCAACCCCGACTACACCAAGATCGGGATGGGATCCTTGACACGTCTCTAGGCCTTATAAAAATCGGAGTCTCTAGACAAGAAAAATCCAAGGAATAAACCTTTGCCATTGACAATGGCTTGGGTCTATAGCCTTAGAAGAAGACTTAGTCCTGTCTCGCAGCGGAAACGGGATAACATATTAACAATCCCAAAAGTCTTTCGGCCCTATAACTTCCACATATTGGGCTAAGGTATCCTCAACCAACGCTTTTTTCCCTCTAACAGATGTGAGGGCACAGCCGTTGGTGGACTCCTTTCCAAGTGAAGAAGTTTTCTAAACGTTTTAGTGCGAAGAGATGGATAGTTACCTGACTAATCAGGTCCACCCGTCCATGATTGACAACCTTAGTCAATCCCCACTTACCACCCCGCACTCACACGAGATTCGTTTATTTTATTATTACATTGTTTTAACATTTAAAATAATGGTCTCCTTTAACGTTCCATCACACTAATTCCTTGAAGATAGCATTGAAAGCATTCTTTTAGAAAACAGACATCTTTAAACTTAAGACAGGGTACTGTCAATCAAAACATTGTCCATAATAACCATGACCAGTTGTTAACCCTCACGGCTCACAGACACCCTATCACCTACGAGACGGACGTTGTAACCTACGGTGGACATTGTATTATTTATTTGGTAGAGTCAGGTACCGGGCTTGTCGGTCCAATAGGAAAAGGGTAAGAGTGATCGCCGATGAGAGGCGCACTCTAATTGGGACATTCAAGGGATTAGTTGGCTAAGCATGGGCGCCCAAGTGTGAATGGGGTGAGCTCATATAAAAGCCAACTAAACCTAAAATTCACTCATTCTCTCATTTGTGCAATAGAAGAGTGCTTTGCTCCATCTCCATCTTCTTCGTCTTCACCTCCTTGTGTGTGTGTGTGTGTGTGTGTGTGTGTGTGTGTGAGAGAGAGAGAGAGAGAGAGAGAGAGAGAGAGAGAGAGAGAGAGAGAGAGCGATCGAGCATTGCGGCGGCACGACGGCGGTGAAGTGGTTGAGCGCGACGTAGCGGCGTCTCCTTCTTCTTCGCGGCGAGGAATCCTCCACGGCAGGAGCATAGAGCGGTGAGTGACACACCATTGCCCTCTTTTGAGCTAACTAGTTAAGCTAGTTGTGTGCTTGGATCCGTCTATGGCTTGCACACAGTGTTAGGCAAGGCCCTTGCTTCGACAGTGCGACAAGGAGCGCACATTTTTGGTGCCGCTGCCGGGGAATCGCCCTGCACTAAGCCCAAGAGGTACTTTGTGCTTCTCCTATGAGTTGTTTGTAGTAGGAAAGAAGAGGAAAAGGAAGAGGAATGAGTTATTTTTTTGCAAGTTGTTAATTTCTGTATTGTCTGCAAGTTCTGTGATTTCTGCATAATGTTGTGTTTTCTGTTTGCACACAGTCTTTGCACAATTAGTAGTCGTTAGATTGTTCGCAGTGAATGAATAAGTAGGAAGGCAGTTAGCAATTTCTGTTTGCACACAGTCTGTACACAGTTTTCTGTCAAGGTTTGCCTGCACACAGTCTTTGCACAGTAAGGTAGTGAGAGAGGAAGTAGGTGGACAGTTAGCCCACTGTCAGTAAGCAGTTAGCAGAGTGGTTAACAGATTAGTTAGTGGTTAGCAGCACTGTTAGTAAGTAGATAAGGTAGTGAGCTGTTGACAGAGAGGTTAGGTAGGTGCTGACAATGTGTGTGGCCAAGAAAGGGTCACCTAAACGCTCAAAAAAAAAAAAAAACCGAAAATATTTAAGCGTGAGTGACTGGGGGGGCTACACTAAAATTTTGATTGGGATCATTTTCCCAAGCCCAAGCCCAAGCCCAAGCCCAGGCCCAGGCCTCAGTCCTCAGTCTTATGATATATACTAGACTCACTCTTATATATATACCCTATGTCATAATAATCAATATCTAATTCTCCTAAATGATTTTCTCATATTAAACTGATCATTTAATGTGGGGAAGTGCCAAGGGAGAAAAAGCTAGAATATTGGTTAAGTTAAGCAGACCGGCCACAGTAGGGATCCAAAGGAGGGAAAATAGGGATCCAAAGGGGGGGCCATCTGCAAAAGAGCCATGTGAAACAACGGGCTAAAAAGACCCTAAGGTTCAGCCCATTAAGACTTCCAAAATGCTAAGGTTCCAAAATTCAAAGGTTGTGTCCAAAGGTCAACCTTAGGGAAAATTGGATGCTTAGTGTGTGCCCAAAAAGTCTTTCTACATCCCTACATGGGAGGGGGCGAGCCCCAAAGCTAGGGGGATGAGAGAGAAAGCCACACACACACACACAGGCTCCCTTTACACAAAGGGAATGAGGGACACATGTCAGCTCCCTAGGCCAGATGCCCACAAGGTATGCCCAATTCCTATTGGAAGACCCTTGAAGTGGACCAATGAGAATTAGGCTAGAGTAAATCTAGTTTAATTGATTTAAAAACATTTAATAAAAGAAACCAATAAGAATTAAGTGTCCTAGAAGACTATTGGGCAGTCTCCCAAGGGGTCCAATGAGCATTCAGGAGCCCCATGGCTTGCCTGATTCCTATTGGCCAGGAGGCAAAGGGGTCCAATGAGAGTTTAGTTTAATTATTTAATTATCTAAAGCTCTCACAAAAGGGGAAAGGGGGACACATGTCAGAAGGCTATCACTTATGCTGCTTAATCCCTATTGGCTTGACCTGGGGAGGTCCAATGAGGCAAAAGCCAGACTAACTTAGCAGCTAGGGCTCGCCCAAGAGAGAGAGGGGGCTGATTTTTGCTTGGCATTGACACACACACTCTCACACTTGACCATGTGTGAAGGGAAAATACTCTATCTCCTCCCAAGCTTTAATGGAGAGCTCATCACCTACTCCAAGCTTGTGAGATAGAAGCCTACATCAACACTCTCTTGGCATGTGGATGCAAATCCAACCAAGAGCCAAGCTTCAATGCATGCTCATCTTCTCTACCAAGCTAATTACTAAGCTAAGCTATGCTAATATGAGTGATTATGTGAGGAGATGTACTTCTTTCTCGTAAGATACTTCTTTTTCCTCTCAATCTACTCTCATACCCTGCTAGCTCTCACCATCTTCGAAGGTGTGTGAGGTCTTGGGTCTGAGAACGGGGATAATTCAAGTTGTGTTTGATTAAGTGTTTTGCTTGGTGTATGAAGCTTCCATCTTCATTGCACTAGCTCGTCTTGAAGGAACACAAAGAATTGTATTGTACAATGTCTCTCTTGATGGGAGAAACCATAATACAAAGCCTTTTGGAGGGGGGACCGGCTCCATACAAATCCGGTCCTCAACTGTTGTCAATAGCTTAATTGATCTCTCTTTTGAAAGTATTGTCGATTCTATCTAACTAGGTGTTATGCTTTTTGTTGCTCTCTCCACCCAAGCACTCTTGTAATTCTCATTAGGAATCAACTCTAATGAAATGCTCACTATGTTCATGCTAATTTCCGCTACACATGAGATTTTAGGCCATTAAATGTTACATTGGTATCAGAGCTCAAGGTTTCTCTTTTCTTGCTCAAGAAGGGAGGTCCTCAAGCTAGCTACAAATGGTTGGTATTATTAATTGCCTGTGAGTAAGTAGAATAGGGATTTTTCAGCCTTGCAGTGCGCCTGCCTTTGTGCAGTTAACGGGGCATCACCGTCGAGAGCTATGGTCTTAATAGTGGAGTCCTACGGGGCTTGCCTACGGCTTAACCACTATTGAGCTATTAGAAGCTTGACAGGAGCCGGTGCTGTTTTGGTGTCGAAAGACCCTCTCTTCTATTCCTTGCAATTAATGGTATTCGAGCCGCGGGTACAGTAGCTTGAGTGCTTTTTCTAAAGGGGTAAAGAGGAGTAGCAACTAGGGCTTGAAGTGCCAAAGTACACCTAAAAAGTTTACACCTAAAAGTTGTTAGAATGGCTGACAATATTAAAGAGAGTGAAATTAATGTTGATAACTTTGATTTTGCTCATGAGCAAGCTACTAATGATGCTTCAATGCTTGTTAATTATCTTGTTTCTAGGCTTCAACAAGCCATGGGCAATCCATCTCTCCAAAGTGAAGTGCAACGGCAGCTCCGTGCTCACGGGATTCTCCAAGCTCATCACCATGACGAGAGAACACCTAGGAAGCCTCCTTGTGAGACTACCAAAAGAGGTCTCTCTCTGATTCGGGAAGAAGAAGAGAATCCATATGAAGGGCTCAAGAACTTACTTCTTGATGATGCATCTCCTTCCCAAAGGAGAACTCAAGAGCCTCCACCGAAGGAACGAGAAAGAAGCGAGTCTCCCGCCACCTCGGCGGAGATGGCTCCACGAAGACGGCGGGCTAAACGCTCTCCATCACCACCAAAGCGGAGAAGACCATCACACTCTTCTCCACGCCACAATTCAAAGAGGGATGATAAAAAGCAAGAGAAGAAAAAGGCGAGAAAGAGGACACCCTCTTCTCCATCTTCTTTATCCTCTTCCTCTTATGAAAGCTATGGTGAAGACGACAAAGATCAAGACAAGAAAAAGGCGAGAAAGAGGTCACCCTCTTCTCCACCTTCTTCAAATTCTTCATCTTCTGAAGAAAGTGATGGTGCAACTTTTGAACCATCAAAAAGAAGAGGCCATAGGAAATCCTATGCCGCATGGAAGAGGTCGTCCAAGCTGAAGAAATTCAAAGAGGGAGGGAAGAGCATCTCTTTCCTTACCTATGATGGCACCTTCGGTGCTACAGACAAAGTTTTGGCCTTTATCCAGCAATTCGATGCGGCGTTTGGAGATGAGGGCTTCACGGAGTCCTCTAAGCTACGCCATGTAGCTATGCACTTTCAAAAGTCCGCCAGACAATGGTGGTCTAGCCTACGAGCCAACGGTGAAGCTCCACGAACATGGAAGGCTTTAAGAGCTTCCATTATGAAGCAGTTTTTGGCCACCGATGCCAAAGACAAAGTACTCACCGAATGGCGAAGCTTAAAGCTCTCTCCCAATGAATCCATCCACAAATATGTAGACAAGTTTTGGGACCTACAACTCAAAGCCACTGTCTTCAAAAAGTTGGATTTTGGAGAGCAAAAGCAACAATTTTGTGCGGGCTTAACCGAAGAAATGGCGGAGTATGTCAACTCCCAAAGGCCACGTACCATATCGGCAGTAATACACCATACTATGGTGGCCTCGCGAATCAATTTCCAAACGGGGGGTAAAAGAAATAATAAGCCCCCGAAAAACAAAGGTTCCACTGAGCCTAAGGGGAAGGACAATGTCCAAAAGTCTCCTAAGGGCAATTCCAACAAAGCTAAAGAGAAGGGAGTTTACAAAGGAAAGAATAAACTCTCTCCTGAAGAGCTTGAGCGTTATCGTAAAGATAACCGGTGTTTCAAGTGCGGCGAACAAGGGCATGCGTACCGCGCTTGTCCCCAAAAGAACAACCGCCAAGATCCTCCTAGAGCTTCTTTGGTTGAAATCCAAGAGGAGGAGATTCACCAAACTCACCACAAAGGATCTCCTCTATGCCATGCTTGGGGAAAGGTAAGAGAACATGATGCTTTTATTCTCTTTGACCCTGGTTCTACTCACAATTTCATATCTATGGAGTTAGCCACCAAGCTAGGCATACAATCCTACGAGATGGGAGATATCCTACCCGCAGACAGTGCCTTCAAGGGGCAAGAAGCTTCAGTCACTCCCTTAATCGGGAAATTGAGGCTTCATGTCCAAGGCTATGTGGACAAAGAGGATTTCTTTATCTCTCCTCTCAAGCATGAGGATGTAATCCTAGGGGCACCATGGTTTGACCGTCTGGCTGCCCATGTTAAATTTCCTGAAAGGAGAATCTCCTTTAAGTTCAGGGAAAAGGACATGTATATAGATGCTAGGGAGATGGGTAACACCATCCCCATTGTACATACACCAGCTTTCAACAAGTCAATAAAGAGCTCTATTTCCGTGTACATGATTTTTGTTAAAGATTCTCAAAATGAACCTAATGCTTTAGCAAAAGAAAATAAAAGCAACCAAAAGGAATTAGAGTTATCCAATTTTCTCAAGGGGTTTCAAGATGTCTTTATTGACGACATCCCTTCTGAGCTACCTCCTAAACGAGGTAATGACGACCATGCAATTGAACTTCTTCCAGGAAGTTCACCGCCTAACAAACCTCCTTATAGAGTTTCTCAAGCTCAACAAGAGGAGATTATGCGGCAAGTGCATGAGTTAATTGAGAAGGGCATGGTTAGGCCTAGCTCATCTCCATTTTGCTCACCTGTGCTATTAGTGCAAAAGAAAGACGGCACATATCGTATGTGTGTCGACTATAGAGCACTAAATAGGATCACTATCAAGAATAGGTTTCCCGTTCCACGGGTAGAAGACCTATTTGATAAGCTACAAGGATCGACCTACTTCAGTAGGATTGACCTAAAAAGTGGCTATCATCAAATAAGGATAGTTGATCAAGACATTGTAAAGACCGCATTTCGTACTACATTTGGTCTTTACGAATACATTGTCATGCCTTTTGGCTTGACTAATGCACCAGCCACATTTAACCGCTTGATGGAGAAGCTGTTCAGACCTCATCGAACCTTCACTGGAGTGTTCTTTGATGATATTATCATCTACTCTAATTCATTAGAGGAACATAAGCAACACCTCCAGGTAATATTTCAAGTTTTAAGAGAGAATAAACTTTATGTTAATCGAAAGAAAAGTGAATTTTTCTTGCAAGAGATTCAATATTTAGGTCACATTATCTCTCAAGATGGAATCCAAATGGATCCATCCAAGTTAGAGATAATAAAAGGATGGCCTAAACCCAGAAATCTTCATGAACTAAGAAGCTTTATAGGTATGTGTGCATACTATAGACGCTTCATAGAAAAGTTCTCACAAATTGCGGGACCATTACATGACCTAACAAAGAAAAATGTTAGGTATACGTGGTCTGCTAAGGAGAACAATGCTTTCGAAAAGCTTAAAGAAAAGCTTATCTCTCAACCTGTGCTTACACTACCGGATCTCTCAAAACCATTTGAGGTCCAATGTGATGCTTGTGGTGATTGCCTTGGGGCTGTTTTGCTCCAAGAAGGGCACGCCATAGGCTATGAGAGTCGAAGGCTCGACCCTGTTGAGCAAGCTCTAGGCATATACGAAAAAGAACTCCTTGCAGTTCTACATGCCTTAGACTCATGGAAGCACTATTTATTGGGGACTCCTTTCATTCTGCGAACGGATCACCAAAGTCTTAAGTACTTCATGACGCAGACCAAGCTCTCCGACAAACAAATGAGGTGGGCAAATTTCCTTTCGCAATTTCATTTTCATATTGCTCACATTGCTGGCAAGCATAATCAAGTAGCCGATGCACTCTCAAGACGACCGAGAGTGAATGCGGTTTCCATAGCAACTCACAATGATCTATCTTTAATGATAGATGAGTATGCTATTGATCCCGATTTTAGAGATGTGATTTTAGCCCTTGCCTTAGGGAAGAAAGAAGAACCATTTACTTTACAAGATGGTTATCTTCTCTATGGCAATAGACTATGCGTTACTAACTCACTACGTGAGAAAGTAATGTATGAATCTCATGCTCCCCCATATGCGGGGCATAGAGGGATTCAGTCTACCCTAAAGGGAATTGAAACATATTTCTATTGGCCTACCATGAAAGTGAACATACATGAGTATGTTTCCAAATGTGTGGTATGTCAAAAGACAAAATTTGATAGAGGGAAGCCACTTGGATTGCTTCAACCCTTGCCAATCCCTAATTCACCATGGGAGAGCATATCCATGGATTTTATCTTTGGATTGCCTAAGTCTATCCATGGGAATACGGGAATATGGACGATAGTAGACAGGTTCAGTAAACAAGCTCATTTTATACCTGTCAAAAAGACTATCAAAGCCCATCAAATGGCAACCCTCTTCATTTCACAAATTTTCAAGTACCATGGCTTGCCAATGTCCATAGTGTCGGATAGAGATCCTAGAATGACCAGTAATTTCTGGAAGGGTCTCTTTGAGAATTTAGGAACAAGGCTAAACTTCTCTTCGGCCTATCATCCACAAACTGATGGCCAAAGTGAAATAGCTAACCTAACTATTCTCGATCTACTAAAAGCTTATGTAACGGAAGTAGATCAAAGATCCCAATGGGAGAAGTACTTACCCTTAGTAGAGTATGCTTACAATAACACTGTACATACTTCTACAGGAAAAGCACCTTTCGAGGTAATTGAGGGAAGATCAAAAAGTCCCTTGCTACTTAAGGTACATGGGAAGATCTTCGCTGCAGATGAGTATAGCCGAGACCTACAAGAATCTTTCCAAAAGATTAAGGATGCTATCTCTATCTCACAGCAAAGGCAAAAGGCTGCTGCTGACAAGCACAGAAGAGCCCAAGCCTTTAAAGAAAACGATTGGGTCTTGTTAAAATTTCCCAAGGCTCGATTAAGGCACACGACGGGCAAGAATCCTACGGGCCACCAAAAGTACTATGCTAAACTAGCAAAAAGGTACTATGGTCCCTTCCAGATTCTTAGGCCAATCAATGAGATGGCCTATCAACTTAAGTTGCCCAATCATTGGCTCATACACAATGCTTTTCATGTGAGCCTCTTAAAGCCTTACAAAGGAGAGCCACCTCAAGAACCAACTATTGAAGACCCACCGGAGATCGAGGACCACGAGGAGGTGCTGCAGCCCGAGTCCATTCTCCGACATGAAGACAAGGTATTAAGAGGCGGTAAGACTATCCGACGATATCTTATTAAGTTTAAGAATTATCCTTTTGAAGATGCTAGATGGATGCAAGGCATACAATTAAAGGATAACCTAAACCTTGTCAATGCTTACAATGCTTCCCAAGAGTAAGCAAATGTACAAAATGTTAAAAATGAACAAAATTTTTTGTCTTATAAGACTCTCTTTTTCTTTATTTGTGCACAAAAATGAAGTAGTATGCATGCTTAGATCAAGTTTGCGGAGACGACGTCTCCCGAACACCAAGTAGAGCTTGTCACTCTACTATGGAAGACTGATAGGACTAATGTGCAGACATGCTTGCGGCAGCCTCAGGCTCTCAAGCGCCAAATGGACTAGTCATCCATTATGGAATGATGTCGTAGGGTAACATAGGGATCCTCTACCCGCTAAGAAAAGGACTCATGCATATGCTTTATCTTCTCTACACCATAGTCGAGGACGACTATGATTTCAAGAGAGAGGTAATGTCATAATAATCAATATCTAATTCTCCTAAATGATTTTCTCATATTAAACTGATCATTTAATGTGGGGAAGTGCCAAGGGAGAAAAAGCTAGAATATTGGTTAAGTTAAGCAGACCGGCCACAGTAGGGATCCAAAGGAGGGAAAATAGGGATCCAAAGGGGGGGCCATCTGCAAAAGAGCCATGTGAAACAACGGGCTAAAAAGACCCTAAGGTTCAGCCCATTAAGACTTCCAAAATGCTAAGGTTCCAAAATTCAAAGGTTGTGTCCAAAGGTCAACCTTAGGAAAATTGGATGCTTAGTGTGTGCCCAAAAAGTCTTTCTACATCCCTACATGGGAGGGGGCGAGCCCCAAAGCTAGGGGGATGAGAGAGAAAGCCACACACACACACACAGGCTCCCTTTACACAAAGGGAATGAGGGACACATGTCAGCTCCCTAGGCCAGATGCCCACAAGGTATGCCCAATTCCTATTGGAAGACCCTTGAAGTGGACCAATGAGAATTAGGCTAGAGTAAATCTAGTTTAATTGATTTAAAAACATTTAATAAAAGAAACCAATAAGAATTAAGTGTCCTAGAAGACTATTGGGCAGTCTCCCAAGGGGTCCAATGAGCATTCAGGAGCCCCATGGCTTGCCTGATTCCTATTGGCCAGGAGGCAAAGGGGTCCAATGAGAGTTTAGTTTAATTATTTAATTATCTAAAGCTCTCACAAAAGGGGAAAGGGGGACACATGTCAGAAGGCTATCACTTATGCTGCTTAATCCCTATTGGCTTGACCTGGGGAGGTCCAATGAGGCAAAAGCCAGACTAACTTAGCAGCTAGGGCTCGCCCAAGAGAGAGAGGGGGCTGATTTTTGCTTGGCATTGACACACACACTCTCACACTTGACCATGTGTGAAGGGAAAATACTCTATCTCCTCCCAAGCTTTAATAGAGAGCTCATCACCTACTCCAAGCTTGTGAGATAGAAGCCTACATCAACACTCTCTTGGCATGTGGATGCAAATCCAACCAAGAGCCAAGCTTCAATGCATGCTCATCTTCTCTACCAAGCTAATTACTAAGCTAAGCTATGCTAATATGAGTGATTATGTGAGGAGATGTACTTCTTTCTCGTAAGATACTTCTTTTTCCTCTCAATCTACTCTCATACCCTGCTAGCTCTCACCATCTTCGAAGGTGTGTGAGGTCTTGGGTCTGAGAACGGGGATAATTCAAGTTGTGTTTGATTAAGTGTTTTGCTTGGTGTATGAAGCTTCCATCTTCATTGCACTAGCTCGTCTTGAAGGAACACAAAGAATTGTATTGTACAATGTCTCTCTTGATGGGAGAAACCATAATACAAAGCCTTTTGGAGGGGGGACCGGCTCCATGCAAATCCGGTCCTCAACTGTTGTCAATAGCTTAATTGATCTCTCTTTTGAAAGTATTGTCGATGCTATCTAACTAGGTGTTATGCTTTTTGTTGCTCTCTCCACCCAAGCACTCTTGTAATTCTCATTAGGAATCAACTCTAATGAAATGCTCACTATGTTCATGCTAATTTCCGCTACACATGAGATTTTAGGCCATTAAATGTTACACCCTACCCCCTCAAGAGGGAATGAGAGAGTGTGGGGCAAGTCCTCCACTCTCCTCCCTTCTCTTCCCACTTGCACCCTTAGACTTTCTAATTTGGGCCTAGTTTTCTACTAGAAATTGACGGTTTTAGGGATTCCGAGGGCATAAAGTGACCAAACGGAGGGCTGTAAAGCACGACACGTCCCTCTGACCGAGACGCTCGTTTTGAGCTATCATACGTTCTATTCTATAGCTGGGTCAGAAAAAAAGGACCAAAAAATCAAAAAATAAAAAAAAAATTAAGAAAAGACTTGGGTTGCAAAACACCCAAAAATACTAGGTGAGCAGCCTTCACGGGCACTCACTGACACTTCTAGGGGATCCAAGTCATATGAACCTACACTCTGGACGAGTGTTAGAGCACGAGCATATTGGTAGTGCCTCCATTTACGCGGGCACCCATTATTCCTCCACCCTAGGTTCTGGACCTTCGGTTGGGACTCAAGGTAGTGCGACCCAAGATCCTCATATCACGTCTAGTGATTCTTCCTCTGACTACGAAGTCATGGAGGGGTATCCTACACCAAACCCTGATAGTTCAAGTCAAGACATGCATGCCATGGGCCCACGGCCCTGGTCCAGCGTGTTTAGCCGCTTAAAAGAGACCCTTAGTAGAGCTACTCGCTCCGAACATGCGGTTAATGAAATAAATGAAGGGAGTGGGGAAGCAAATTCGTCATTCATGCCTAAAATAGACCCTATGCTTCTTGAGAGTGTGCATGTGAATGTTCCATCCACTGCACCTCCTGATCCTTTAGGACTATCTCCCTCTGAGGTTCTACTACCCGATGGTAGGAGTCTTGCCGAAGTACAAGAGATCGAACGCTATATGCAAGCAACAAGGGAGAGGGAAATTGAGAACCTACGAAGGCTAGAACAAAGTCGAGCCCTGAAAGCAAAGGCTCCTATGACAACAATCATGCCAACCGAGCAACCGAGTGCTCCCAAGGTAGCAGTCACGGAGGGGCAAGCGATGGGGAGCAATAATGCTTCCACTTCGAGGGAAACCTCCAGCACGCCAGGCCTAGATGGGATATTCCTAAACAAAAATTGGGAGTATGACCTACAAGAAGAAGCTTTAACTGATCGGTACACAGGACACACCTATCATGTGGGTTGGTTAGATGTTCTACAATCCACATCGGGTGCTACTAGCATAGATGAGCAACAACAAAAAGTCAGTGATGTCCTCCATAGGATTGTCGAGTTAGAAAGACAGAACACAAGGATCAACATGCCTTCAACAGGCCTAATGAGATTCTTGGATATGGGAAAGGCCAACCAACCAACCCTATCACAAATGGAGACTCCCTCAGTGAGCCCCATTGATCCTCCATATGTTGTTTCGCCAGGAGCCTCAGTACAATCTGAGCCCACAAGTGGTAGCTTTACCTTCCCAGATCTAGCTCATCTTTCTCTTAATGACACTACGGCTACCATGCATATCCCAGTGGTGAGCATGACAAGAAGTACACCATGGAGTTCATTTGTTAACACTGCGCCGATGCCTAGTAGCACAGTGCCCCCAACTATACCTACATGTATGTATCAATCATGTGCACCTGTCGTACCTGAGCCTCATGTAGCTCCTACACCTCCAATTATTCCAAGAGCTTACAATCCACAATGGCATTATCCAAGCTCTTATACAAGTGGAGCCATGCCATTTAATAATAACATGCCATATCAGGCACCCCCTATGCCTAGGGCCACGCTTGTAAACTTTGGACCACTGTCTGGTACACCACCATACGAAATATGGGACCCAAGAGCCGCGCGTATGCCAAGGCCAAGGCCAACTCCCATCTCACATGTGGTTCCAGGAGCACATACACCCATTATACCTGCTCAAATAGGAGATTTGGCAGCATTTGCTCAAACTATCGGTCGCTCTATTGCGAAAAAAATGCGTAGTGCACCTGATAGAGAGCCTAGGAGCAAGGCAGTTCAAGTAGCTAAGCTCACATAGAAATTCAATGGAAACGGAGATGCTAGAAAGCATATGGAAGTCTTTGAACATGTGTGCGATTCCTTGGAAGAGCACAATGAGCTACATAAGTGTAAGGCTTTGAGTTTGACGCTAAGCGGAAAGGCTGGAGATTGGTATAGAACCTTAAGAGTAGAAGAGAAAACGATCTACTCTACTCTTAGGAGACTGTTCTTAAAAGAATACATACGAGAGGGAGTACTTTGGGGTGTAGCCTCTCAACTCCAGAAAGCCCAACGAGAAGAAGGTGAATCCGTGAGAGACTTCATTAGTCGCCTAAAGAATTTGAATTCTCGATGCAATCCAAACGAGCGATTCAACAACAACCAATTGCTCGATAGATTCATTAGGGGACTACGACATGAAAGTATCTATAATGGCCTAGTCATTAGAGGTATCACTACTTGGGAAGCAATCACCATGAATGCAATCCAATTGGAGGATAATTTAATGATTGCAGGAGAAAGAGTGTCCGCCGAGCCGAAGTCTAGTAGCTCGCAAGCGTCAGGGCATGAGCCAATGAAGATAAAGCCAATCGTGAAAGAGCAAACGATATCTGAAATGACTTTGGCAGATCTCACCAAGGCCATCCAAGAAAGCCTTAGGGGTAATCGTGCTCCACAAAACACTCATATGTATCCAAGAAGGGAGCAACAATGGTGCTCAATTTGCTTGGGCCCACATGATACGAGTGAATTCCCTACTTTCAGAGTAAAGTTTAATGGGACTTGTAATGCGTGTGGTAGGTATGGCCATCAAGCAAAGGATTGCCTAATGCTTAAACGCATCATGGAAAATAGACCGCCTATAGCTTGGGCAGACTCACCTCGAGTTCCTGCATTGATGCTTACCCCACCCATGGAGCAACAGTTGCCATTACAGCATATGGTCCCTAGAACCCAAAATGTGGTCCAAACCACACCGTTGCCACCTCCAGTGCTAGGACCGCAACCCCCTCATCCAAGAGTTACACCTATGAACCAAATAGGTTGCAAGTCATCTAGTACTTATGTAGATTGCGAAGAGGACATAGACTCCAGTATCACCTATGGAGTCGACATGCTTGAGGAGTGTCCCATGTACTATATGGAAGACCATTGGGGACAAATCAAACCGGTATATCAAGCTACTGCGCTAGCAGCAAGAGGCCAAAACATTAATAGTTTTGCCAGGAGACCACCTCTTCAGTGCTATGAATGTGGTGGACCACATCGAGTAGCTGAGTGCCCCATTAGAATGCAAAAGAATGCTGCACTAATGCAAAAAAGTCAAGGGAGTGCATTGGCAATGCCAATACTCACTTGTAATCATTGTGGCATAGATCATTTGATCGCACAGTGTCCTAACAATCCAAACGCACCGAAAATCACACCATTGAACTTAATAGAGATTGTTGATGGGACACCACCAACTATAAACATAGCACCAGTGAATGCATTCACACGGTCGATGCTCCAAAAGAAAAATTACATCCTCGAAGAGAGAGATGTTGCATCCATTGGCCGAGCGAGAAAGAAGAAAACACGAAGAAAGAAATCCCTTAATGCTTCTAGCTCAAAACCTAGTTCAAAGACTAACATAGGGACAGGAGAGGATCCCGTGTATATGAATGACCCTGAGGATGACTCAGATTCGATAGAGACCACGAAGACCAAAACTGTTACTACAAAGGAAAAAGCCAGTGAGGAGGATCACGAGAGGGAATTACGACGAACACCAAAAGAGTATTCAAAGTTAAACCACCCAGTTGCGAAATCCCAAGATAAGCTACGAGAGACAAAAAATGAGGATTTCAAGAGAAAGATTGGAACCTATCCAAACCCAACAGTGGAAATTGAACGAGTCCAACAACTGAGGGGTTTGGTGGAAGAAACTCAACAAACATTAGAACCTGAACCCAAACATATCCAGATGTCGGACACAGTGTTTCCCACACAAGTTCAACCTCACAAGAACTACAGGCCGTTAGCTATACCCAGTATCATTCGGGAAGAGAGTGAGGGTAGGACATCTGAAAGTGGACACACACCTTTCCTACTAGAGAGAATGTTTGGTGAGGGAATGCCCGACCCCCTTGAGGAAGTGGAGATTCCATCTTCACCATTCTCTTGTCAGGGTCCTACATCCCACAAGATGCCATTAAATGTTGCCAAATTGATGGATTTCATGTCTTCAGAAGTTAGAACCACCATCATGTCCAAACTATGTAAAGACCCCGAGCTAGTCTCAGCTCTTCGAGCCTTCCTCAATGGAGAATTACATGCCAGATTACCACAGTTTGCACATATGAACAAACTTGACTCGGTAATGAATGATGAGGAACATTTAGCACCACCATCTGACCTAGCAGGACATGAATCTGTAATTGAAGTACCCGTTAACAAGTTGGGGCAATACTTTGAAGGTGATGAATCTAATGCTACTCTACCAATCACTACTAAAGGATTAAATATAAAGGGGGTCCTTGACGGTGGTGCGGGAGTCAGCATGGTGACAAAGAGTTGTTGGGAGTCTATGGGGCGACCTCACCTTGAAGCCACAAGCGTAGTGGTAAAAATGGCTAATGGATCTATTGTTACGCCTATTGGAATGCTAAAGGATCTCAGAATCAAGGTCTTCGGACACAAGGTAAGGCAGACTTTCATTGTTATGGATTTTTCCAAGCATCCTATGTCATTTGAGATGATCTTAGGGCGTCCATTCATGAGGGAAGCAAAAATGGTGCACGACTGGTCCAAAAACCACGTCTACTTACAGTTCCAAGACTCTGTCATTCGAGTTGATCTTTTAAGTGGTCGAACACATCCTCTAGGAAATAAATTCATCATTGATAATTGATCAGACACAACAATTGACTCAGCTCCATTACAGTATTGTTACACGTGTAACGAAGACACGGATATTGGGGAGAAATCTCCTTATATGGATATCCTACCCGGAATGGCTGAGTCAGACAATGTTGATTGGGTACACCTAGCGGCAACTATAGATACATGGGGAGCTAGAGGAACAACCTGGGTAACACCAGATGGGGAAGAGATACCACACATTGCACCAGTAAACATGTTAGGTGTAGCGCATGTAACATCCGATGATAAGAAAGAGGCACACCTGCCTGAGAGTGAAACCGATGATTCCTCAAAGGCTTCAGGCCAATACACATCAGAAACGGAATCTCAGGGAGAAATGGATTCAGAACCTGAGGAAACATTGAGTGAACCAAGTATAGAAACTGAACATTCAAGGCCTAGTACGACCATCTATGGTAATTTATATGAGAGTGAAGAAGATACAAGCGAAGACCTATCATGTGAGTCGAGTTCAAACATTTACCAAAATCAAAACCTTAACAAGAAACAAAGGTCATATAAGAGACGACGATATCGAGCAAATGTGAGAGCTAGGATAAACAAGGAAAGATCTACTGCAGAATGGCTTAGCTATCTAGGGGCATGTGATGCTCATCGAAAGCTAGTAGACAATTAGGGTGAACATCTCTAGAGTGTCATGTGGTGTAGCCCACGACCCATTGACCTCGCTCAATTGGAGGTTACAGAGCCAAAATTGAGTCAAACTATAAGAAGACGTCAAAACCGAGAGTTAGCACAACAACAAAAGGAGGCAAAACTAAAAGAAAGGTCTCCGTCAGGACAAGAGCCTGTTGACTTACATACGGCTCCTGAACATTTAAATCTTATACCACGGGGGAGCGAAAGGTTGTGTATGCCAAAGCCCAATGAATACCTACCAATGGAAGCAGTGGAGTCTATGATGGTCCAGCGGTAGTTAAAGAGATAGAATTAGCAGAACCAGGTGAGGAGTCTAAACCAATCTTTATTGCTCAAGACCTTACCGAAACTGAAGAGGCTGTACTTAAGGAGCTCCTCAAGGAATACAAGGATATCTTTGCTTGGACATATCATGACATGAAGGGAGTTCCACCTTCTGTGGTGCAACATACAATTCCCATGATCAACATTGCTAAACCCGTCCAAAAACGACCCTATCCAATGAATCCTAAGTATGCCAAAATTGTACAAGAGGAGATTGAAAAACTTATCCAATGTGGATTCATATACCCTATTGAGCACTCAGAATGGGTTTCTCCAATAGTCATTGTGCCAAAAAAGAATGGGAAACTAAGAGTCTGCGTGGACCTCAAGAAAGTTAATGCAGCCACTAGGAGAGATCATTATCCCTTGCCATATTCAGAACATGTGCTTGAAAGAGTTGCGGGCAAGGAAGCTTATAGCTTTTTAGATGGGTACTCTGGTTACAATCAAATCACAATTGCATTAGAGGACCAAGCTAAAACTGATTTTATCACAGAGTTTGGAGTGTTTGCATTTCGTGTTATGGCTTTTGGCTTAACAAATGCCCCTGCTACATTCCAACGATTAATAAACACTGCGTTTAAAGAATTTCTAAGGGAGTTTTGTGAAGCTTTCCTAGACGACCTTTGTGTTTATTCTTCTTGGGAGAAGCATTTGTTATATCTACGAAAAATATTTGAAAGGTGCAGATTTTATCGCATCTCATTGAACCGTTTCAAATGCCAATTTTGGGTTAAGCATGGAGTCATTCTAGGGCATATAGTGTCCAAGAACGGGATATCCACATATGAGAATAAGATTAAAACCATTGTCGATTTGCCACCACCTACTAACTATAAAGGAGTTCAAAGATTTATGGGCCATGTTGGTTATTATCAAAGGTTTATTTTAAACTTTGCCGAGATAGCGCGTCCATTGTACACGCTTCTTATCGAGTTTCACTGGACGGAAGAATGTCATCAATCTTATGAGTTATTAAAGAAGACCCTAACAAGTGCTCCAATCCTGCAAACACCTGATTGGAATGTACCTTTTCATGTGCATATTGATGCATCAAATTTTGCTATTAGGTGTGTTCTAAATCAACCAGGAGAACATAAATTGGAGTACCCTATTAGATTTGCAAGTCGCCAATTAAATGATGCCGAGATGAACTACACTACTACAGAGCGCGAAGGTCTATCTATGATTTACGCAGTAAAGAAATTTCGCTATTACCTTCTTGCTACCAAGTTTGTGTTTTATGTTGATCATCAAGCATTGCTATATTTGGTAAACAAGCCGTGTTCCACAGGTCGAATTACACGATGGTTGTTAATTCTTCTTGAGTTTGACTTCACCGTTGTTGTGAGGCTTGGGAGGAAACATGTCATGGCGGATCATTTATCTCGTATCCCTAATGGCGAAGCTCCTACGGGGGTTGATGATGAATTGCCTGATACTCCTTTGTTCATTGTTGAGACAATGCCTGAATGGAGTGAAAATATTGTTAACTTCTTAGTTAATGGTTCTCTACCCAAAGAGCTGCAAAAAGATATAGCTCGAAAATTAATCAAGGAATGCGAACCCTATTGCTTACTGGCGGGAACTCTCTATAAGAGAGGAAAAGATGATGTTCTTAGACGTTGTGCCCGCGAGGATGAGTATTTATATATTCTATAAGAGGCACACATGGGCGTAGCTGGTGGTCATTTATCAAGAAAGTTGACTGCCTGAAAGATCTTACAGTCAGGCTATTGGTGGCCCACTCTGTTTAAGAATGCATCACTTTTTGCAAAGGGATGTGATGAATGCCAATGCTTCAAGAAGCCACAAAGAAGTGATAGGATGCCTCTACATCCCATCAAGGTAACCCAACCATTTGAAAAGTGGGGCTTAGACTTTGTAGGACCGATTAGTCTGGCTGCACAATCACGATATATCATTGTGGATACCGACTATGTAACCAAATGGGCTGAAGCAAAAGCAACACGAAAGGCGGATGCAAAAACAACAGCTAAGTTCCTCTTTGAGAACATTATCACACGTTTTGGATGCCCCTTTGAACTTGTGAGTGACAATGGAACTCATTTTATAAATGAAGTAATAAAAGAACTCACATCAAACGTCATGATATCTCACCACAAGTCTACACCCTAGTATCCCCAAGCAAATGGCCAAGCTGAGAGTACCAACAAAACTCTCATCTCCATTTTGACAAAGACAGTCGAGGCTCATCGGACTGATTGGGACCTAAAGCTTACATCAGCTTTATGGGCTTATCGTACTGCGTATAAAGTTGCTATTAATTGCACACCGTTTAAAATGGTGTATGGCCAAGAAGCAGTTATGCCATGGGAGTTTGTCATTCCTAGTCTTCGAGTAGCTTCTCAAGAAGGTTGGGATGGTAACCCCTTAGTGGAGCGATTATATATCCTGGAAAGGCTAGATGAAGAAAGGCAATTAGCTGTGCGAAATGCTCTAGTGGAGAAGGATAGGAGAAAGAAGTGGTTTGATAGCCATTTAAAGGATAAAGACATCAAGGTTGGTGATAAAGTTCTTATGTACGGGGTACGTAATGAAAAGAAGAAATTGAAATACGCTGGTAAGGGACCATATCGAGTGTGTGAAATTACCCCGCAAGGTACCATTCGTGTGGAGACTCTAGATGGAGTTGAAACCATTGGATTCCTTAATGGGAGTAAATTCAAAAGATATTATGATCCTCTAAGCCAGGAAGAGTTGCAAGCCATCCATCAAAAGAAGGCTGCCAAGGAACAAGCAGAGCTTAAAAAAATCCAAGCAAGAGTTGAGGCTCGAGAACGACAACAACGTCTTAGACGCCAACGAGAGGCTAATCTGGGAATCACGCAAGCTTTTTTCGAGGACACAGATGACGACTCATTAGAATCTGAGCCACCCCTACGATACCCAATTGAGCTAAATAGCCCCTATGGGAAAGTACTATACAATGCCTTATTAGATACGGGAGCTAAACACAATTTGTTATCCTATGGAGTTTGGTGTCAATTAGGGAAACCGACCCTATCCCCGAGTACGATGCAAGTCAAGGGAATTAATAAAAAGAAAATTTCTATTCTTGGAGTCCTTCAGACCCCTGTTGTCTATGAAAATGGAAGCATAGTGCAGAGGTTTCTAGTCATGCCCGCCAGAGCTATGGAAGGCAACGTAAACCTGGGACGCATGTGGATGTTGGCAACCAAATGCACTATTGATTGGGATACTGGTAGTGTCACGACGCGACCACCGACTCTTACCCCTATCATTCAAGCAAAGTCACCTACGTTGCAAACTCTAGCAAAGTTGAAGGATAGCCAACATTCACAAGCCAAGGTGGTTAACTCGTCTTTGCCAGCTACCCATGAACCTAGCACTTCAACACTTGTAGTTGCAGCAAGCAGTAATATTGCAAGTACTCAACCTGCACGACCTAAGAGTACATATCAATGGGTCCCCAAGGCCTTACTTCCAACTACCTCAACCCTCCCATCCATTCCAAGAAAAAATTTCCCTGGAAAACCAAGAGCGCGCTCTAGGAGGGTCAAGACCAAATCACGATGGATTCCAAAACAACTATTAGAAGCCCAAGGCTACTATGATGGAAATGAGCAAATTTGGGTACCTGAACGTAAAATGTGTCCTTCCCTATCGACAAAAAACCCATATGAGTCAAACAGTGTAACGCTAAAGCCAATGGCAGACCGTGGGAAGGGAAAGATCACAGAATGCTACACACCTAGTCCAGAGCTAGTTTGGGCTCCAAGGCAAAACCAATTTATTCCACCTAGCTCAGGAAGGGGGGAGTTCCATGAAGCTTCTAGATCCTCATGTAATACATCCATAGAGGTAAAAGCTTCTACACAGCCTCCACCTACAATAGTGGACCTCCATGAAGCTACAAAGGAATCCACACCTTCCAGTGTTCAAGAATCACCTAATGAACCACTTCAAGTTCGATCCTGGGAGAGTACCTTACCACCCTTGCAACTCGACGAGGCACCTAAGGTAATAGAAAACTACTGGCAAAAATCTTCACCTATAACAACTTGGAACAACTGGTTTCAAAGGGTGACGACATCATTTCAAATGATATGATCTACCCAAGGAAGGGGGGAGTGTTTGTGGACATCCATTATTCACTTGCTTCCCTCTCAACCTTTCTCCCTGACCTCTTAATCTCCAATCTTAGGGAATGTATATATAAAGCCTTATACTCACAAAAACAAGATAAAAAAGTAAAAGAGCAAGAGCCATAACACAAATCATAAAAACAAATTATGCACAAGAACACGACCCTTGTATTATTTGCACTCTAACCATCATCTATTTGCGTGTACAGATATGGCTAGTACGCTAGAGTCATCCACTCCTGCCTTGGGTGAGAGGTACCCTCGTTACTTTTCACAAATATTTCACATGGTCTTTCCAGTGCTTGCATGTGAATGGGATTTGATAGGTACGCTAGCATGTGAGAGGAATTTTGAGGAGTTAGAATGGCTGATACGTCTCTTGACCACGTCTGATCCATACTTAGTAGAGAGCGTTTCTCCCATTGCACAAGCCTACCCTTTTGACCAAGATGACTATAAGCGTCTAGTGACCTTCTTAGTAAACATGGGCACCTATGATGAAGAAGAAAATTTACAAGACTACACGGATGGCACATATGGTCTCATGGATGATGACTTTGTTTATCTTGACGACGAGGATAGGGGTTTAGCCTTAGGGTTTCCCCCCAACCTCTACAATATCCTATTCCCTTGACTCTCTAGGGGAGTGCAAATAATTAGGTTAGGGTTCCTTATGTTTTTTGTTGTGTTCAATAAGTGTTGGTACCTTTTCCCACTAATGTGCCTCCTGGAGGTATTCCTTTTGTTTCCTCGTATGTACAGGAGCGTGTTGCTATTGATAGGATTTGGACCTTCATGAAATCTTTATCTCGACTCACTCTTCAAATCAAGCGCGACCATCGACACAAACAGGTATTTCTTGTCCATTAGCATTGCCCCTTATCTTTTTTAAATCTATGATTATCTGCTTTGATTGTGATTGGTAGGATAATATCCAGCACATTTGCTTAGTAGCAAACATTTAATTCAATGTAATTTTTTGTCATAATCACTTGTCTAGGTTTAAAAATCAACCAGTCCAACTAAGCTAGTTTGACCAAGTTAGGTGTTAGAGATCTTCTCTTAATACCATGGGGAATGCCTTCCTAATAATCAATGGTTACTTAGGTTCTTAATCCGATTTAGGCAACATTGTGTGAAATGTACTAGGGATTTCTAGTGGGCTTGACCCTATTGACCTTTCGCTTAAGTATTATAAAGGGAGTTTACTAGTGTGATGAGCCTGGGGAGGTGTATCAGTGTTATATGACCCCCCAAAGTTACAAAATTAAAATGCTGAAAATGAACAAACAAAAAATCAAAGTGCCACAATGTAAAATATTAATCTGGAAGAGAAATCTCAGCTTGATTTGGTACTTCACTCACATGTATTGCCTATGGTACTAGAGCCCTAGAGGTTCCCAGTGTGGGCGCTTTTCCTTGAAAAACAAAAAACCCAAGGCATACAAAATAAGCACACACATCAATCACTGTGAAAACACTTTGGGGGGTCAAAGAAAAGGTCATCAGTCAGGCGATGATTTCATGAGAAATTTCTTTTATCGTAGCTTAACTACAAGGTCCTCTAGGTATAGCCTCTAGTCAGCCCTCGAACATGAAATACTTGGCTCTCGCGATTAAACAACTTAATTAACCAGAGAAAATTAAGAAGCTTACCCATGGTATTAATAGTCGATCTCTAGTGCCTTTCCACCGTTAAATTAGCGACCCCAGACTTGTTTAATTTTTTACCTTTATATCTGTTTATGCATTTGATTATATTGCAATTTAATGCTTATTGCTGACAAATTGTTTAAAATTCTGTTACCAATCAATTGTCTGCCTAAAATTGCATATGCTTTTTAATCGCTTATGAAAATGCAATTACTGTGCAATGTTGTTTGATTTTGCAGTGACTAATGAAGGCTAAGGAAATTCATCTCAAATGCTCTTCCACCTCGACCAATGAGCTTCAACTCAATAGCTTCCGAGGACGGAATCTACATCAGGAAGGGGGGCATGTTAACCCTCACGGCTCACGGACACCCTATCACCTACGAGACGGACGTTGTAACCTACGGTGGACATTGTATTATTTATTTGGTGGAGTCAGGTACCAGGCTTGTCGGTCCAATAGGAAAAGGGTAAGAGTGATCGCTGATGAGAGGCGCACTCTAGCTGGGACATTCAAGGGATTAGTTGGCTAAGCATGGGTGCCCAAGTGTGAATGGGGTGAGCTCATATAAAATCCAATTAAACCTAAAATTCACTCATCCTCTCATTTGTGCAATAGAAGAGTGCTCTTGCTCCATCTCCATCTCCATCTTCTTCTTCTTCACCTCCTTGTGTGTGTGTGTGTGTGTGTGTGTGTGTGTGTGTGAGAGAGAGAGAGAGAGAGAGAGAGAGAGAGAGAGAGAGAGAGAGAGAGAGAGAGAGAGAGCGATTGAGCATTGCGGCGGCACGACAGCGGTGAAGCGGTTGAGCGCGACATAGCGGCGTCTCCTTCTTCTTCGCGGCGAGGAATCCTCCATGGCAGGAGCATAGAGCGGTGAGTGACACACCATTGCCCTCTTTTGAGCTAACTAGTTAAGCTAGTTGTGTGCTTGGAGCCGTCTATGGCTCGCACACAGTGTTAGGCAAGGCCCTTGCTTCGACAGTGCGGCAAGGAGCACACACCAGTACTCTTCTTGTCTCAAGACCACCTAAGGGTGAAAAACGGCACCCATTCCTTATTCAAATCCGGAGTGGATAAACCCCCACCCAAGGTTCTGGGTGCCCATACACCAAACCAGTTGCCCATACAACCGGGCGGCTCCCCTAGGATAAAGAACGGTATCCTAACTTATGTAGAAACATCAAGACATGACACGGAGTAGAAACTCATCGTTCATGGGGGTAACCGACTTATCCGTGGCTAGAAAGCCAATCATTATCATCAATTTATACTAAGGAGTTGGAGGTGTCTTGAGACAAGCTGTCTTAAGGATGATCAATCATATCTGTTCTATTTCAACCAGTCATAACCGAATCATTTCTTTCCTAGTTACAATCATTGCTCGTGGGGTCGTGGAAGTTACCTTCCATTTAGAGACAGTTTATCCTTCCTAACCTTAGGTATGCAATGCTTAACTTATAAAAGAACTTAAACTAATTAAAGACTTAATTGAATAATGGGACACCCCACCTGGGATTGATTGGCCATCTGCTGCTGCCCTGGCGCCTGAAGACTCTCCTCCGTAGGCCTACTACTAGGTCCACCTTCGTCGTCGTGCGACGCTCTAGTTCGTTTTGGAGCTACGTCCTAATCATCAGATGTAGGATTTGCTCGGGTTCTTTTTTGTGTCATAACTTCTTATCATTATAAAAAGGTCGTCTAATCATTAGGTAAATAATTCAAAATCTAGACTTAACCTTTGTATTCAACCGTAACCCATCCAAGGTTAAATTTATAGTCTTAATTGATAAATTCTTGACCTAGTAATTTCTTATTTGTCTATATAGGCATGATAACTTTTTCCACTGCTTCCCTAAGGGTTTTCTAACCTCTCCTAACATTCTTATAATTTTCTATATCTTTTTCCTAATTTTTCCATCAACTTTAAAGCTAATAATCTACTTATTTTGGGCTTAATATTTATTATATTTAATTTCTCTTAAAGATTTCATTTCCTTAACTTGATATCATAGGTTTACACTTACTATAATTTTTCTAAAAACTTTTCACCACAAAGTCTATTTATTTTAATTAATCATTTCCTAAAAATAAGACTTTTGGTCAATTATAATCTACTAACCTCACTAATTAACTATGGTATAATTACCACAAGTAGATAATGATATTTTTGACCTTTGGTAATTATCTTATTATTTTCCAACTTAATTATATAATTTCCATCTTCAATTTTCAACTAAAATAAGGATAGTTTGACTTAAATAAATAATTATTCTACTTTTCTAACCTTGACATATTTATCACGGCCTCTTTATTATGTAAAATAACTGGTATAAATAGAATGTAATCATATAGCATGATTTAATAATGTCCCCCCTTGAAATTTCAACCAAAATTAATATATTTTGACTTAGATAAATATCTATACTAAGTTTCTAACTTTGACATAATTATCACGGCCTTTTCATCATGTAATCTAGTTCTGATAAATAGCATGTAATCATATAGCATGATTTACTAATTTCCCCCTTTAGTTTTTAGGTAGAAATAGTATAATTTGACTTAGATAAATATCTATACTACTTTTCTAACCTTGGCATAATTGTCACGGCCTCTTTACCCTATAATATAGCTCTAATAAATAGCATGTAATTATAGCACATGATTTACTAATTTCCCTCTTTAGTTTTTAAGTAGAATTAGTATAATTTGACTTAGATAAATATCTATACTACTTTTCTAACCTTGGCATAATTATCACGGCCTCTTTACCCTATAATATAGCTCTGATAGATAGCATGTAATTATAGTACATGATTTACTAATTTCCCTCTTTAGTTTTTAGCTAGAATTAGTATAATTTGACTTAGATAAATATCTATACTACTTCTAGCCTTGGAATAATTATGACGGCCTCTTCATCCTATAATACAGCTCTGATAAATAGCGTGTAACTATAGCACATGATTTACTAATTTCCCCCTTTAATTTTTAGCTAGAAATAGTATAATTTGACTTAGATAAATATCTATACTACTTTTCTAACCTTGGTATCATTATCATGGCCTCTTTACCCTATAATACAGTTCTGACAAATAGCATGTAATTATAGCACATGATTTACTAATTTCCTCCTTTAATTTACCTCTAAAAATAGCATAATTCCACTAAGATAATTAGTTGAACTAATTATTTGATATTAACAAAATTTTCATGAATTCCCTAACATTTAATTAACCTCTAACAAAAAACTCAATTCAATTTGAACCTATTTGCTAATTTCCCCTATTTAAATTGTCCAAAAAACAGAGTATTTCTACTAGAGTAATTATCTAGATTAATTATCTTAGCTTCTTCTAATCATCACGAGTTCCTTAATACCTAATTAATCACTGATAAATATCTCACAGCATTTGAAATCAGTTTACTAATTTTTCCTATTTACTTTTCTCTAAAAACATAGTATTTCTGCTAAAATAATTAGCTGAGCTTCTATTAATTATAATAGGTTTCTTAACACTTATTTAACCACTAATAAATATATTATAGCATTTAAAATCAATTTACTAATTTCCCCTATTTAAATTGTCCAAAAAACAGAGTATTTCTGCTAAAGTAATTAGCTAGATTAATTATCTGAGCTCCTCCTAATTATCACGGATTACTTAACACCTAATTAACCACTAGAAAAAAATATAATAGCATTTGAATTCAATTTACTAATTTCTCTTATTTAAATTCATCAAAAAACATAGTATTTCTGCTAAATTAATTAGCTAGATTAGTTATCTGAGATTCTCCTAATTATCACAGGTTCCTTAACATCTAATTAACCGCTGATAAATATATCACAGCATTTGAAATCAATTTACTAATTTTTCCTATTTAAATTGCTAAAAAAAAGATTATTTCTACCAAAGAAATTATCTAGATTAATTATCTAAGCTTCTCCTAATTATCATGGGTTCCTTAACACCTAATTAACCACTGACAAATATATCACAATATTTAAAATTAACTTACCAATTTCCCCTATTTAATTTGCTCAAAAAAGAGTGTAATTTTGCCTAATTAATTAGGAAAATTACTCAAAAAATTATAGGATAATTTCCCTAGCTTAATGACTGTCTAATGCAACTCTCATAATTACCTCAACTTAATCTAAGCTTAATTAATATATTTACCATTAATTCATGGTTAATTTGGTTAATTTCAGCCCTAATATGATAGGATAATTAATTAGCTTAATATTACTAATCTTAATTACAATAACCAGCAGAGATTAATTAATTAAAAGAGGTTTTATGAGTATACATATGCCTAATCTTTGATTTATTAACAAAATAGCTTAATCTAACCTTGCTAATTAAGAATGATTAGGCTAATTACCGGTTAGGTTAATCAATTAGAGATTAGTCTCTAATGATTTCTGCGTAGTGTGTTCTCTCTAGATGAGAGAGAGAGTATCAAGGCTTCGAGTCTGTGTAAAATGGGAAGCTAGGGGTCCTATTTATAGTTTTCTGGCACTCATAAGATCTCACCGACTGAAAAAGGCAGTTGCTTGCAGTCCAAGCAATCCCCTACAGGTCAAAAAACGCCCCTTGCTGCTAAATGAGTCCCTGGTAGGTCAGTGATGACCCTCCCATTACCTGCCAGCTTTTAAAATATCAATTCTACTATATTTTGACCTATTTTTGCTTAATTGGTAAATCTCTTGTAAATATCTCCTATGATTGCATAAAATCTGGCTCCTCTTACTCTTCCTTTACCTCATCCTCCATTTCTACCTCCACTTAGATTATCTCCTTGATTTTGAGAAATGGCTCTAGCAGTAATTCGAGGGTTTTGTTTTTCTGGACAATTATTTCTATAGTGCCTTATTTGATTGCATCCATAGAACCTAACGTTTGGGAAGGTCTATTCTCAGTTCACTGCTGCTGCAGCTACTCCACGTTGTTGATATCCATGGTTGGAATTTTCACTAGCTCTTCCCCTAAAGTTATTAAATCCATTATAGTTCTTTGTAGAGCTGGTTCCTTCAGCTGCAAGAGGCTTAGCCTTGGAAAGGCATCCTGTATTGATGTATGCCTCATGGCTTGATCCATACCTCTACATCTCGTTCCACGTTGACCCCTTTACCTTTGAAGTTGGGGGGTTGCGCTTGTTTGAGAAGAAACAAGCACGGTATAAAGAACAGAAGCAGGTATCTACATGGTTTCGTAAGATCGATGGACTGACAATTTAAAGACTTATGACACGGCTAGGATTTAACTTCATAATAGACACAAGATCAAGATATTCAATTCAAAAGACTTGGTTCTTTATTTATAAGGTGAATATTTACAAGGATAGCCTTACAAAAGAGCCTTAGGTATCTCATCCTAACTTGTTGTAAATTTTTGCGGTCTTTAAAGGATCCGCATAGCTGGCTGATTTGGAATATGGTGATACAAACGATGGGTGTTTGTAGTCAGATTTCTACAATCTTCTAGTTGATTGGTATAATAGTTCTTATACTCATTGGAAATCGGAAATTAAATTATAAGGTCCAAATTCTTATGGGTATTCTGAGAAAAAGTTCAGATTCTTCGATATGGAATTATCTCCACCACTCTATCCCATACCCATTCGTTCAGGTGTTTTCCCGTGCCTCCTGGGTAGGTGGGAACAGTGATACTCGAGTTTGTACCCAAGAAGTAGTACAACTGAACTACTCTCAATTCCTCAGCCCAACGTAGTTTCTTTAAATCCGTGGTAACACATCCTAGCTTCCAAGTATTGATGTAATAAGTCCCGCCTTCATTGCTCATTCAAGCTCCCAGCCTTTATCTATCCGAGTCGAATGAGGAGTGTGAGCCTTCATCAGTAGCTCCATCACGCTCCGACGGAAAAATAGTTTGGAGAACGATAAGCACTCTCATAAATAAGCTCAAAGACTTGGAATTTGCGATATTCAATCACAGGATCTTCCTGAATTATCGACGCATAAGCCTTTGGTTAGCTAACCAAATTTATTTATTTTTTTATATATTTATATATATATATATATATATATATATATATATATATATCTTTTTACATTTTCAGACAGTACGATTTTTTTTTTCAAACTAACCCAGGCTCTGAAACCACTTGTAATGTTCCCAACCCCGACTACACCAAGATCGGGATGGGATCCTTGACACGTCTCTAGGCCTTATAAAAAATCGGAGTCTCTAGACAAGAAAAATCCAAGGAATAAACCTTTGCCATTGACAATGGCTTGGGTCTATAGCCTTAGAAGAAGACTTAGTCCTGTCTCGTAGCGAAAACAGGATAACATATTAACAATCCCAAAAGTCTTTCGGCCCTATAACTTCCACATATTGGGCTAAGGTATCCTCAACCAACACTTTTTTCCCTCTAACAGATGTGAGGGCATAGCCGTTGGTGGACTCCTCTCCAAGTGAAGAAGTTTTCTAAACGTTTTAGTGCGCAAGGATGGATAGTTACCTGACTAATTAGGTCCACCTGTCCATGATTGACAACCTTAGTCAATCCCCATTTACCACCCCACACTCACACGAGATTCATTTATCTTATTATTACATTGTTTTAACATTTAAAATAATGGTCTCCTTTAACGTTCCATCACAGTAATTCCTTGAAGACAGCATTGAAAGCATTCTTTTAGAAAACAGACATCTTTAAACTTAAGACAGGGTACTGTCAATCAAAACATTGTTCATAATAACCATGACCAGTACTCTTCTTGTCTCAAGACCACCTAAGAGTGAAAAATGGCACCCATTCCTTATTCAAATCCGGAGTGGATAAACCCCCACCCAAGGTTCCAGGTGCCCATACACCAAACCAGTTGCCCATACAACCGGGCGGCTCCCCTAGGATAAAAAACGGTATCCTAACTTATGTAGAAACATCAAGACATGACACGGAGTAGAAACTCATCGTTCATGGGGGTAACCGACTTATCCGTGGCTAGAAAGACAATCATTATCATCAATTTATACTAAGGAGTCGGAGGTGTCTTGAGACAAGCTGTCTTAAGGATGATCAATCATATCTTTCCTATTTCAATCAGTCATAACCCAATCATTTCTTTCCTAGTTACAATCATTGCTCGTGGGTTCGTGGAAGTTGAAGGAGTACGAGCGGAAGTGCGACGCGAGAGAGAGTGCGAGAAGAAGAGAACGACGATATGGTGAACTCGCTCTACTGTAATGTACAGAGCATAGTGAGTTCTTATTAGGTTTTTACAAAAGAATATGTGTACATACCTGGCGGCCCGCCCACTTACCTGGGCGACCACATTGGGCTTTATACCGCAACAACCTCCCACTTAAAGTCCAATGTGGTACTTTAAGTGTGAGAGAAGCTACTATACAAGCTAATATACAAGAGATGTAGAGAAGTGATGTACTAGCCTACACCTAATTGCTTGCGAAAATGCGCAAAGCTCTCTGAGGGAAGTCCTTTTGTAAGTAGATCAGCAGGATTTTCTGTCGTGTGAACTTTGACAAGCTGAATTTGCTTATCCTCAAGCATTTCCCTGATGAAGTGATACTTCACATCCACATGCTTTGTCTTTGAGTGATAAACTGGATTGCGAGCCAATTGTATAGCACTCTGACTATCAAAATAAAACACAGGCATCTCTTCTTTGATTCCCAAATCTGTTACTAGTCGATTAAGCCAAATTGATTCTTTGCATGCCTCTGATGCTGCAACATATTCAGCCTCTGTAGTAGACCGAGTAACACAATCTTGTAATCTAGAACGCCATGATACTGCTCCACCAGCCAATGTAAAGACATACCCTGACGTAGACCTTCGGTTGTCTAAGTCACTTGCATAATCTGAGTTTGTAAAACCCTTTACACTTATCTCCTGACTCCCATAGCATATACACATAATCTTTGTAGCTTTCAGGTATCTCAATATTCCTTTCACTGCCTCCCAATGTTTCTTGCCTGGGTTTGACATGTATCGACTTACTACTCCCACTGCAAATGCAATGTCTGGGCGAGTAGCAATCATTGCATACATCAAACTACCCACTGCAGACGCATATGGAATCTTATCCATTTCAGCCTGTTCTTCCTCAGACACACGAAAATCTTGTTTGCTAAGTTTCACATATGGTGGCAATGGAACACTCAATGCCTTTCCCTTCTCCATATTGAAACGTTGCAAAACCTTGTCAATATACTCTGTTTGAGATAACCAAATCAACTTCTTTGATCTGTCTCTCTCAATGCGCATACCAAGTATATGACTTGCCTCACCCATGTCTTTCATGTCAAACGATTTTGCCATCTTTGACTTCAAAGCTGAAATTTCTTCCAAGTGCTTGCCAGCAATCAACATGTCATCCACATACAAAATAAGGATCAGCCAACTGCCATCCTTAGCCTTCTTTGTATATAGACAGTGATCGAACTCACTACGTTTGTAGCCTTGAGAAAGCATAAACTTGTGGAACTTATGGTACCATGCCCTCGGTGATTATTTTAAGCCATAAAGACTCTTTAACAACTGGCATACCAAATCTTCCTTGCCTTTCTCAACAAACCCTTCTGGCTGCTGCATGTAAATTTCCACATCTAAATCACCATGCAAGAACGCTGTCTTGACATCCATTTGGTGCAACACCAAATCTAATATGGCAACCAATGCAAGAAAGCATCTCAATGTAGTCATCTTGACCACCGGAGAGAAGACTTCATCAAAGTCAATGCCTTGTTCTTGCTTAAAGCCCTTGGCAACAAGCCTTGCTTTGTACTTTGGGTGGCTATCATGAGCGGTGATCTTATACCTGTAAACCCATTTACAAGGTAGAGCCTTTTTGCCCTATGGTAATTTAACTAGCTTCCATGTCTGGTTTTTATGCAGAGCTGTCATCTTTGACTGCATGGCCAATTGCCAATTCCCGGAGTCCTTCATTTGCACTGCTTCCTTGTAACATGAAGGCTCATTGCAATCAGTCAACATGACATAGTTCATAGATGGAACAAACCTATCAGGAGGTCGCGTGATATGTCCAGATCTACGCACAATAGGTGGCTCAGGCTCAACCACAACCTGTGGTTCCACTCTATCCTATCCTTGCTCATCTTGAGCCCTGACATTTTGTCTTGCACGTGCAGGTCCATCTTCTTGGAAGACAACTCTTCTAATCTCCTCAACCCTCTCTGGTTTAGAATGATATTTGGCTTCATTAAAGTGAACATCATTGCTGCGGATAACCAATCTGGATTCGGGATCCCAAAGTCTGTACCCCATCTCACTAGAATTACCATAGCCTAGAAAGATGCACTTTCTACTCTTTGGCTCAAGTTTGTTCCTAAATTCCTTTGGAACATGAGTATATGCCTCACAGCCAAAGACTCTGAGATGCTTGTATGAGGGCATTTTGCCCGACCATACCATCTCTGCCACTGAATCCTTCTGCGAAACCTTGCTAGGAGATTTATTTATAAGATGAACAGGTGTTGATACAGCTTCAACCCAAAACCCATTTGGCAGTTGTGCATTAGAAAACATACTTCTGACGTTCTCTTGTATGGTCCTATTCATCCTCTCAGCAACACCATTTTGAGGAGGATTGTAAGGAGCAGTAAGTTCACGTTTTATACCTTTTGACTCACAAAAGTCCTGGAAGGCCTTTGAAACATACTCTCCACCATTGTCAGTGCGTAAGCATTGAAGCTTCTTGCCACTCTGATTCTCCACGAGTGTCACAAACGTTTTGAAAACAGTAAACGCTTCATCCTTGTGCTTGAGAAAGTAAACCCATTCTTTCCTCGAGTAATCATCTATAAATGTCATAAAGTAAGAAGCTCCCCCTAGAGATAGGTTAGGCATAGGTCCACACAAATCACTATGAACAAGTGCCAACTGTGTATAGTATGCTGTAACCGCTGCGGCGGTTGTTTGCTGCGTGAGTCACAGCCATCAAACCCTTAACAGACATACATCATCTCTGACAATACATCCCATGTGGAAGTACCTGCAATGTCAGGATGAAATATGGAATATCAAGCAGCAAACACAAGCTACCTGATGAACTAGTGGATGTCGCCTACAGTCTGTGTGTAGATGCGCCCGTGTAGTATGTGACACGCCTCCAAGAACTGTGAGCCGTCCTTCGATGTGTAGACAGCCACAAATCAACACTCTGGAAGTGCAGATATCCTCAGCACCTGCAGTCGTAGGCCGAAACCCCAAATTTGCAGAGTCGGATCTGCACCCGCCGAGACCACGTAGTCAAAAATGGCTTGCGTAGAACTTTGTCGAAGCCGAACGGTGGCTGAGATGACCTCAGAATGAAATTCTGAGAACACCAAGCCCTTCGAGCTCTCCCACAGGATTTGGGGCCGTGTCTTCGCTTGTCGAATCTCACTCCTATCTGAGCAGGTGACTCTAGTTTCGTGCAGTGCTCCCCGAGCCTCGATCTGAGCTCTGATACCGGTTGAAGGAGTACGAGCGGAAGTGCGACGCGAGAGAGAGTGCGAGAAGAAGAGCACGACGATATGGTGAACTCGCTCTACTGTAATGTACAGAGCATAGTGAGTTCTTATTAGGTTTTTACAAAAGAATATGTGTACATACCTGGCACCCCGCCCACTTACCTGTGCGACCACATTGGGCTTTATACCCCAACAGAAGTTACCTTCCATTTACAGCCAGTTTATCCTTCCTAACCTTAGGTATACAATGCTTAACTTATAAAAGAACTTAAACTAATTAAAGACTTAATTGAATAATGGGACACCCCACCTGGGATTGATTGGCCATCTGCTGCTACCCTGGCGCTTGAAGACTCTCCTCCGTAGGCCTACTACTAGGCCCGAAGTCGTCGTCGTGCGACACTCTAGTTCGTTTTGAAGCTACGTCCTAATCATCAGATGTAGGATTTTCTCGGGTTCTTTTTTGTGCCATAACTTCTTATCCTTATAAAAAGGTCGTCTAATCATTAGGTAAATAATTCAAAATCTAGACTTAACCTTTGTATTCAACCGTAACCCATCCAAGGTTAAATTTATAGTCTTAATTGATAAATTCTTGACCTAGTAATTTCTTATTTGTCTATATAGGCATGATAACTTTTTCCACTGCTTCCCTAAGGGTTTTCTAAGCTCTCCTAACATTCTTATAATTTTCTATATCTTTTTCCTAATTTTTCCATCAACTTTAAAGCTAATAATCTACTTATTTTGGGCTTAATATTTATTATATTTAATTTCTCTTAAAGATTTCATTTCCTTAACTTGATATCATAGGTTTACACTTACTATAATTTTTCTAAAAACTTTTCACCACAAAGTCTATTTATTTTAATTAATCATTTCCTAAAAATAAGACTTTTGGTCAATTATAATCTACTAACCTCACTAATTAACTATGGTATAATTACCACAAGTAGATAAGGATATTTTTGACCTTTGGTAATTATCTTATTATTTTCCAACTTAATTATATAATTTCCATCTTCAATTTTCAACTAAAATAAGGATAGTTTGACTTAAATAAATAATTATTCTACTTTTCTAACCTTGACATATTTATCACGGCCTCTTTATTATGTAAAATAACTGGTATAAATAGAATGTAATCATATAGCATGATTTAATAATGTCCCCCCTTGAAATTTCAACCAAAATTAATATATTTTGACTTAGATAAATATCTATACTAAGTTTCTAACTTTGACATAATTATCACGGCCTTTTCATCATGTAATCTAGTTCTGATAAATAGCATGTAATCATATAGCATGATTTACTAATTTCCCCCTTTAGTTTTTAGGTAGAAATAGTATAATTTGACTTAGATAAATATCTATACTACTTTTCTAACCTTGGCATAATTATCACGGCCTCTTTAACCTATAATATAGCTCTAATAAATAGCATGTAATTATGACACATGATTTACTAATTTCCCTCTTTAGTTTTTAGGTAGAATTAGTATAATTTGACTTAGATAAATATCTATACTACTTTTCTAGCCTTGGCATAATTATCACGGCCTCTTTACTCTATAATACATCTCTGATAGATAGCATGTAATTATAGCACATGATTTACTAATTTCCCTCTTTAGTTTTTAGCTAGAATTAATATAATTTGACTTAGATAAATATCTATACTACTTTCTAGCCTTGGAATAATTATGACGGCCTCTTCATCCTATAATACAGCTCTGATAAATAGCGTGTAACTATAGCACATGATTTACTAATTTCCCCCTTTAATTTTTAGCTAGAAATAGTATAATTTGACTTAGATAAATATCTATACTACTTTTCTAACCTTGGTATCATTATCACGGCCTCTTTACCCTATAATATATATCTGATAAATAGCATGTAATTATAGCACATGATTTACTAATTTTCTCCTTTAATTTACGCCTAAAAATAGCGTTATTCCATTAAGATAATTAGTTAAACTAATTATTTGATATTAGAATAATTTTCACGGATTTCCTAAAATTTAATTAACCTCTAATAAATAACTCAATTCAATTTGAACCTATTTGCTAATTTCCCCTATTTAAATTGTCCAAAAAACAGAGTATCTCTACTAGAGTAATTAGCTAGATTAATTATCTTAGCTTCTCCTAATTATCACGAGTTTCTTAATACCTAATTAACCACTGGTAAATATCTCACAGCATTTGAAATCAGTTTACTAATTTTCCTTATTTACTTTTCTCTAAAAACATAGTATTTCTACTAAAATAATTAGCTAGATTAATTATCTGAGCTTCTCTTAATTATCATAGGTTTCTTAACACTTAATTAACCACTAATAAATATTTTATAGCGTTTAAAATCAATTTACTAATTTCCCCTATTTAAATTGTCCAAAAAACAGAGTATTTCTGCTAAAGTAATTAGCTAGATTAATTATCTGAGCTTATCCTAATTATCACAGATTTCTTAACACTTAATTAACCACTGATAAATATATCACATCATTTGAAATCAATTTACTAATTTTTCCTATTTAAATTGCTCAAAAAAAGAGTATTTGTCCTAAAGTAATTAGCTAGATTAATTATATGAGATTATCCTAATTATCATGGGTTCCTTAACTCTTAATTAATCATTGATAAATATACCACAGCATTTGAAATCAATTTACTAATTTCTCCTATTTAAATTGCTCAAAAATCAGAGTATTTCTGCCAAAGTAATTCGCTAGATTAATTATCTGAGCTTCTCTTAATTACCACGGGTTCCTTAATACCTAATTAACTATTGATAAATATATCACAGCATTTGAAATTAACTTACTAATTTCACCTATTTAATTTGCTCAAAAAAGAGTGTAATTCTG
Source organism: Adiantum capillus-veneris (assembly GCF_014529385.1). NCBI lineage: Eukaryota > Viridiplantae > Streptophyta > Polypodiopsida > Polypodiales > Pteridaceae > Adiantum > Adiantum capillus-veneris. Next base: position 18,371,841 of record NC_140960.1, on the reverse strand, counting down.
CCTAATTTATTAGGAAAATTACTCAAAAAATTATTGGATAGTTTTCCTAGCTTAATGACTGTCTGATACAACTCTCATAATTACCTCAATGTAATCTAAGCTTAATTAATATATTTACCATCAATTCATGGTTAATTTGGCTAATTTCAGCCCTAATATGATAGGATAATTAATTATCTTAAAATTACTAAGCTTAATTACAATAACCAGCAGAGATTAATTAATTAAGAGAGGTTTTATGAGTATACATAGGCCTAATCTTTGATATATTAACAAAATAGCTTAATCTAACCTTGCTAATTAAGAATGATTAGGCTAATTATCGTTTAGGTTAATCAATTAGAGATTAGTCTCTAATGATTTCTGCGTAGTGTTCTCTCTAGATGAGAGAGAGAGTATCAAGGCTCCGAGTCAGTGTAAAATGTGAAGCTAGGGATCCTATTTATAGTTTTCTGGCAATCATAAGCTCTCACCGGCTGAAAAAGGCAGTTGCTTGCAGTTCAAGCAGTCCCCTACAGGTCAAAAAACGCCCCTTACTGCTAAATGAGTCCCTGGAAGGTTAGTGATGACCCTCCCATTACCTGTTAGCTTTTAAAATATCAATTCTACTATATTTTGACCTATTTTTGCTTAATTGGTAAATAACTTGTAAATATCTGGGAGACCTTTAACAAAGTCTATGCTGAAATGATTACTGCAACCCTTCAATTTTACCTATTTTACTCAATTCACAGTGTAAACTTCCAGGGGTCATAACTATGCCATTTTTTATCGAAATTCCATTCTGAAAATTTCTAGCTCGGGGTTTGTTGTGCTTAAGATTCCAAAAATACCAATATTTGCCATGGTCGGACAATTCTACATTGCTTTTTCAATAATCATATCAGTTTGATTAAGCTTTATACAACCTTTAAGGTTTCAGAAACTGGAAACCTTACAGCCAACGGGGGCAATCCTGCCACATGTAGTGAAGTGAGAGTGTTCAAAGGTCTAGAGGACATTCCCAAAGGCCCAAGAGGGAAAGTGCAAGGGCGGCCAAATGGGGCAGAGAGAGGTACCATGCAGAAGTTACAAAAAAAAATCAAGTGTTCCAAGTGGTAGCAATGCAAGGGCATTCTAAATGAAGCTAAAGATGGTTGAACGAGCTTGATAGCTCCTTGGTTTTTTCTTTTTAAGCCTTAGCCAAGCCCTATAAAAGGAGATAGAAGTGAATTTTTACGGGCCTTTTTGCCAGAGAGAGTTGTTGGAGACTTGCAAGTCTATGTATTGGAAGCTTTCCATTGGAGCTGTAGACTTGGTTGTACTATCTCCCTATGCAATACTACTAAGCATTTGCCCCTCTTTCTCATGTTGCTTCTCCCCATCTCCCTCCTTTTCTCTTGCTCTTTGTGTACTTGCCAGTGCTTGCGGAGGGTATGCCTGTAGCTTGAAGTGTGTTACCAAGAGGGCAGAATCAGGGTGTTTTGTGAGCCGAAAAGGGTGAGTTGAGCAGTGTGGGTGCATTTGTGCTGAAAGGTGTTTTTGCAAGGTATGAGATAGTTGTTCTGTGTGCTAAGATGGGTCTGTTAGTGCAAATTAGCCAATTTGAAGGTGTTATGTGAGAGGTTAGGGGTGCTGTGGATACCCTGAGCTGTAGGGAGTCTTTGTGTTGTGTGTCGGGTGTTGACCTCATTCCCCCTCTCCATCATGATAGTCGTGGTTGCCCAATACCACAGGAAACTGGTGTCATGACGACCTGATGTCCTCTCTCCTGTGTTCGGGAAGAATCATTTTTCCAAAAATACAAAATTCCTTTCCTTGAATTTGCCAAGGGGAAATTGAAAAAAAAAAGGTTATTTTTTTGGGTCTTCGCACTATTTTTCTCTATTTTTGGGCAAGATTTCTCCTTTTCCCCTTGCTCTTGACCTGCATTTTTGAAGTTGAAAATGACACGATATTAAGCTAAGACACCGAACGCTGCCTCTCTCTCAATACACATGCGCACGTGCTCACAGAGAGCGGCTATGTTGTGCACAAATGAAGACAACATTGCGGTAGAAAGCTCATCAAGGAAGTGTTGTCCTCTTCCTCTTCATGTTTCCTTGTTGAATGGATATTGTGGCTTTCTTGGTGCTGCTTTAATGATTGTATCTAGAAAGAGACCCGCGCTTGGCATCCGCCAAAAAGAGACTAGACTCTAAAGCTTCTTGAGTAAGGCGGGCATATCCCACAATCAATGCATTCCAAGAGACGACATTCCAAATAGGAAGTTCCTCAAGCACTTTTTGTGCTTTATGAAGGGCACCACATTTGGCATACATGTCGACCAAGGTAATTGTGTAATGCCACATGCCTTCAAGGTGTAAGTGTATGTGATTGCATTTGGAGAGATTCCCTCTATCTACATCAACTGAAAACAGTCCAAAGCTTCCCGACCCTCACCATAATGGACATATCATGCAATCAATGCAATCCATGAGACAACATTGCGGGCAGGGAGTTTGTCAAGGACTTGTTGTGCTCTTCCCCTTCATGTTTCCTTGTGTAGCGGATATTGCTGCTCCCCTTTATGTTTCCTTGTGTAGCGGGTATTGCTGCTTTCTTGGCATTGTTCTATTGATTGTATCTAGAAAGACACCGTCGCTTAACATTCACTAAAAAGATCCTAGACTCTATAGCTTCTTGAGTAAGGTGGGCATATACCACAATCAATGCATTCCAAGAGATAACATCCTGGATAGGAAGCTCCTCAAGTGCTTTTTGTGAGATCTAAAGCACATTTAGCTATAGTGTCTTAGTGCAAATGTAAAATTCTAAACATTAGAGGCTATACTCTTAGCTCGATTTGTTTTAGAATAGATACTAAAAGTGATATTTGATGGTTAAAATTTGTCATAGCTATAATATGTTAATAGATGTAGTGTTAATTCATACATTTTGGAACATATCATTCACTAGGTAGATAAGACAATGATTCAGAAGATTAAAATAAACATTTCTATGTGCAATTAAGAGATTACCAAAGGTTATTTAAATTTTAATACTTCTATACTTGGTTGTTTGAGCAAGGTCTCCTAGTTCTAACTATGGTTAAGATATACACATACATGTAGGGTCTTTTGGTTGTCATGAAAAAATGTTCTTACCTCCATATAGACATAGAATAGGTCCACTTAGTGCCTCTTGGTTGTTATGAGATGATTCTCTTACTTCCAAGTGAGGTTTAAGGTATGAATTAGGATTCACTTGGTTATTATCGGGATTATGCTCTTACCTCTAAGTGAATATGGTGGATCACCTATAGAATTCACTAAGCTGTGATAGAGCAAAAGCTCCTACCTCCTAGTGAATATTAGTCATGCATAGTACTTAGGAGTCACATGGATGTTATCAAGCTCATGATCTTACCTCTATGTTGATATAGAAATTAGAGACCTCAGTTATTTTAGGGTCGATTGGTTGTGTTTGAGCAGTAGCTCCTACCTCCAAAAGACATAGATAGTGGAACATGAGATGACTCCATCGCTCATCTAGGTTGTCTTGGGCAAACGCTCTTTACCTCCTAGTAGCTAGGAATGTCATATCCATTGGTGATTTTCCCTAAGACATTATCTTAACACTATTCATTCATCATTTTAATTTAGCATATCATACCTAAAACCTTTTATCTTTCTCATTGCACGATTATGGTGAAAAATTATAATCATAGTGTATCTATTGATTGTAGGATATATTTTGTTGAAGTCAAAAAGCATGGTGCGAGGAAAAGAGTGGACATGTGTGGAGGAAATAGAGAAAGGCAAAATAGTTTTGTTTGTGGAATGAAAACATTGTGGGCATAAGTGGCACGTCAACGCAACTCGCATCAAAGAACATTTATTTGGCACTAGCCCCAATGTAAAAGAATGTGGAGCACCACCTAAAGACATATGGATCCATTTTGCAGGGTATGTAGATGCAAACAGGCAAGACTTCTTCCTGAGAGACAGAAGGGTATGACAGGTGGGTCATCTGTCAACATAGAAGAAGTGAGTGTAGATCAAGAGGACGTGCGAGCTAGCCAAGGACCTTCATTGGAAACAACCCGAACACCTCAAAGTCCTTACACTTTTCCAACGGTGCCAAGGAGGGATGGATGCAAGTCCCGGAACATCCAATAGAGCCGCTACACTTGGGACTCTACACGCAACATTCGCTCAACAGGACATGCTCGAATTGCATCTAAAGTGGACACAAGGCTTCATGGCTTGTGGAATCCCATTTAATGTCATAAGAAATCCTATTTTCAAAGATGTACTAATGTCAACTAAAAAAAAAGGATTCATCTATCCTGATTATAATAAAATGCGAACAAAGTATGTGGACAAAGTCAAAAGTAGTACATAAGTGATTCTTAGGTGAACGGTGCTTGAATTTGTTCCAATGTTTGGCTATACCATAGCTCTCGACAGATGGACCAGCTGTCAGAAAAAACCATTGCCAAGGACCAAAAACTATTCCAAGAGATGAGCTTTGCGAGAGATCTTTTGAGAGCAATGTCAAGAAGCCAAAAGCTACCTCATCATGAAGGAAACCGGGTGGCAATAAAGCCGGTACAGGGCTATATGAGTCACTATTTCCAACAGACTGGTTTGAAGGACTCGGAACAGGACCAACTACGAGGAGATCGGGAGTTGAACCAAATAGACGTGTCAGACCAGTTGATTTTCAAAAATGGTTTAGAAAGTACAGAGGATATGGGGATACATATGACCACTTAGCAAGCTTTAAACAGGTGCTAAGAGCAGAACGCATATTTGATTTCCATACTCAATTCAAGGGATTTGAAATGACATTAGAAGGAAAAGAACTGACATGGTTCCAAAACATTCTACCAAGGTTAATCATGGACTTAAATACACCATATGGGTCAAGTGATGTGATAGTGTGATAGTCTATATTATGGAGCTGATATTGATTCATTTGTTTGAGGTCAAATACTTTCATTTGCATGTTTTGCATACTCCCGAAAATGCCAAAAAATTATTTTTTGCATATGTGTGAAGTTATGGTTTATGGTTGACCTAAAGATCGGAGCTGTTTTGCATCATGTTTATGGTGATGGAATGTTATCATATGATGTATGGGAATTAATGGATTTATGTGGATGCCTCATATGCATAGTTATGATTGCTTTCCACCTTCCTAGGTCAAAACTTGCTCTATTTGCTAGGGAGGTTGAGTGCAGATGTGATGCATCAACTTTGCATGGTTGGATGTGGTAAAAATTGGATTTTTATATCATGATTAGTTGCTGGTCTGACTCTTTTTATGCATGAAATAATCACGTCTTAAGGGTCACACGTGTGTGGACCCCAATTGATTGTAGGGGATGTGTCAAACTCCAAGTGTGGGAGTTGATTCAGTGTGATTATGTTTCATGGTTAAGGGTTGAGATTCCCTTATGGATTATGGTTCATATTCTATGTGTTAGTCGGTGTGGCTCATGGTTTTTTTTGGATATAGTTATGCTGCCGAAATTTTTGCAACCATGTTATGTTCTAAAGTGGTTATGCAAGATTGGTCGTGCCTCACCCAAGTTGGGGTGGAGTGCTCGCCCGTGTGATGTGATTGGATTATGGTTTATGGTTTTTGGATTGGATCATGAAGTGATTTGGATGGTTTATGGAAGACGTATAAGGGTAGAGACCCTGTACAATCTAATTGCTTGGAAAAGATTGTTTGTGCATATGGGAAGTGCTATTGTGATTGGTCTCATGTGTTATGTTTCTCATGGCAGCGTCGCTACAAGACTAAGATCACCTACAACGCTTAGCCTTAGACTAAAGGGTCGTTGAACTGGGGCTTTGCTGGATCGGGGATGTTGCCTAGGTCTTCTTCGTTTTCTTAGGCTCATATGACTACACGGTTAGTGTGTCGGGGGTTGAATGGCCTATACGGCTAACGTGTCGGGGATTTTTCCTTGGCTTCGCCTAAACACCCGGTGCTAGGAATCAAAGAGGCATGGTGCCTAAACTAGTATGGTTGGTGTTGATACCCTATCACCTACTGGTACTTGGGATCCTTTCAGAGCTCGGGTTCATGGAGGAAGGCGAAGCGGCCTCAACTTGTGTTTGGCTCAAGTATGTTGGAGGTGTTTTGGTTTGCTCCCTGTGAAGTGAAATTCTCTTTTTCCGTAGTAGAGCGGAAGTGGATGGGTGGACCGGTCGATCCCTACATAGGGTCCTATTCTCTGCTAGTTATTTTGTCATAAACTCTTTTTTTGATGTTATGGTATACCCAAATTTTGTCATTGCATTAATACATGGTTGCATGTTCCATTTAGATGGGCATTTAAAGATTCTCTATTGTCATCTTCTCATGTCTCTATGCACTCTATTTCATCCTCCACTATATTCTCTCTCTCTCTCTCTCTCTCTCTCTCTCTCTCTCTCTCTCTCTTCCCGCAACACGGTGTACACATATATTCACCCTCCACAATGTTATATTTTTATTAAGTATGTTTTCATTTATAACACCCATTTAGGGGTAGCACTAGTCGCTAGGTACCCCTGGTGGATGCAATCCGGATTATGGCCTAAACTCCATGCTTGGTCGGGCGATGAGAACTCCTCCCCTATGCAAATTCTTCCACAACTCTGATGTATATTGAAAATTATATAAAAGTGTAAATTGTACATTTTGTGCATAGACCCCCGGGGAGAGGTATCTCTCAATAGCTTGGATTATATTAGTCTTACTCTTTGTACATCTGTTCAGGGGGAGGTGTGTAGTGTCTTGTGGATAAGAGATTTTTTGTGTCCTTGATTGGGGATGTTCTTTTGGTCCTAGATTGGAGTGTGTCATTTATCATAGTCTAAACCCCAAGTGGAGGGTTTTTGGATTTGTTAGCTTTATCCTATGCTTTGGTATATATCACCCCTAGTCTCCTAGATGCCTAGGTGATAGCAATCATGTGGTACCCATGGGTAGAAATTCTAAATTGTGTAGACTCACTTAGAATTAATAAAAGGGTGCCAAAAATTCCTAAAAGAATACACATGAGTTCTTAATGGAAATGGGTTGATTTGAAGCCTCTTAAGATGTAGTATATATGATGCCAGATGAGATGCATACTCTCGTTCTATATAATGAGCCTCTTTGTACTCACTTTATATCAACCTAAATATCATTTTATGTCTACACTCTAGTTATCTCCATTGTGTCATTAAACTTGTGATTATCATGCTGAATACCATGAATGGTTCTCTCTTTTATTCTGCTTAACTCCTACATCACAAACTGACACAATAACTTCATATGTACTAACATGGAGTACTAGATTTAGAGAACAATAGAGCAGTACTAACATAAATGAGTACTTATGTAGAAGACCTACTAAGACACAACATAAATAGAAGACTACTAACACTTAATATTGACATACAATAGCAATAACATAGATAGAAATAGCACTAATCATAAAACACAGTTAACTAATAGTACTATTGACAATGATTACTAAGATAGAAAACTAACAACCAAGAGTACTAGCGTAAAGGAGTAGACTACTGAGACAGATTATTAACAAGCAATTGTAAGTCTAAAGATAATATTAAATAGAAAACTCCAAACACATACTATAGCGTACATTTGCAATAACACAAACTATATTAGTATAGAAGAGTACTAACATAGAATCCTAAAACATAATGCTAATAATTACTGACAAGGAATAGTAAGATAGAGAACTAACAACCAATAGTAGTAACATAGATAAAAACTAACACAAAATCATGATAGAAAAGACAATATTGACGTAAAGGAGTACCAACACATATTACAAACATATATAACTTTTATAAGTATTAACATAGAGCACTAAGACCAAGAACTAACATGCAAGAGTATTTATGGAGATTAGAACTAACATATAATACTTACAAAGAACAACAATAACACAGACAATAGTAACATAGAATTCTAACCAATAGTACCCCAACATATAGAGCTAAGGATAGGAGGGTATTGAGATATAACATAGTACCACCAAAAAAGAGCCAAAAAATACACAAGTACATATAATGAGACAAGAGTAATAATATAACACAAATTATTAGAGAGTTTAAAGACCACAAAAATTTCTTACCATCATAGATTGCACACAACCTCACCTTGCGATGAAGTAAAATGGTTGAGCTACGTTGAGGCTAGATGATTCTCCATCCAACTAGGCTTAGCTCATTGTAAACTTTATTCAAATCCTTGAGATAGAAGATGTTAATAATGAATCTTGAAAAAATGTTGAAAAAACAATGTGAGAGATGCTTGAAGGAATTAGGCTTTTATGAAAGTTGAAAACCTACACCTTTTAAATGTGTCACAACATCTCAGAAAAATCTTTAGCCAAGATTATGCACAAAAGGTCCAAGCACATTGAAGTTCGAGAGCATTTTAGAGGAGAGAAGGTGCAAATTGAATATGTAGTCTTACACCATTGTAGCACCAAGGATAATGTTGTTTATATCTTCACTAAAGCTCTAGGGAAGGAGCTTTTATTCAAGCATATATCAACACTTTAGCATGATGGAGCTTCTGTTAAGGGAAGGCGTTGAGCAATAAGGGAAGGCTCATCATGCAAGGTTCATGAATAAGGGAAGACTTGTTTAGGAAGTCCTCAATTTTAGCATTAGATATCTAGATTATTCAATTCTTGTTCGATTTCAAGTTTTCTAAGATTTTAATTTTCTCATTAGATATGCCTATGGACTTGAGGGAAGGTGTTAAAGTTTCAAGTCTTACACCACTTCTTGCACAACATAATGTGTTTATTTGCATTAATCTCCACAGCATAATAGGGCCAATCAGGGCCATCCATAGACACAACTTTCTAACCTCGACACTGCACAACCTAGGTTGAATTGAAGCCAGGAGGGGGGGAGACAATCTGAAAAGAACAAAATCATATGAATCTGGAAAGAAAAAAGGGAATTGATTTGACATAATTTTGTGTTAATGTTTGATTTTTGTTGAACCAATTAAGTGATTGTCCTAATAATGAGATGAATGGGGATTGCCATATAATAACCCCTAGGTGTATGCATATATTGTACATATTTCCCAATAATTATAATATAGTACAATTTCATTCGTTAGCGTGTAATTCGATCGAAGTCATGATAAAAATGGAGCAATCCACAAAAAATATGGCTATATAATAAGAGTGGAAGTGTTTTAGAGTTTTTTGAGTATCAAATAGAATTTTTTGAGTGGTTTAGCTATTTTTCTATAGTTTTTGCTAATAAAAGTTAATAAAATTCAGCATAAATAAAACAAGTAAGCAAGAATGTCAAAATTGGATTCTCACTTCAAGAACCCACAACTGCAACAACAAAGGAAGAAGGTAATCGAGAGGAGGAAGTGCAGGAAGAGGAGGACATTTCTCTTGAAAGAAAAAGAAAAGAAAAGGGAAAGCTAAGGTGGATGAAGCAAAATAGACCAAGAAACATAGGCCAGTCGTAGTTATTGAATAACCAATCAAAAGGGCAGCGAGACTCGAAAGATAGAAGGCGGATTTTGAGCTAGAAAGAGGGATTAGAGGATATTTTGAGGAGAAGTGGAAACCATCTCCAAGAAGAATAAAAATTCGAACCAAACACCCGATGTTTGATGAAAAGGATGATCCTCGGGCTGGCCTAGAGCATCTCTACCATAAAGAATAATGACAACAAGAACAGGCCCAAGCCCAAGAACAAGCCAGTACACAACCTGAGGAGCTTCACCCAACAAACCAATCAACCCTACTGCAAAAGTTCCACACTTCTCTCCCACAAGTGCACCACCATAGCGGGAGATTACAACACAACCACAACCAGAGGAGGCCACTCCTATTGCTAACAATATGGAAATAGATACCAAACCACTCAAAGAAACTGTCAAGGAATAAGAGGTTGAACCAACTAGTCCCACAGAGGCACCAAATACTCAAGCCAACCAACCAGATGAGCCAATCATTGAGGCTTAGGACACACAAACAGATCAATTGAAAGAAAGCAACACAAGAACAATGGAGAATCTAGAGGACATAGATGAATATACATAGTATGCACACGATGTGATATACAAAATGAAGAAAGAGATCTATGCTCGCTAAAAAAATATCTCCCGACTGGGACAAAGTATTTCATGCATACATCGATGCTTCAAGTTTTTCTATAGGCTATATATTAGCTCAGTCAAGAGAGGGGACCATGGATTTTCCTATCTTCTATCCTAGCAGACAATTAAACCTGGCAGAAAAGAATTATACAACCATGGAAAGAGAAGGCCTTGGTATGGTGTATTTTCTCAATACATTTCGACACTACTTGTTAGCCAACAAGTTTGTCTTTTTCGTAGACCATCAAGCCTTACTCTATTTGGTAAACAAAACCTACAATACTAGAAGGATAGTAATATGGTTCATCATGCATCCTACTTGAATTTAACTTCTTAGTGGTGGTTAAAAAAGTTACCACACACCAAAGAGTGGATCATCTGTCGAGACTCACAACAGTGGAAGCACCTAAGGGGGTAGATGATGATTTTCCAGATGCATATCTGTTCTATGTGGAAATGGTTCCAAGATGGTCAGAAGACCTTGTGACCCTAATGACCATTGTGCAAGTGGATTCTCAAATACCAATTCCCATTACACCATGGCTGATTGAGAAATCCGCATTGTATCAGTTGCTGGCTGGACGGTTGTATAAAAAAAACAAAGATGGAATCCTACTCTTGTGCATCAATCCTAAGGAATAAGAAGCCTACTTGAGTCAAGCACATACCACAATATTAGGACTACAGTTTGCACAAGACCAAACATTATAATGATATAACTTGGTTGGGGGTTTATTGGCCCACTTGAAGAAGGACATTCATCAATATGTAAGTGAGTTCTCTTAGTGCAAAGTAAAAGCCGCCATACCCCATGCCACATTATTCAACATTGCAGCCACACCACAGTGGAGCAGTTACCTAGTAGAATATCTGGCCAACAGAACCTTTCCAGAAAACATGAGTAAAAGATGAAGGAGGGCAATAGAAATGGAGGTTTCCAACTACATCTTGACTGGAAACCAACTCTATCGACAAGGAGAAGACCAACATCTTAGACTGTGGGCAAATGAGGAGGAATATCTTCCTATTTTAGAACAAGCACATGCAGGTCTAACAAGAGGCCACTTCTCTCATGAAACCACGACCAAATCTATATTGATGGCAGGCATATGGTGGACAACTTTATTTGCAGATGCAAAAGAGTTTGTTCAACGATGCGATGCATGTCAAAGAGCAAAAATGCCGACAAGGGTCAATAATATGCCATTGCGACATATGATGGAGCACGAGTCTTTGTTAAGTGGGGTATAGATTTTGTAGGACCAATCTAACCACCAGCTTACAAAACTCAAACACAATATATTATAGTGGCCACAAATTACTTAACCAAGTGGGATGAGGCATGGGCCACCAAGAAGAACGATGCTAGAACCACTACTGCATTCTTGTATGAATGTGTATTCACTAGGTATGGACTTCCTATTGATCTTGTGAGTGATCATGGATTGCATTTTCTTGATATAATATCTCTTAGATGAGTTCATGGTAATCCATAACAAATCTACTCCCTATCATCCTCAAGCGAATGGTCAAGCAAAACATATAAACAAAATTATGAGCTATGTACTAACTAAAGTTGCTAGTTCAGTCGAAAAAAACTAGGAAATGCATCTTCATTCACCCTTATGGGCTTATCGAGATTCCTTCAAAATAGCTTTGAACATGACTCCTTTTAATTTAGTTTATGGCCTGGATGTGATCTTGCCAATGGAGTTCTTATTACCCACTCTTAGAGTTTCTATTGAGTTAGAATGGAAAGGACATGAATTGTCAAAACTACTTGAAGATTTGGAACGGTTATATGAGAAACAATTAGCGGCCATTCCTCACATCTACGCACAGAAACAAAAATAAAAACAATTCTTTGACTCATAATTGTTGACCAAATTTTCAAACCAAGGGACTCAGTCTTAGTATATTCGTTGAAAGACCATGTACACAAATTCAAGAAAAAAGGACATGGTCATTTTTTCATTGAAGATGTTTCACCGAGGGTGCAACCAAGTTAGCTATCTTAGACGAAGAAATTATGGCAAATTGGCTTAGTGGATTTGGGCTCCGTAAATACAATCTTTCCTTGACTAATGAGCTTTTGCAGAGAATGCACACAGCCAAGGAAAGAAATATTAAAATACAATAGGTGATAGATGAGGCTCAGAAGGAGGCTCAAGAGGAGGTGCACATTTGGATTCTAAAACGGAAAGCTGCAAGGCAACCTGCTCTACAAGTTGTACCACTCAATACTCTCCAAGTTTAGCCCATAGCTGAGGATGAGGTAGAGACTGATAGCGAGTGGATGGATGTTCTTGATATGAGGATCAACATGAATCTAATAGAAGGATACAAAGTGAAAGCTTTAGCGAACACAGGATCTTGATCCAATGTTGTCAGTTACTCAACTTATCTCAAGGAAACTACTCAACCACTTGAGTATTGTCGAGCCACTGTCAAAGACTATAACAAATGAATCACTCCAACACTAGGAAAATTTAACTTGAATATTATTGTTCATGGATTTTCTTGCTCGCATACTTTCATATGTATTGCGGATGAACACATGAATGAAGACTTAGCTAATACTAGGGGTTCCATGGATAAGAACCTACAAAGCAGTACAAGATTGGGATTCTTGAATGCTGGAACTCATACTTAAAGGCGGGCAACTAAGAATATTGTTTGCATACAATAAGGAAGAATGGAAAGGATCTCTTGATGATTTCCCATCTAGGAAGCAGAAGTCATCAATCACAAATACGACCACTACTCTATTAAAGACTGGTTCTAGCCATCCTATGATAGGAATCAAGAAAATTTGGGTACCCAAGAGCCAGCTCAAGAACCAACCTCAACAAGTATGGGTGCCAAAAAGACTGCTACACATCTTCAACAACTTTAAAGGAAAAACATTACATCCACTTGCTCACCAGAAGTCACCGCTACTCAAGATGACATGGATATGGAAACCAAAGAAGCAAAGTACGACCACAAAAAGACCTCCATAGCAAACAAGCTCAAAAATGGGTATCGAAGACACCACAACAAGTCGTCAAGCCGGCTACACTCAGGTATAAGTGGGCACCTAAAGTCAAGGCCCTCACAATTACAGAGACTATTGTATCCAAACAACACACAATAGACAATGCATATTGCACTATCAAAGAACGAGCTCAATTGCTACAAGATTTTCTCTTCAAAAGAGTCAAGCAAGAGGATACCTCGACATCGAAAACCCTTGAGTACCATACTCAAGACCAGAATTCTTCCCAAATCTGCCAAGAACAGTTCAAACTATAATTGCAAACAAGGTAATTGCATCATTATTCTCTTTTGGTGCCTATAGTTTACCTACTTTCTCTAGCTTGTATACAAAGAAAGAGCTGGTGCAATACTTCAACAAAAAGAGTGGAAGCAATGTATGAGTGATTTAGGGCAAGGTTTCAATGTCCCACAACACTCATATGGAAAACAATTTAGCCTCAGGAGAGAATTTGGAGCAAGAGGAAGACAGGGAGAAGAGTCAGACAATGATGGCCAAGATGAACCTATAAGAGGGGAAGCTACAAGAGTAGATACTATTGGGGTGGGGAAAACTGCAAGAATGTGAACACAGGCTGTAGGAGACCCCACCTGCAAACCAACAAGGCCAACAAGCAAATCCTTGCAGCAGCAGGTGATGGATGTGCAAATGGATACTGCAACAAGTGATGCAATTCATACTACAACTGAAGTTGAAGTTCAAAATACAGTTCAAGATGTAGTTCAGGATAAAATTCAGGATGAAGTTTAGGGTGTAGTTTCAGTTGGAGTTACACACACTGCTGACACAGGTGATCAGTAGCAACTTGTAAAGACCCATTGATGAAAATTGTTGAGGAAATGTCAGAAGATCCACTTACTGAGGTTAGTGGAAGCTGGAGATGATGTGGATGCACAGTCAGGAGGAATAGCTCAAACTGAAGATACAAGTGTTCAGGAATAGTAACTTCAAGCAAGACTTCATTTTGGTTTTCAAGTTTGTTGTCAAGGGTTTTGTGGGTTCTTACAATGTTTTGCAAACATTGCCCACCAGGTGCGCCAAGTGTTACTGCCCTGATACATCAGTGTCAGTCTATTTACTCGCAAAGCAAGGAGCCACAGACATAAAATGTCAATCGGTGGAACTTAGCTAACCCAGCTAGTGCATGGAGGCTACAAGAAATAGCCAATCTCTCAAAAACCCCAAGTCTATGTCGCTTCTACTTATCTAAGTCTCAAGTGTGTGTCAGACACCAAAAGATACTTTCTCTACTGCAATCTTATCCAGACAAACTTGTGTAGCTACAAGTCTCCAAATGGAATGAAACTTAATATCTAGCATGGGTAGGGTATCCTCTACACTCCCATGTGCTCAAATGTCATTTTTGACACCTAGAAAAATTGCACATAAGATAAATAGTCTTTTTTAGGGTTGTCAATTTTGATCCCAGAAGGTCTCTATAACTTCCTCTAGATGTGCTCTATCTATCCCTAAGGTCAAAATTCAGTTTTAGTGCATAGAAAAAAAAAACGACTTGTAGATGGGTACAACTAAAAGCATACTTTATTGCAAGAAACTTACATTAAGAGAGAGAGAGAGATTTCACATGTGAATGCATTGTTATGCTCAGAACAACAATGCAATACCATATACAAGAGAGATAAGAGATTGAAGAAACATTAGACAACTGTTGAGCTACTACAGCAACGCTTACTCTTTATTATCCAAAACTTACAATATTTGGTTTTTATAAGGTGTAAAAATTGATTCTTAGATAATTAGGGCTTAGTAGAAGGTTAAGAGGCTGCATAGAATTACAAACATGGAAGCCATTGGCCTCTTTAGACTCAGTGGTACTCAATAACATTACAACGACTTTGGACTTGCGGGAATTTTTAATAATAAAATGGGTTTGACAATCACTAGGCTTGAAAAAAAGTGTGGAGTCTTGCTTGATGCTCTTCTTTTGCTCTTGTTATAGCTGAGCAGCTAACATTCCCCCTTCCTTGCATGTGTCATCTGTGACACAACTACTTAGGGTGCTAGGTAGTGGTTGGGCTTTCGCGTCACTGTTCTCTTTGCTTGATGCTAAAGACCTTGTTGTTACTTGAGATGCAGCTCTTTGTACGTGTCTTCAGTGGACATGAATTGCAGATTGATGGAATTCTTTAGCTCCATTACTGAATAGCTGCCAAATCGAGACCGCAGGTTTGTGATGACAGGGCCGAAGATCTTTGATTTGTAAGTGAAAAAGCCCTTGTAGAACTCTTCTTCAAATGTTTGCAAATAATATGATATGAGAAAAATGGCCCTTGCATATAATCCATGAAGGAATTCTTCACATGGTTGACCAGAGAGATCATAGCATAGACCTTGTGTACCTTCGAGGAAGGACATCCATGCAACATCTGTTTGAGTCTGCCCTATGAAAGGTTTGCAAACAAGTGAGGAGCATCTTTGCAATCTTTGCTATCATAATGCATGCCAAAACTGGGATTCCTAAAAGAATTGTATAGTTGAAGATAGTGTCAATCTACTCATCGGTTCTTCCCATTGCATTGCCTCCTTCCAAATGGTCTCCATTTCCTCTTCTAATTGCTACTTCAAAACGGCCTCCTCCTCAGCAGTCAGGCTTTTTGGAGTAGTGTAAGGTTCCACTTTTTCTTGAATTTCAATCTCTAGAAGACTGGCCTCTTTTGCTGTTGGCACTTCCAGATCCATGAGCTCAAGGGTATCCTTATCTTGCATTGCGGCAGTGATTTGCTCATCTCTCGACATGGTTGCATGCATCACGATAGCTATAGCCTTGCTTAACTCATCATTAAGTTGAGCAATCTGCTTTTGGTAGTTGTCTTCTCGCTGTATGAAGTGGATTGAAAATTCCCTTCTTTGCATTTGCTCAAGATTTAGCTCCATCTCTAAGTCCTTAACCTTCTGCTCCATTGTTTGATAGGCAGCATCCATGCCCTGTATTGTGGCTACTATTGGGTTATCCTTTAGCTGATTCAAAAGTGCATTCTTTTCTTGGCATTGTGCTTCCGCCTAGGCCAATTGTGTATTTACAATGTCTAGCTGAATTTGTAGGCCTTGTCTTGTTGAAGTTGATTCTCATAGAGCTAAAGTGGCTTTTGTGACTTGTTGCTCGTGTTGTTGATTTGCTGTTTGGAGAGTTTCTAGATCCATTTCTTTCTTTGCAGTTAGTTTAGCTAATTCTTGTTCTTTGAATTCCATGATTCTTTGTATGAATCGACACATATATTGTCCAAGTCTAGCCTTTCCTCACAGAGCCGCAGGCGCCTATATAATTGTGTTACCATATCCGATGAAGTCATTTGTGGTCCAGTGTGATGAGTGTGGCAATAGCATCGAATCAGTGCTAATGCAAGATGGTCGGGTAGTAGCTTACGAGAGCAGGATCTTGCAAGGGCTAGATAAGACTATGCAAATCTATGAGAAATAGTTATTGGTTATCATTCATGTGCTCTCTATCTAGAAGCACTACCTGTTAGGTGCTGATTTTGTTATCCTTACAGAACATCAGACCCTACAATACTTCTTGTCATAGTCAAAGTTATCCATTAATCATATGCAATGGGCAAACATTATTTTCATGTTCCATCTCCAGACTATGCATGTGGTAGGCAAGAAGAATGTCGTGGCTGATGTGTTATCAAGGAAGCCACAAATTTCAGATGTGTCAATTTCTTATCATCATGAGCTTGATGACATGTAGGAATAGTATGGTACTGATGAAGATTTTGCAAGGATTTTTGAACAGTTTCAAGATGGGAAACGACATGACCACTACCTCCTCAGAGATGGTTTTATGATGATTCATGACAGACTTTGTGTCACTAGGCAATAGCGACATAAGGTCATGGTAGAAATCCATGTGCCACCATATGCAGGGCATCTTGGAATTGATGCGATTTTGAAAGCGGTAGATACATTCTTTTATTGGCCTACTTTGAGGAGAGATGTGGATGCCTTTGTGAGAGCATGCTTGATTTGCCAAAAGGTTAAGTTTGACATGAAAAAGGCACCAGGGTTATTACAGCTACTATCAATTCTAGATAAGCCATGGGAAAGCATTGCTATGGATTTTATCTTTGATCTTCCAAGAACGTTGACATGGAATGATGGTATATGGACCATTATTTGCAGGTTCACCAAGCATGCCCAATCTTTGATCTTCCAAGAACACCGACATGGAATGATGGTATATGGATCATTATTTGCAGGTTCACCAAGCATGCCCATTTTATTTCTTTCAGGAAGAAGATAAAATCTGACCAAATGGAACGGTTATTCATGTACAATATGTTTAAGTACCATGGTATGCCCCAATCAATTGTCAGTGATCATGCTCCTCGTAGGACAAGCTTGTTTTGGAGAGGATTGTTTAGAACATGGGCACTACACTCAAGTTCTCCTCTTTGTTTCATCCACAAACTGATGGATAGTCAGAAGAGGCTAATTCTACTATATTGGATCTGCTAAAATGCTATGTTTCAGTAAGGGCAAGTGGGAACAGTATTTGCTTATGCTTGAGTATGCGTACAACAATACAATGCATTTGTCCACAAGTAATGTACCTTTTGAAACCGTTGAAGGTGGCAAAAAGTTTCCTCCCATTTTTCTTACAAAGGACAAGATCTTTGAGGCAAATCGATATGTTGAGAATATGGATGAGCTAATACCCTTAGGAGGTTTGGGGACACGAAGGGACCAATGTGCAGGTGATCCGGTGCATTTTCAGGGCAAAGAACAGAGAATCCATCGTCCTACTAGATTCTTGCCGGGTTTTGTAAAGTGTCCATATGGGTTGACAAAGTCACTTATTGCATGGGATTTTGTCTGTGAAGCATCAAAGTACAGTTCTGCTGCCAAAATCGGGCTAGAATAGGTCATTTTCAGCCCAGATTATGCGGGATAGCTTGTAGGAAATCACATGTTTTATTCCCTCTTTGAATACAATAAAGGAAGATCGAAAGGGGCACCAGTCTTTGGGGCCAACAGGTTGTCAATGTATGCTTGAAGCGCTTTAGCTTCCAAACCATGTGTGTTTGAAGTGTCCATTCCCATTACATGTTCTACTTGCAAAGTTTCTCTATGTCCTAAATTCTCAAGTAAAGTTTTGGGCAAAAGTAAAAAAATACTACCCTACGGGCTGCTTTCAACCTCCCCATATATCTAAGCTAAGAAGCTAGTTTTGAACTTTTTTTTGCCCACCTTGATGTGAATATTTTCAATTAAGCTAGTAGCTTGAACCACCCTATGGTCAACCATTTTGACCTTGAATGGTGCTGGTTTCAAATCATTGATTCCTAGGTTTTTTCTTAAATGTTCTCCAATATATTGACACCAGCTCCCCCATCTAGAATCACACCTAATAGTGGTTCCCACTGCTTTTTTAACTTATATTCAACTTGAATTACTGAAACCTCATCATCTCTAATGGCCGTCAGGTCTACTGCTCTTACTTCAGGGCCTCTGCTTTTCTCTTTTGTCTGATAAATTTTTAAGCCTCTAATAATGTGCGTTTGATGTCATCGAGCTCCACCATCAACTTGTGGATGTGTTCTTAGACATTCACATAAATTTTATCTTGTTCATTCCTAGAGTTGCAATTTGAACTAGAAGATAACTCAGTTTTCTTCCCTTCTTGCTGCTGGTTGAACCTATGATGAATTCCCTAGCCGTTCCTCATCAGTTTAGTGGCTCTAACCTTGGTCAAGTCTGATTTAGCTTGTCGTACTTCATTAACTAGACTCTGTACTGCAACAATCATTGATTGATTTGGTCCAAATGCTACCTTTTCATTATGATGCTCTTGCACCTCTGAAGGATGAGATGGTGGATTTTGAGTCTTGCGAGCCTCAAAACATTATGGCTGCTTTGGAATTTTCTTGGCAAGATTTTCAATGATCTTTGCTACAAGCTCACATTGTTCCTGCCAATAATCCAGAACCTTCTCCTTGCCCTTCGCCTTCAATATTGCTCTCTGTTGCTTCCACTTATTGGTTTCAAAAGTTTGCCTTTTCTCATTTTCATTTGAAATCTCTTCAATGACAACACCCTTGATTTTGGTCACAACCGTGACTGGCACTGGCTTTGGTGCCTTTTCTTCAAGTGCCTCTTGCTTAGCATCATCTTGGCACTGGGTTGCAAAGTGACCATACTTCTTGCACGTATAGAAATTCAAGATTTTCTTTTGCAATGTCTCCTCTGTCCTTACCCCGAACAATAGTAGGACCAGTACCTGTGTTGCTTTTTTCTACCTCAAGGTTTGTTAGCTCAATCATTGGCAGATCCTAATTTCCCTTTTTAAAGTGATGAATTTTGATACCGCAATTTTTCTAGACATGTCCATAGGCCTTGCAGTAGGTACAATGTGAACACTCCTCAGACCTATGATCTTTTGACCTACACTTTGAGCAGCAAATTTTCATCTTCTTAACTGCAGGTCTTGTCTTGGCTATTTCAACAATTTGTTTTGACATTTCCCCCAGGTTTTGGTCCATGATCCCTTTTTCTTTCCTTTGCCTTTGTCATCGGACTCACTCTTAGATGAGCTATAATTGGTATTGGATTTTGAATCTTCAGTCTTTGACTCACTATCATTATATTGCTCTTCTTGTGACCTTTCTCTTTCTTGGCCAGTTGCTCTACTTTCAGTGCCCTTTGCACCAAATCATTGAACTTCTTGGTATGTGTTGGTATTTCCTATTCCTGTAGTTTTTTTCTTCTAAAACCATTCAAAAACTAGACTCTCATTTGTTTCTCTGAAGAAGGCTCTTGCAGCTGTCTGGTATATTTTGGTAGCTCCTCACTCAAAACTTGCCTTGTTTGATTTTGTCTAGCTTGCACGGGATTTCCTCATCTCCCCTATTTCTATATATTCCAATTGGAAAGCCTAAAGGAGCTTGTTGTATGACCTAATCTGGTAGGGTGGGTAATTGTAGTACCATTTCTTGGTGGCCTCTTTCAGCATCCTGAGAAAATATTCCCCACACACCTTCATCAATATCCTTGAGTTTTACATATTGCTAAAATGCTTGAATGTGGACATCGGGGTCATACTTCTTACCTCCTTCGAAAAATGGAAATGAAATTTTTACATTAGTGGAATGCTCTGTGAAGTGGTTTCTTATATTTGGATCTCCTTTTACCGTAATGGTCTATGTCAACTTTCCAGTCATTTCCTTTTTCAATCTCAGTCAATGTGTCATTTTCCCTCTTCTTTGTTGGTTTCGGTCTTGATTGTTGGTGACTTCTTTTGCTTCCCTCACTTTCTTCAATATGTTTTCAACTGCGTTGAGATCCATGTGATTGGTTATATTATTGTTCTTGCTTTGCTGCCATGGTCCGGGTCATCCAAAATTTTGATAGATGGACTTCTACCTTGTGCAACTCTTCATGATTGATGTTTGATGAATCTAACACCAACTACGAGGTAGTTTGTTTGTCAAGAGCAAGCTAGCCCAAGCCACTGTGATTGCCAAAATGGAATGAGTTGAAGACTTTCAAAAAACTATCCTAGATTGGTAGTTAGATTTAGTTTAGATCAATATGAGAATTCAGATCAGCAGAAAACACTAGACATGAAATATAAGACCAACTGGAACTGACATTGAACACTAAATGGAAATAAGAATGAACATTGGAACTCGGAACTAAAACTGGAATGTAGTATTTAGATCACTAGACAAGTACAACAATGAGTCAAGTATGCTGTGAGTTTGATTAGGATTACAAGAGCATAAGAGATACAAGATAGAAGGGAACTAGGAAACTAGGGATCAAGAATTAGTAGGAGATCCCAAAAATGAAGTAGTGAGCCATATTTACAGCCTTTCAACTAGCTCTCTGATCAACTGTACACTATACTTGTTACGGAAATAGCTATTCCTAGAAGTTACCAGTCAAGTGCATGCTTGTTCCAATTGAGTGCATGGTCTACAATTCTCATCACACATGTTGGCTTCATGTGCCAACAACTCGTCCACCATATCGAACATGTGCTCATCCTCAAAATGGAAGTGCCCATGAGACATGTGTGGAGGAGTTGCCAAAGTAGAGTCAGTGCCGTAGTCAATCACAACATGTCATGCCTTCCCTCAGTAGATCTTGTCGTTGTCTTTCAGCCTTGCATGCCTCCCTACCAGCACCAACACAAACAAATGGGGGGTAACCTCAAGCAATGTGGGATTATACTCCCATCTACTCGAGCGCTTTTTTTAGGGATCCAAAACGACAACACACCTCAAGCAAGGGATTACTCTTTTGCACTTTGAGAGAGAGAGAGAGAGAGAGAGAGAGAGAGAGAGAGAGAGAGAGAGAGAGAGAGAGAGAGAGAGAGAGAGAGAGAGAGAGAGAGAGAGAGAGAGAGAGAGAGAGCGAGAGAGAGAGAGAGAGAGAGAGAGAGAGAGAGAGAGAGAGAGAGAGAGAGAGAGAGAGAGAGAGAGAGATTTTATTATCATCCTTGAAAGGTTAAATATGACCTATGGGACCAAAGTTACCTGTGATGTAGTATGTGGGATGCTCCAAAATTGTGCTGATGAGAGTCACAATGGAGATCCAACACTATGGCTAGGAGAGGAAAGTGTGTAGGTCTAAGTCATGGCTAAAAATGTGAGGGAAGCAAGTTTGGATGTGATCAAAAGTTGAGCGCTCTAGTAGTGTGTGGTACTCTGACTCTCGAACTTGTAGGGAGCATAATGTGCACACTCGATTTGACTCTTTTCCATTGCCCCAACACCCTATCTTGCATCGAAGGGAGTGGGAACTAAGCCGAATGGCTTCGATAATGTGTATTGTTGACAAGGGGATAGGATCAAGCATATAAGAATGAGTACGGTTTCCTCTTTCAGCACAAAGAATATGGTTTTGTAGTTGAGGGCAATATGGGTGTTGTAGTGTATGAAGCGTGACCCATTAGATTGCTCCCAAGGTGTAATAGATTGGCCTTGTAGAAAAGCTTCATTCACTAGGAGTCAATTGAGGCATCATGTAGCAAGTGTAGTGCGTCCCCTCTCCCAACCCACTTCTTCATGTCTTGCATCCATCCCGTGCTCAAGATCTTGCTTTTATGCGTCTTTTGAACTGTTTTACTTGCTTCCCATGCAATTGTAGAGAAGAAGGATAAAAGAGAAAGAGAGAGAGAGAGAGAGAGAGAGAGAGAGAGAGAGAGAGAGAGAGAGAGAGAGAGAGAGAGAGAGAGAGAGAGAGAGAGAGAGAGAGGGAGGGATAGGAAAGAGTGAGAGAGATAGAGAAAGGGGAAGGAAGAGAGAGAGAGAGAGAGAGAGAGAGAGAGAGAGAAGAGAGAGATGGAATCAAGGAGAGAGAGATATAGAAAGAGAAGGATAGGGAAAGAGATAGAGAGAGATAGGGAAGAGGGAAGAGAGATAGAGAGAGAGATAGAGAAAGATATAGAGAAAGAGAGGGGGGAAGAGGGAAGAGAGAGATAGGGAAGAGGGAAGAGAGATAAAGAGAGAGATAGAGAAAGATGTAAAGAAAGAGAGAGACACACACACACACACAGAAAGAGGGGGAGAGAGAAGATGCTCATTTGAGGGTGGCCCAAATGAGCATCGTTATTTTTGAAAAGCCGTATGGCAGTAGTGTGCACAATAATAGGCACGGTAATAGTATTGGATATATTTTTGCGACTATTACCATGCTTAGATAAACCATTATCGTGTACATTATGCTATTATTATCGCATACGCACAATTTTCTCTTTGTTTTTTCCTTTGTTGAACTGCAAAAATGCTAGCGGTTTTGGACTTAGGCTCTTATAGTGTCATGACTAGCAAGCTCATTATGAATAATATTACTCGTCTAAAAGATTTGCACCGTCATATGAAATTCTTGGATCTTCTTTTCTTGGCCCTCACTTGCTGACGTAAGCTTCTCTACAAAAATGGTCAGATATGTGAGCTCAGCCATGTTCTTGGTGTTTGCCTCTTGTAGGTTGTTGACTTTTTCTTGAGATTTCTCATGAAGAGCATTGAAGTCTTGAAAAAATGCATCTACCACTTCTAACCTCTTGGTTAAGTTCTAGTTTGAGATCTCCACCTTCTTGATTTTGCTTTCTCAAGCATATACTTTGTCCTTCATCTTTTCATAGTGGGCAGATTGTGTACACTCTTCAACATCAGGCTGCTGAGATGTGCTTATCTCTTTGACCTCTATATTCTCTTCCACTTTTTGGTTATCTACCTTTGGAACTTCTTTGACTTATTTCTTGTGTTTTGTGTCTACCTCTTTAGACTTCTGTTATGGAGCTTTACCTTCTTTGCTAGCTTCTAAATTGGTAGGTACTTTCTCCTCTTCCTTCTCTTTAACTTATGTAGATCTTGGCACATCTCTCTTCGTGTGGTTGGAAGCTCTTGGGCAGCTTCTTCTTGCACGTCCTCTTGGGATTTTTCTTGGATGGGAGAGAGAGGGTTTGTTGTAGTTTGTGGAACTAGAACAACCATGCATGTGTCCTCACCTTCAATCTTGCTTTTGATTTCTTCAATCGCAGCTTCACTCTCCATTATTTCTCTTAGGCTTCTTGGCCATCAATGAACTCTAAGTCTACATGAGGATCCTCACCCCAATGGTACATAGGGTTCTTGGTTCAAAGCTTGCGAGGGTTTAGTTAGCAGAACTCTTTGAAGTCACCCTATAGGACTCTTCTTACTCAAAATATTCTTTCTTTCTTTCTAATTTGGTAGATCTTTGTGTTGGT
Organism: Adiantum capillus-veneris; assembly: GCF_014529385.1. Taxonomy (NCBI): domain Eukaryota; kingdom Viridiplantae; phylum Streptophyta; class Polypodiopsida; order Polypodiales; family Pteridaceae; genus Adiantum; species Adiantum capillus-veneris. The sequence goes on along the minus strand of NC_140960.1, from coordinate 18,347,971 downwards.
TCTTTAATAATTATGGGCAACATTACTTTAAATCTCTTTGAAATCCTTTTCCCTACTTTTTTTTTACCCTTGGCAACTTGTCACCTATCGTATTTAGTGTTCAATGGTTTAAGAGCTCTTTTATGGTTGGTCTTCTAGTTTTTATTCTTCCATTGGGCCTTCGTCAATCTCTTTATTCTTATCTTCTAATGGTTGCACTAACTTCCTTTTTTATCTTTTGCAGCTTCTTGTTCCTCCTTCTCTCACTCTTCATTCTCTACTCCTGCTATCAGCCAAGCATTTTGATTTGAAGCAGGAGGTTGGTTTTCAGCCATCCCTATTGCATGGTAGGATATTCACGTGAGCAACCTTGGAGCTCCTAAGTAAGTGATGCCACTTGAGTTTTTTGTGCTCTTTAGGGTGTCAGGTAAATACGATTCATGGTCTATTGGCATCAATAGCTTTGTCTTCAAGGAGGTGTTGAAGCTGGATTCCATTGGATGATTTGGGCATGTGTATTTGGGTGGTCTCTTTGTTGAGAAAGTGAAATGTGGTGGAAGAGATGAGTTGGATCTTCTAGAGGCTTATGAATCATATCCTAGAAAGTTTTCCACGGTAGTGTGAAAATTTTTGTGTTTATTTTCTCTTTTGCTCTTATGGATTCCCCTTCACATGGAAATTTTAATGCCTCTACTACTATGTCTTTTGTGATGCTGACCTCTATGGCTTGGTTGGTGGAAACTCTAATCTTGGTGGTGCCATCCTCTTAGATAGAGCTAAACAACTCATTAGATTTGTGTAGGCCAACTTTGTAGGCCTTCATTTGATAGAAGTGTAATAGACTTGGCTTTTGACATGATTTTGTCACTTCTAGAGTCTGGGCCACATCATATATTTCTTTCAAAAGAATCGTCAAATCGACTTACTGGCTATTTGCACTTCTAAACATAACATGGAAGATGCACACATTATGCTTTTCCAGTTGGGACTCTTCATCATATGTCTTCTTGGACACTCTCATAAATTCTTCTTCTAGCTAATGTGGTAGTTCTTGTAGATTTTTCTTCAGTCTTTTTCCTGGTTACGACTGACAAGCTTTGCATTGATCTTGGAATCAATATAGTGGCTTGCACATTATGGTTGCACATGAGTGAATTCCGGTCACAATTACACACACACCAATTATTTGGCCACTCCATCATCATAACTAGTCATTATCCATTCACACATTGGCTTGTCCATGCCATTGCTTAGCCTACACACCTAATTTTAGGCCAAAGAATTATGAAATTAATATGTCAATTTCACATTGCAATGGTCAAATTGCATAGTTGATTAAGCATAAGCAAATGCAAGCATGCTCAAATATTATACCTGATTCACTTAATCAAAGCAATGCACACACTTCCCAAATTAAGCACAAAAACTCAAATTTGGCTCAATTGGCAATCCAATCAGGCCTATCCCTAATGCTTGCACACACATTTCACGCCCCAATCGACCATCAATCATTGAATCAAGTGGTCTTCAATTGGGCCTACACACTCAAATTTTGCCTTTTTTTTTGGCAATTAGGCATATCCAATGATTGCGATTGCCTAATTAACACATAAATTACATGATTGCACATTTACATATCAACATTTTTTTGCAATTTCTATGCATACACACACTCAAGATTAGGTGCACACACTTGAATTTCATTACAGTTTTTTCTCTTTTTGGTGCACTACACACACAATGTTCTTTATGCACACGCAAGAATTTTTTATGAGAATTAGGAATTATATTGTTACACACAAGGTTCATTAGTAAAAATTGACCAGCAATTTCATTCCAAATGAATCAAATCAAGTGCAAAGTGTACATGTCAATTGATTTACACACCTAGTTTTAGCAAGTGATTAGCACACATTGAACCAAATTAATCAATCAAGAATTGAAATGAGCAAGTGAGTGCACTTACATCGTAATCACACTCCAAGCTATTCCATTGCTTTACACAAAAACGTATCATTGCACACATATGTTTGCACCACCAAATCAGCTCACAAATTGACCAATGTAGGTCAAAAATTAAACACTCAAATCATCAAATTAGGCACAAATTAGCACAATTAACATGATTAGAGTGATGATTCCACTTGTTATATGGGGAATAAACATACATTACACATCAAAGGTTAGTGGTTAGGTTAGAAAAATTAGTCAAATGTTAGTAGAAATTAGTGATTGTTAGCATGGAACTAGTCAAAGTTAGCATAGAAATGAAGCAAAATTAGTGAGGATTAGTATGAAATTAGTGAAATTGGGGGTAAAATTAGGGGTTTGGGGTATTCATAACTCAAAAATTAGTTTCCAATTACTTGACCACATAATCAAATTAAACTAAAATTGAATTACACACACCCAGAACCGATGAAATCGGTAGTGAATTTACTCTTATCAAAGCATCCTCTACTCCTCTAGCTTAGGCAACCGCTCCTCGACAATGGTGCCAAATGTACAACGTAATTGTAGCATAGGCCAACTCCAACAAAATCATCAATCCACAGAGCTCATCACCCGGCTAGGGCATGGAAACATCACACAATGAAGTGCGAGAGCGTCATCGGACACAATGAATAAGAAGATTAAAGAGAAAGCTTCTCCAATGCAAGTAGAAATTAGCCATGGCAAGGATAACTCTTGTAATGTAAATGGCCTATGAACTTTGAGAGTAGCGGAATTAGGAAATTAGGTGAAGCATTTTTGAGAGATTACTTTGTGAGCATAGCGGGTGAACTTAATTGATGGTAGCAACATAAACATGGTACTTAGTTAACTTGGCATGAACAATACTTTTGCAAGAGAGAGAGTCTAGAGAACATGACAATAGTTGAGGACCGGATTCATATGGAGCCAATCCCCCGTCCAATAGGCATTTGCATTATATTTTCTCCCATCTTAAGAGAGACTTGGTACAATACAATCTTTGTGTTCCTTGTTGTGACCTACGTGATGCAATGAAGATGGAAAGCTTCATGCATCACAAACATAAAATAAACTTGTAGAAATCATTAACTATCCCAAGCCTCAGTCCCAAGCCTCAGTCCCAAGGCCTCAAACACCTTCGAAGGTGAAGAGAGCTATCGGGGAATGAGGGTAGGGAAGAGCAAGAAGAAACATTCCATAGGAGAAAGAAATAGTTCGTCACTTATCATTACTCTTCTTTCTAGCATACATAATAGCATAGTAATGGAGATGGAGAAGATGGAAAGCTTAAGTATTGAAGCATGGCTCTTGGTTGGATTTGCATTCCATAGCCAAGAGTGTTCATGTAGGCTTTCACTTCTCACAAGCTTGGAGAAGAAGGTGGTGTTCCTCAACTTTCAGCAAGTGAGAATGCCCTTCCAAATGAGTGTGTGTGTGGAATATATCCCCCTACCACCCCCCCTCCTTGATTTGGGCGAGTGGTAGCTTGTTCACATGCTTCAATCTCATTGGACCCCTCTCCCCCCTAGCCAATCACATGCAGTATGCAGTCAAGTACATGGGTAGTCTTTTGACAAGTATTCTCCTTACCCCTTAGAGAGAGAGAGAGAGAGAGAGAGAGAGAGAGAGAGAGAGAGAGAGAGAGCTTAAAAATATCTAGGTATTTGTTGGATGGAAGTAGAAGCTCATTGGACCCTCTTTAGACCAACCAATAGCATTCAAGCACCCCATGTGGTTAAGCTTAGTGAGAGTCTGACATGTGTCCCATGTGCCCTTTTAGAAAAGGGGTGTCCCTTGGGTGAGTGGAAGGTTAGGTGAAAGATTCCCCTAACTTTGGGACTTTTATGCATAAGAAGCTTCTCAAGCAATTTCCTCATTAAATGTGTAGGGTCTCTTTTTGACTCAAGCATCTTACCCCCCATGCATAGGAAGCTTCTCAAGAAACTTTCTCATTAAGTGTGTAGGGTCTCTTTTTTACTCAAGCATCTTACCCCCCATGCATAGGAAGCTTCTCAAGCAACTTCCTCATTAAGTGTGTAGGGTCTCTTTTTGACTCAAGCATCTTACCCCTCATGCATACATTAAGTATGACAAGTACCTCAAGTACCTTAGTCATCAAGCATGACAAGCACCTTAGGTGGAGTTCCCACCTCAACCTCATCCCTAGCTTGCCTAAGGTCAAAGGCAATTTTAGATTGGGTTCCCACCTCAAGCACAGCCCTAGCTTGCTTAAGGTCAAAGAAAAGTTTAGGCCGGGTTCCCACCTCAAGCATAGCCCTAGCTTGCTTAAGGTCAAAGGACTTTTAACACTAACCATTGGAGGTCTTTAATGAAGCTAATCCTAAGGTCTTTTAAGGTCCATTAGTTAACCTTGATCTTTGACAGACCATCTCTCATTTGGGCCCATTTACATTGGCCCCGTGTTGAGATAGATCCGTAAGCACACGTTTATATTCTAGCCCTTGTTCCCGTTTATTATCCCACATTAAATGATCAGTTTAATATGAGAAAATCATTTGGGTTGGTTAGATATTAGATATTTAATGACATTACCTCTCTCTTGAAATCATAGTCGTCCTCGACTATGAGGTAAAAGAGATAAAGTCTTAGCGGGTAGAGGATCCCTTGTTACCCTACAACATCATTCCAAGATGGATGACTAATCCATTTGGTGCTTGGGAGATATAGCTACCATAAGCATGTCTGCTCTTTAATCCATTTCATCTTCCCAAGTAGAGTGACAAATTTTACATGGTGTTTGAGAGACGTCGTCATCCCAAACATGATTCTTAGTATGCATATTACTTAAATTTGTGCACAATAAAGAGAAAATTAGTCTTATAAGACAAAACATTGATCATTAAAAGAAACATGTACATTTGCTTACTCTAATGTAGCATTGTAAGCATTGACAAGGTTCATACTATCCTTAAGCTAGATTCCTTGCATCCATCTAGCATCTTCAAAAGGATAAAACATTGATCATTAAAAGAAACATGTACATTTGCTTACTCTAATGTAGAATTGTAAACGTTGACAAGGTTCATACTATCCTTAAGCTGGATTCCTTGCATCCATCTAGCATCTTCAAAAGGATAATTTTTGAACTTAATAAGATACTGTCGAATAATCTTACCATGTCGTAGTACCTTGTCTTCATGCCGAAGGATAGCTTTGAGTTGTAATACCTCTTCTTGATCTTTGATTTTGGGAGGGTCTTTAATAATTGGTTCATTTGGAGGTTCTCCTTTGTAGGGCTTGAGTAGGCTCACATGAAAAGCATTGTGTATGAGCCAATGGTTAGGCAACTTGAGTTGATAAGCCACCTCATTGATTGTCTTCAAAATTTGGAAAGGACCATAGTATCTTTTTGCTAGTTTAGCATAATACTTTTGATAGCCCGTAGGATTTTTACCCGTCATTTGCCTCAATTGAGCCTTAGGAAACTTAAGTGAGACTCAATCATTTTCTTTGAACATTAAGGCCCTTTTGTGCTTGTCAGCAGGCAGTTTTTTGCCTTAGTTGGGAGATGGATATAGCCTCCTTAATCTTTTGAAAAGATGCTTGCAGGTCACGGCTATAATCATTGGCAGCGAAGATCTTCCCACGTACTTTAAGTAGCAAGGGACTTTTAGGTCTTCCCTCTATGATTTCAAAAGGTGCTTTTCCCATAGAAGTATGGATAGTATTATTATACGCATACTCTACAAGAGGTAAGTACTTTTCCCATTGTGAGCTTGATCTACTTCTTTAACATAGGTTTTTAGTAGATCAAGAATCGTAAGATTGGCTATCTCACTTTGGCCATCCATTTGTGGGTGATAGGCCGAAGAGAAATTCAATCTTGTACCTAGATTTTCAAAGAGACCTTTCCAAAAATTACTGGTCATTCTAGGATCTCTATCTAACACGATGGATGTTGGCAATCCATGGTGTTTGAAAATATGTGATATGAAGAGAGTTGCCATTTGGTGTGCCTTAATAGTCTTCTTGACAGTGATAAAGTGTGCTTGCTTGCTAAACCTGTCGACTATTGTCCATATTCCCCAATTCCCATGGATAGATTTTGGTAATCCAAAGATAAAAATCCATGGATATACTCTCCCATGGTGAATTAGGAATTGGCAATGGCTGGAGTAATCCAGGTTGCTTCCCTCTATCATACTTGGTCTTTTGGCATACTACACATTTTGAAACATACTCTTGTATGTCCACTTTCATGTTAGGCCAATAAAAGTACGTCTCTACTCCTCAAAGATTAGGTTGAATGCCTCTATGCCCCGCATTGGGAGGAGCATGGGATTCATGCATGACTTTCTCATGAAGGGAGTGGGTAACACATAGCCTATTGCCATGGAGAAAATAACTATCCTGCAAGGTAAATGGTTCCTCTTTCTTTGCCAAAGCAAGGGATGACATTATGTCTTTAAAGTCAGGGTCAGTAGCATACTCATCTATCATAGAAGATAGATCATTGTGAGTTGCTATTGACACATGATTAACTTTTGGTCATCGTGAAAGTGCATCAGCCACTTGATTGTGCTTACCAGCAATGTGAGCAATGTGGAAATTAAATTGTGAAAAAAAAATTTCCCACCTCATTTGTTTGTCGAAAAGATTTGTTTGTGTCATGAAGTACTTGAGACTTTGATGGTCTGTTCGTAAGATGAATGGAGTCCCCAATAGATAGTGCTTCCATGTGTCTAGGGCATGTAGAACAGCTAAGAGCTCTGTCTTAAAAATGCCTAGGACTCGTTCATCCGTGTTGAGCCTTCGGCTCTCATATGCTATGGCATGCCCTTCTTGAAGCAAGACTGCTCCAAGGCAATCACCACAAGCATCACATTGGACCTCAAATGGCTTTGAGAGATCCGGAAGCATAAGGACTGGTTGGGAGATAAGCTTGTCTTTGAGCTTGTCAAAAGCACTTTTCTCCTTGCAGTAATAGGCTACTTAAGGACCTCTCTTCTTAAGCAAGAAAAGAGAAACCATGCTCTGATATCAATGTAATGTAAATGGGCTATGAACTTTGAGAGTAGCGGAATTAGGAAATTAGGTGAATCATTTTTGAGAGATTTCTTTGTGAGCATAGCGGGTGAACTTTATTGATGGTAGCAACATAAAAAAGGTACTTAGTTAACTTGGCATGAACAATACTTTTGCAAGAGAGAGAGTAGAGAACATGACAGTAGTTGAGGACCGGATTCATATGGAGCCGGTCCCCCATCAAGAGAGACTTGGTACAATACAATCTTTGTGTTCCTTGTGATTTACGTGATGCAATGAAGATGGAAAGCGCCATGCATCACAAGCATAACATAGACTTGTAAAAGCATTAACTATCCCAAGCCTCTGTCCCAAGGCCTCAAACACCTTTGAAGGTGGAGAGAGCTACCGGGGAATGAGGGTAGGTAAGAGGAAGAAGAAACATTCCATAGGAGAAAGAAATAGTTCCTCACCTATCATTACTCTTTTTGCTAGCATACATAATAGCATAGCAATGGAGATGGAGAAGATGGCAAGCTTAAGCATTGCAACATGGCTCCTGGTTGGATTTGCATTCCATAGCCAAGAGTGTTGATGTAGGCTCTCACTTCTCACAAGCTTGGAGAAGAAGGTGGTGTTCCTCAACTTTCACCAAGTGAGAATGCCCTTCCAAATGAGTGTGTGTGTGGAGTATATCCCCCTAGAACCCCCCCTCCTTGCTTTGGGTGAGTGGTAGCTTTTCCACATGCTTCAATCTCATTGGACCCCTCTCCCCCCTAGCCAATCACATGAAGCATGCGGTCAAGTACATGGATAGTCTTTTGACAAGTGTCCTCCTTACCCCTTAGAGAGAGAGAGAGAGAGAGAGAGAGAGAGAGAGAGAGAGAGAGAGCTTGAAAATATCTAGATATTTGTTTGCTAGAAGTAGAAGCTCATTGGACCCCTCTTTAGCCCAAACAATAGCATTCAAGCACCCCATGTGGTTAAGCTTAGTGAGAGTCTGACATGTGTCCCATGTGCCCTTTTAGAAAAGGGGTGTCCCTTGGGTAAGTGGAAGGTTAGGTGAAATATTCTCCTAACTTTGGGACTTTTATACATAGGAAGCTTCTCAAGAAACTTCCTCATTAAGTGTGTAGGGTCTCCTTTTGACTCAAGCATGTGTCTGCTTGGTTAATTACCATATTCCCAATACAAGTCATTTCAATGGGTACATACAAAAAGCAACTGGACCTGGGGAATATTGTAAGATTGGAGATAAGAGCCTTACATGCCATTTTTGTAAGGCAATTGCTTTTTGTATTGCAACATGTGATTGTGTAGTATACTATGTCATGCCATCCGATGAGACTGCCACTAGAGTCATGATTCATCGTGTCACACATCGACACGATGTGCGCAGCGGCACATCCAAAACACTAACGGACAACACCAAGCTGATGGTGCAAAGGATTTTGACTGTTGACCCACACACATGAGCCAGGAAGGTTCAAATGTGTTTGGCAAAAGAAATTATAAGTACAACACTTCTTCGCAACAACACCAACGAAGGTATTTTAGGCGAGCAACAACTATTTGCAATCGTTGAGGAGTTGGGCCCGTTGGTGCAAGATAACTGGTATGAGCATTTAGTAGATTCTTATTTCGATGCAAAACTCTCTGCTAAATTATTTTTTAATCTAAACACTTTTAACATTGACAGGTTTCGGAGGTCAGTATCTATTTTACGTAGAGGGGTTGACAAAGAATCTTTTGGCATTGATGCACTCCTAAAACTGAAGCGAGACTGCACATATGAGTTTTTTCATGGAAGCCGGTTTCCTGGTCAAGGTATGGAGGGGGAGAAATGTTATGTCTTCAAAATGTCCACAATTGGTCCGGCATCCGGTGTGGACCTGATCAACCGAATGAGACAAGACCGGGATGGTGATCTTCGACGTGCGTGGATCCAATTTGATCACACGAGACGTGTTAACAATTGGGTGACTATGGTTGTCATGTCTATGATCCAAGGTACATGGCCTATCTTAAGAGCTTTGTGGATTTCCATTTACTCTCTCTAAAACAATTTGTTTGCAGTGAAGGAGTACGAGCGGAAGTGTGACGCGAGAGAGAGTGCGAGAAGAAGAGCACGACGATATGGTGAACTCGCTCTACTGTAATGTGTAGAGCATAGTGAGTTCTTATTAGGTTTTTACAAAAGAATATGTGTACATACCTGGCGGCCCGCCCACTTACCTGGGCGACCACATTGGGCCTTATACCTCAACAACCTCCCACTTAAAGTCCAATGTGGTACTTTAAGTGTGAGAGAAGCTACTATACAAGCTAATATACAAGAGATGTAGAGAAGTGATGTACTACCCTACACCTAACTGCTTGCGAAAATGCGCAAAGCTCTCTGAGGGAAGTCCTTTTGTAAGTAGATCAGCAGGATTTTCTGTGGTGTGAACTTTGACAAGCTGAAGTTGCTTATCCTCGAGCATTTCCCTGATGAAATGATTCTTCACATCCACATGCTTTGTCTTTGAGTGATAAACTGGATTGCGAGCCAATTGTATAGCACTTTGACTATCACAATATAACACAGGAATCTCTTCTTTGATTCCCAAATCTGTTACTAGTCGATTAAGCCAAATTGATTCTTTGCATGCCTCTGATGCTGCAACATATTCAGCCTCTGTAGTAGACTGAGTAACACAATCTTGTAATCTAGAACGCCATGATACTGCTCCACCAGCCAATGTCAAGACATACCCTGACGTAGACCTTCGGCTGTCTAAGTCACCTACATAATATGAGTCTGTAAAACCCTTTACACTTAGCTCCTGACTCCCATAGCATATACGCATACTCTTTGTAGCTTTCAGGTATCTCAATATTCCTTTCACTGCCTCCCAATGTTTCTTGCCTGGGTTTGACATGTATCGACTTACTACTCCCACTGCAAATGCAATGTCTGGGCGAGTAGCAATCATTTCATACATCAAACTACCCATTGCAGACGCATATGGAATCTTATCCATTTCAGCCTGTTCTTCCTCAGACACAGGAAAATCTTGTTTGCTAAGTTTCACATATGGTGGCAATGGAACACTCAGTGCCTTTCCCTTCTCCATATTGAAACGTTGCAAAACCTTGTCAATATACTCTGTTTGAGATAACCAAATCAACTTCTTTGATCTGTCTCTCTCAATGCGCATACCAAGTATATGACTTGCCTCACCCATGTCTTTCATTTCAAACGATTTTGCCATCTTTGACTTCAAAGCTGAAATTTCTTCCAAGTGCTTGCCAGCAATCAACATGTCATCCACATACAAAATAAGGATCATCCAACTACCATCCTTAGCCTTCTTTGTATATAGACAATGATCGAACTCACTACATTTGTAGCCTTGAGAAAGCATAAACTTGTGGAATTTATGGTACCCTGCCCTCGGTGATTGTTTTAAGCCATAAAGAATCTTTAACAACTGGCATACCCAATCTTCCTTGCCTTTCTCAACAAACCCTTCTGGCTGCTGCATGTAAATTTCCACATCTAAATCACCATGCAAGAATGCTGTCTTGACATCCATTTGGTGCAACACCAAATCTAATATGGAAACCAATGCAAGAAAGCATCTCAATGTAGTCATCTTGACCACCAGAGAGAAGACTTCATCAAAGTCAATGCCTTGTTCTTGCTTAAAGCCCTTGGCAACGAGCCTTGCTTTGTACTTTGGTTGACTATCATGAGCGGTGATCTTATACCTGTAAACCCATTTACAAGGTAGAGCCTTTTTGCCCTGTGGTAATTTAACTAGCTTCCATGTCTTGTTTTTATGCAGAGCTGTCATCTCTGACTGCATGGACAATTGCCAATTCTCGGAGTCCTTCATTTGCACTGCTTCCTTGTAACATGAAGGCTCATTGCAATCAGTCAACATGACATAGTTCATAGATGGAACAAACCTATCAAGAGGTCGCGTGACACGTCCAGATCTACGCACAATAGGTGGCTCAGGCTCAGCCACAACCTGTGGTTCCACTCTATCCTATCCTTGCTTCTCTTGAGCCCTGACATTTTGTCTTGCACGTGCAGGTCCATCTTCTTGGAAGACAACTCTTCTAATCTCCTCAACCCTCTCTGGTTTAGAATGATATTTGGATTCATTAAAGTGAACATCATTGTTGCGGACAACCTTTCTGGATTCGGGATCCCAAAGTCTGTACCCCATCTCACCAGAATTACCATAGCCTAGAAAGATGCACTTTCTACTCTTTGGCTCAAGTTTGTTCCGAAATTCCTTTGGAACGTGAGTATATGCCTCACAGCCAAAGACTCTGAGATGCTTGTATGAGGGCATTTTGCCTGACCATACCATCTCTGGCACTGAATCCTTCTGCAAAACCTTGCTAGGAGATCTATTTACAAGATGAACAGCTGTTGATACAGCTTCAGCCCAAAACCCATTTGGCAACTGTGCATTAGACAACATACTTCTGACCTTCTCTTGTATGGTCCTATTCATCCTCTCAGCAACACCATTTTGAGGAGGATTGTAAGGAGCAGTAAGTTCACATTTTATACCTTTTGACTCACAAAAGTCCTGAAAGGCCTTTGAAACATACTCTCCACTATTGTCAGTGCATAAGCATTTAAGCTTCTTGCCACTCTGATTCTCCACAAGTGTCACAAACGTTTCAAAAACACTAAACGCTTCATCCTTGTGCTTGAGAAAGTAAACCCATACTTTCCTCGAGTAATCATCTATAAATGTCATAAAGTAAGAAGCTCCCCCTAGAGATAGGTTAGGCATAGGTCCACACAAATCACTATGAACAAGTGCCAACTGTGTATCTCTTCTACTACTTCTATGCTTATGTGGCTGCTGTGTTTGCTTACCATACAGACAATGTTCACAGAATTCAAAATCATTAAATGAAAAGCCAGGCAAATAACCAGAACGAGACAAGATTTCCATTCCCTTCTTGGACATATGTCCTAACCGTCTATGCCACAAAGAAAAGTTCGGCTGCTCGGTTACATTGATTACATTTTTAGAGACATTTGATACATAAATCATGTAAAGTCCTCCAGACTTTACTCCATGTGCTACTGTCATAGAACCCTTGGATATCTTCCACATGTTCTGTCCAAAAGTGGTGACGTAGCCAGCATCATCAAGTAAACTTGTGCTGATCAAGCTCTTTGTAATTGCGGGAACATGTCTCACATTCTTCAGCGTGAAAGAAGAGCCATTCGGAAACTTCAATTGAACATCTCCAACACCTAAGATCTCACATGTCTGCCCATTACCTAGCCGAACATGATCTTTAGTGGTCACATAAGAGGTAAACCACTCCTTGTTTGGAGACACATGAAGTGATGCCCCTGAGTCTATAATCCAGTCACTCAGTGCATTTCCATCAGATGCTGTAAGAAGAGCTGAGTCCATTGTATTCTTCAAGAAGTAGATGTCTCCTGACACTAGACTGTCATCCTCTGCAACAGTGTTTGTCACATTTATTTCTTGAATCTTCACTGAGGACTTGTTCTTCTCACCATGGTCTTCAGCTTTCTCTTTGCCTTTTTCTGCTTTCCATTCTCTGCAGTCTCTTTTCATGTGACCCTTCTTGCCACAATGGTAGCATTCTATGTCACTCTTGCCTTTAGCACTACGGGACTTGCTACGAGACTGATTCCTGTTTCCACCTTTGTACTTTTCTTTGGTCCTTCCCCTGACAACCAAGGCTGTTCCTTTGCCTTTTTCCATTGTCTTTCTATTGGTTTCTTCAGTAAGTAGACTTCCTTCTACACCTGCTATGTTCAAACCATCTGGAGGTGCAGAATTACTCAAAGCTGTGCGAAAAGTGTCCCAACTTTCCGGCAATGTGATCAACAGGAACATAGCTCTAATAGGTTCATCAAACTTGACACCTTGAGCTGACAACTGACTATAGATGGTGTTGAATTCATTCTATGTCACTCTTGCGTTTAGCACTGCGGGACTTGCTATGAGACTGATTCCTCTTTCTACCTTTGCACTTTTCTTTGGTCCTTCCCCTGACAACTAAGGCTGTTCCTTTGCCTTTGTCCATTGTCTTTCTATTGGTTTCTTCAGTAAGCAGACTTCCTTCTACACCTGCTATGTTCAAACCATCTGGAGGTGCAGAATTACTCAAAGCTGTGCGAAAAGTGTCCCAACTTTCCGGCAATGTGATCAACAGGAACATAGCTCTAACAGGTTCATCAAACTTGACACCTTGAGCTGACAACTAACTATCGATTGTGTTGAATTCATTCAGATGATTGGACATAGGTGTCCCTTCTTTCATCTTCAAGTTAACAAGCTTCTTAAGCCAGTATACCTGTGAAGCTGCACTCTGCTTCTCATAAAGATCACTCAGCTTTAACCATGCTTGATAAGCCGACATCTCGTCTGCTACATTGAAGTAAACGCTTTCTGCCAAAGTCAGCATAATGGTAGAAAGTGCCAATTCATCCATTTCGCTCCATTCATCTTCGTCCATATCTTTTGGTTTTATCCCCTTGAGCTTTATAGGTTTTATCTACTTCTTTTGTACCAACACGTGCCAAATCTGCTTCTTCCACAATGGGAAATTGGTTCTATCCAGCTTCTTGATATTGTAAAGAGCAGTGTCCTGTGATCCAGCCATAGCTACGCTTCACAGTAGTTTACTTTCCTGGGAAAAATTCAGCAGAGTTTCCCCTGTAAACGGACCTCTGAACCAATATCAACCTGTCAAATGAACCAAGAAAGCTTCATATTCTGCAAAAATTTTGGCAGAGTCTCCTTTGTAAAATGGCTCTGGTGTACTAAAAAGAGACCAAAAAACAGCTCAAAAAACCACTGTCTCTCTAACACTGTAAGCTGTGGGTAAACCTGTCCTGCACTTGTACTGTCTTTGACTGTCCTATCACTGTCCTGTAAGCATAGACTGCGACAATGCCTCAACGGCAGTAAAGCAAATATGCAATCCCAACTGTCTAACTCACAGTCAATACATCCTAGCTGCCTATCTAAGGGTGCTTGAGGGATCGCTCCAAGACCTGTATCACCGAAAGGATCTCAAAATTCGAGAATCCCCCAGCTCAATAAAACCTCACTCGACCGTCAACAAAGGCTGCAGTAAATCTGACAGTACATAGACTTCCCACAAAGTCATACATCCACAAATTTCCCACTGTATGCTGTAACCGCTGCGGCGGTTGTTTGCTGCGTGACTCACAGCCAGCAAACCCTCAACAGACATACATCATCTCTCACAATACATCCCATGTGGAAGTACCTGCAATGTCAGGATGAACTATGGAATATCAAGCAGCAAACACAAGCTACCTGATGAACTAGTGGATGTCGCCTACAGTCTGTGTGTAGATGCGCCCGTGTCGTATGTGACACGCCTCCAAGAACTGTGAGCCGTCCTTCAATGTGTAGACAGCCACAAATCAACACTCTGGGAGTGTCGATATCCTCAGCACCTGCAGTCGTAGGCCGAAAACCCCAAATTTGCAGAGTCGGATCTGCACCCGCTGAGACCACGTAGTCGAAAATGGCCTGCGCAGAACTTTGTCGAAGCCGAACGGTGACCGAGATGACCTCAGAATGAAATTCTGAGCACACCAAGCCCTATGGGCTTGCCCACAAGATTTGGGGCCGTGTCTTTGCCTGTCGAATTTCACTCCAATCTGAGCTGGTGACTCTAGCCTCCTGCAGTGCTACCCCGAGCCTCGATCTGAGCTCTGATATCATTTGAAGGAGTACGAGCGGAAGTGCGACGCGAGAGAGAGTGCGAGAAGAAGAGCACGAAGATATGGTGAACTCGCTCTACTGTAATGTGTAGAGCATAGTGAGTTCTTATTAGGTTTTTACAAAAGAATATGTGTACATACCTGGCGGCCCGCCCACTTACCTGGGCGACCACATTGGGCTTTATACCCCAACATGCAGCATGCAGGACCTTTTAACTATTGCAACTTGTGAAATGAAACAGGAAGACACGGAAACGCAATGTTAGTTTTGGGAGTGCCTTAATGATGTAATGATATCATGTGGGTGTGACAAAGCAAATTTCTTTGGCTACATGGCTGATGAAGCTCAAGCAAATTGGAATGCAGTTCGAATTGTTTTCAATGGTGGTGACAAGACCAATACAATGAGCGGCCGAGAGCGTTCTTGTCTTTTCTATTGGAAGCAAAGCTTGAATCAACACACAATGAAGTATGTGGTGCAAGCTTCTCAACACACACACAAAGAAATGTGTGAGAAGTGGAGGCAAGCAACAACAAAAGAGGCTGCAGCAGTAGAGGCTCGTCTGATACGTCAATGGTGGCGTAACGGTCATTGCATAGACCGTAACATTCCATACATGGATTCATGGCTTAGTTGGTGGAAAATTCGTATTGCACATTGGGGTGGCATTATGACATGCGTAGAAAGTAGCTCTGATGGACCAAACACTCCACGCACTAACCTTGCGGGGAGCAAGCATGGCAGCTGGCTAGCAGGGGAGGGTTTCCATAAACGCATATCATTATATGATGCATGTACAACCGACCTTGCAAATTCCATCTTACAGAGCACAAAGGCCATTTCATACAGCCATGGAAAACACATTGGGAAGGGTCCACCAATACAAAAGCTTACAGAACGCCATGAAAAACGTCCTAGCCAAGTGATTAGAGCAGTGAATGCGGTTAATGAGGGCACTCCAATGTATAAACAACCAACTCCATTAAGAGGAGATAAGGAGACATCAAGGCAAAAACGAAAGCCAAATGAGGTTATCAACGTGGAAGATGATGCATCACATAGGCCTAAGTACAACTCGGTCACCAAAGATCGCAAGAAGTGTGGAAGACCACGTAAGATCAACTTTGCAGAAGAAGGGATATCACAAACCCCAAAACGAAGTATAGGTTCTAGTGGGCAGCATGTAGTTGAGCGCAAGGTCAATGAGGCAATGTGGGACATACGTCGAACTCCACAAGGTAGTAGGGTCACATGTAGCGGCACACCAAGAGGCGGACGTAGGTGTGGATGTAGTATAGCAGGTTATAGCCTTGGTATACCAGCCCCATCGTTTGAAGGATATCAAAAACATCCAAATGGTGTGGTGCGTCAATGGTTTTGGTTTTGTCCGGATCATGTCTTGCATTGTCATATAGTAGACCAGAACATTGAGCCGCAGCCTCTTCATCCACCACACACTTGGCTCGTGCATGTGGGCACCAACCTATCGGAGGATGAGGTGCAAATATTGCATGAAGGGGGGTATCAAGTGGAGCTAAGCAAAGAAGGAGTATGTAATGTAACGCCAGTTGCTCAAAAACAAAATATGACAAACTCTCTTTTCAAGTCAAAAGATGCATCCACTCCTGAAGGCAGTGCAAGAGCCACAGTGCGAGATGGTCTACGTGTACGGTATCGGACTTCCATTTCCGAGGATGCTGCTCGCAAGATCAGTCTAGCACTAGCCTTGAGAGCGAAGGTCGTAGAAGAGATATGTGCAGCAGATGGTGTTAGTGAGGTCTTCAAACTAGAGACAAACAGTGAAGATGGTCATGTCGGGATGTACAAAGTTTGTATTAGCAACCAGCCATCGTGCACATGCCCAGATTTCATGGAACGGGTGTCAAAGCAAAAACCATATCTTGCATGTAAACATTTGTATTTTATTTATCTGCGTGTGCTAGGGCTAAGCCAAAATGAGAACATTTTTATCCATCAACCAATCCTGGCAGATGTTGATATCTTCAGGGCACTAAGTCGAAGCCGGACTTATCCAGGCGTGGATGCATAGCATTTGACAATGCTCACTTCTTCTTAGTATGCTTACCTAAACAATTGTACTACTTTCTAATTTTATCTTAGGATGGTCACATTGGGATACATTCATTTGCAACCTTTTTTCATGTTTGAGTACTGGTTGTTTATGTGTCAAATCGTGTATAAAATAATATAATATTACCACAGTGGCTATAAATTGCCATAACTTGAGTTATTTTTTGTGAAAGCGTCCACTAGCTTCCTAGCACACCTCTCCTTCTTTCACTATGTCCGACGATCTTGCGAGTAAAATAAAGTCTGCCTGGGATTCCATGGAAGCCATTCCAAATGGAGAGGCATTGTATGGAGCAGACTGGTTTCGTCAGGCTCTCAAGGCAACCATCACCGTGTATCGCCTCTATCAATGCCGCAAGGAACTCAATATGCGGAGCTTAATCAATTTGAACGAGACGGGACAACTAGCTTTCTCTTGTTGGAAGAAAATTGGGCTCATCACAGAGGAGGACGAGGAGGAAATGAGGCAGCAGCTAAGCAACGTGGTGAATCTTAATATGCCAATCGAAGGTAGCACATCAACTACTAAAACTGGGCCTTCCAACAGATGAACACTTCTTGTTTATGTAATGCAAGTTTAATAAAATGTAACTTTTTTATTATTAATGGGAGTTCTTGTTTTGAGTACCCCTGTCTATATTGTTTTTGAAACAATTTGTCAAGCTTCCATACCTATAGTTATCTCTCTCTCTCTCTCTCTCTCTCTCTCTCTGAGAGAGAGAGAGAGATAGTCCACAAAGAGGAAGCGCTCGCCGAAAACTGCTCGCCCAGAAATATCCCCCGACATAGGCCGAGGCCATTTCACCTCCCTCCATGAACCTAAGCTCTGAAAGGATCCCAAATACTAGCATGTGGTAGGGTATCAATACTAACCATACTAGTATAGGTGCCACGCCTCTTTGATGCCCAACATTGGGTGTTAGGTAAAGCCAAGACAGGATCCCAATGTGCTAGCCATGTAGGTCATTTAACCCCCGATGCACTAACCGTATAGAGGAGCCTAACAAAAAATGAAGACCTAGACAACACACTCCCAATCTCGCAAAGCGCAAGGTCCATGACCCTTTTGTCTAAGGCTAAGAAATGTAGGTGATCCTAGTCTTGTAGCAATGCTACCATGAGAAACATAACACATAAGTCTAGTCACAATAGCATGTTCCATATGCACATACAATCTTTTCCAAGTAGTCATATTGTAGAGGGTCTCTACCCTTACACGTCCATCATAAACCATCAAAATCACTTCATGATCCAATCCAAAACCATAAACCATAATCCAATCACAACACATGGGTGAACATTCAACCCAACTCAGGGTGATGCACAACCATTCCTGCAAAACCAATCTAGAACATAACATGGTTGCAAAAATTTTGGCAGCATAACCATACCTAGAAAAAAATCCAAGAGCCACACCTACTTTAACAATAAAAATCACATTTTTGGGTGCATACATAACAGGCAAATGAAAGTGCATGACATCAAACTAGTGCATCAAGCTTAGCTCCATAATATAGACTAACATATCACTTTGCCCATATGATACTCATGTGACAAACAATAACACGAAAATAAAGACAAGTTATTCATATCTAATCGCGACATCATATGGTACTCCCCTTGGTAGCACCCCTACATGTGTAGGTAAATCCGGCTATGAAATATTTAATAACTCGCATTCACAAAGTGATATCGGAGACCTAAATACATTTATCATCAAGTTTAATCTAGCTTTTTAGTTGTCTAAGTGGGTTTTCTCCTCTGATGAATATCTATAGTGGTTCTCCAAGGAACCTGGGGTCAAATAATTTTATAAGTGTAGTGGGCAGCAAGCTGCTTTTTGACCATAACTCTTAGCTCATGCGTGATTTTCATGTGACACCCAAAAGAGAAAATGCTCTAAATGTTGTGTTTTATCTTTGGTTTAAAGGGTTCAAGATGATTCATAACGGTTTGTGATTTATGAACAAAACTTTGTTCCTGCCGCTTACGTGACGTGAAACGAATAACGCCTTTTATGTACACATGTGACCATAAACACATCGTGTTCATAAATCAACATGCTAAACATGTTGAAATAAGCATGGAAAGACTTCATACGCACTCAGCAAGTCCATACATGCACTTATATAGGAAAGAGCAACCACCGAGAGGGTAGCTACTCAGGAAAAATGACAGAGAGAGAGAGAGAGGTGATGTCTATGGAGTTTATATCTTCTTACAATGCTTTAGAATTGATTAGGGGTTGTCTAAAAGCTTCTTGCTTTGCCGCAAGAGAGCAATGATGAGAGCTATGTAGAGGTTCTCACCACGAAAGCCATCGGAGAGCACATACACCGTGAAATGAGAGAGGAGATAGTAAGCAAATAGAGAGAGAGAGAGAGAGAGAGAGAGAGAGAGAGAGAGTATTCTTCTTCTTCTTCTTCTTCCTACGAATGAGAGAGAAGAGCTTATGGAGATGGTGATGAAGAGCTTACACCACTCCATATAATAGGTACGTATTGCCTTGCGATAGTAGATGCAACAGACGGCATTGAAAACTCAGTACTATAGATGAATTTATAGGTACTGCACGAGGCCGAAGTGTTGTCCAAGACAGCTACTAGCACCCCCCTTCTCAGCTAGGAATACCTGCAAGCTTTTAGGAACTTTTCTAAAAACAAGCCTTGGCTTTTGGTGGTCAACTCTCCCACTTACCATTCAATTTTTACAGTAAAAATTGACTAATCGGCTAGTATTCTTGTAACTAATGAAATCAAGAGTAGACCATGCCGCACCGTGATGCCCCGACATAATTATGACTTTTCTGTACTATATCAGCATATTTACGATATCGCTTTTTATGAAGATAATTCTCGTAAAAGTTTTGTTTAATCCGATTTTTTCTCCTAGTAGTCATTTTTAAATCTGATGGAGAGTAATAATAATATCTATATGTTTATGTCAGCTTAAAAAGCACGTTGCTTTTCAAAAACGCTGAAAGACACGAAAAACTAAAAATAATGTAAAAAGCAAAAAAAAGTAAAATTTTCTAAAATTTCACCATGATTTCTTCTTGTTCACTAGAATAAGAAAGCAGACCCTCTTTTCACTAAAAAGCACTAAAAATCATGGAAATCTAAAAATAGCGTGAAAAGTGCTCGAAGAGCAGATTTTTACCAAATTGAACCATAGCTTCTCGAAAACTCGTAGATTAAGGATCCAACCCTGGTTTTTGCAAAAAAGCACCAAAAAGCATGAAAAGCTTAAAAAAGGGGGATTTTTCCAAAATTGAGCCAAACATTCATTTGTTCTACTGGAACATGGAAACGATGTTGTTTTTCACTTTAGAACCTTACAACAATGCCAAGCAAGCATTAAACCAAAATCTGGCAAAACAAATATTGGAATTTATTTTCCTTATTTTTAAAAGAGACCCAAAATTTGGAGATCAAACATCCTTCCACACTTGAAAAATTGGAGGTGTACTCACCTCAACATAAATTTAGGCAATTTAGTCTTATTACATCATCATGTTTCCAAGTAGCATCTTCCTCAGGGTATGTTGACCATTTGATAAGGTGTATCAAGAATGTGATTTGGATCAGGTACATACCTCTTGAGAAAGTTGACATAAAAAAGAGAACCCTCCATTGGCAACGTGGTGGTGAGGCTTTTGGAGCTCACAAGTGGTGGCTATGGCAGGCATGCGGAGGGTGCTGCTTAGGTGGTGGCACCCACGACGGATTTTGTGGGTGAGGTTGGCACTGTGGCACTGGACGTAAACGATTATTGACATGGCGCCTAGTAAGGGGCTCATTCTTGTGCCCTCTAAGGGCTATAACTCTTGAAGGTAAAGTGGGTGAGCACTGATGGCACCGTGGGTCCCCTTCCCTAGGGTGCTATTCATGTGTAAAGTTGAGGGTCCATAGGGTCAGGGCCTGTAAGAGGTGCCTCACATGCATAGCTTGAGATGGAAAGTGACCAGCAGGTGTCGGTCACATGCAATGTATGCTAAACAAGAGATACCAAGTGTTGAGCAATGCACCAAAAATTCTAAGAGGACTCCCAACTGCCTATGCGAGCTAGGTAAAACCAATTTCTTTCGTTTTTTAAGCCTTGTATAAACTCTATAAAGCGGGTTCTCACACGGTTTAAGGGGCTTTTTGGCCAATTGGGCTTTTGGAGCCATTTTCCTTCGCTGCTGAGCGTTGAGCCGTGTGGTCAACTACAGAGGTGTAGCTATGGTGTTTGTATGGAGCGAGAGGGCTATCGATTGGGATGCAAGCTCACTGATGCTTGTACCGGCTTGGAGCTAGAGATGTAAATGGTCAGTTTATGTATAAAGAAGCCACTTTTCCTCTCTTGTCCATTGTGGGAAACCCTATCTAAACTTTTTTTTATATTGTGCCAAATGTTGGAAGCTACAAAGTTCAAGGGATGATTATTACATGAGATAGTGAGAAATGTTTCCACATTCAACACAATCGAGGGGTTTTGGAATGGAGGTTGTCTGGACACCATAGAAAAGCTAGGAGGGGATTAGCGTTGTTATGATGAGCATGGTATGGGAGATTTGCTTTACATTCCATATTGAAGCCCATCCTAGGGTTGCTAGCTCTAGGATAGAAAAACATACCATCAAAGTGAACTCTTGAAAACCATTTGAATGCGCCTTATGTGGTGTCAATAAGCTTTTGCTATGCAGATTAGTAAATTGTGGCATGACTTGGTAGACAATTCCTTTAATCTATGAATCTACTTTATGAGCTGATCTCTTTTTGATCAAAGAACTTAATTGTGGCTAGCTTAACCATGTAGGAATATTCACTAAGAAACTACATAAAAAAGCTCAAAAAAAACAAAATGATTGTAAAAGCACAAAAATGAAAGCTTGCTTTAAAAAAATTCCCACTTACATGCATGATTTTTGAGGGATTCCAAGGCATTGTTCCGCTAGATAGGCCTTGACTCTCATCTTGATAGAGGCTAAAGATGTTTGCATGGATGTCAACTTAATTTTAACTTCATGGCTTCCCTATGGTTAAATTGCCACGCTTTCAGTACTCCTTGGACACACCATCACCCACATTAAACTTTACATGGATCAATCAGGTTATTGGACAAAATCTTATGCAAATTGAGACAGAGAGGGCATGGATGAAGACTCTTCGAGGTTAGC
This sequence comes from Adiantum capillus-veneris, assembly GCF_014529385.1. NCBI lineage: Eukaryota > Viridiplantae > Streptophyta > Polypodiopsida > Polypodiales > Pteridaceae > Adiantum > Adiantum capillus-veneris. The sequence continues at coordinate 18,326,020 of NC_140960.1, read as the reverse complement.
AAAAACATCCTTTCAAAAAAAAATTATTTGCTTTTATAGTATTGAGGATTTTACACATAGTTGAAGTTATTTTATGACACATAGGTGGATTCACACCAATTGCATGAACTATTATCTGTCATAAAATAGCTTCACAAGTTCTCCCATCAGCTACAAATAAAGATAGGTAGATGCACTTTGATATCCTTGAAATGTAGCTATAAGAGCTATGCCACTTAGAGCCAAGGATAGAGGAAGATTACATACAATTATACCCATTTTGATATGAAACATGGGGGCAATTTCTTTCTCTCTTTAAAGAGGCATTTGGGCCTCTATCAGCTAGGGACCCAAGAAGAGCAATCACAAGCTCCCATGATGGCATGCATGATATGCAGCAAACCCTCAATACTCCACAATATCATCCAAGTCGAGTTTGATGCACCAATTTTGATGATGGAGACCATCATCATGCATGATATGCCTTCTAAATAGATTTAAAGAGATACTATTTGATCATTTAACATATAAATCTTTGGAGGCTTCTAGATAACTAGCTAAGGAAGGCAACATAGGATCGTGGTTTGCCAAGGTCATACAATGGTTCTCATAGCTCAAGGACTAGAGATGGATAACAACCCACTATTATAGTACAATAGAGATTGGGCCACACATCCATGCCACATAGAAAAAGGAATAGAGTTTTGAGAGGCATGACCTCTCGCCAGGGATTTCATTCATGTGATTTCAAAAACTATGGTTTATGAAGTATTCATGTTATTTACAAGCTTCAAGATTTGTTCATAGTATTGTTATTAACATGATTGAATGAAACTTGTTGTCTAAGTTAGTCTATATGCTAATGTAGGGCTTGCTAGGCTAGCAAAAAAAACATGTATGGGTGATTAAAAAAAAAAGGAGTGTCTTAGATACTCCAAAAGGTAAAAGAAATTTTGGAAGAGAGAGAGGAAGGGAGAAATGAGTCAATCTAGAATCATTTCAATAGAAAATTGATAACATTTGAAACAAAAAAAACATGAACTTACTAGAAACAATGTAGCAAAGAATTTGCTCTCCACTCACTCTCCAGCCCTCTTGTGATTGCTCAATGAGCCTCTACCTCCTCCATTCTAAAGTACTCTTAACATTCCCTTTTGCCTCCCTCACTTTGCATGCCTTCTACACTCAATCAGAGAGCCACTCTTACAGCTTTAAAGTGATGCCTATCTCCTTGCCTTAGGTACAAAAGGATGGTTTATTGTGCAGCTCTCTCTCTCTCTCTCTCTCTCTCTCTCTCTCTCTCTCTCCATTCTACCACGGCTACACCAGCAAGCATGTAACAACAACTTAGGAGTGATTCTTAGAAGAAACTCCTTAGCTCCCTCCTCGGGCCAAGAGGTGGTTTGATTGTTTAAAGAGCGATAGGGGTTTACAAGAGCTTCAAGACCATTTTTTAAAGAGGTTTCAAAAGGTGATTACTCTAGAGGAAGCTGGTGCAAAGTTAAAGGCGGTACGCCAAGATGTAAGTCACTGAGACTTTTCAATTTTCTTTGCGTGGTTTGAAGCTTGTTGGAGGCATTTGAGATTGCTAGTGGGGTAAAAGGAAACCAGTACCGGAAGTTGTTGAAGGTATTAGAGTGCTTGCATCCAAAGATTAGAGACAAAGTTGAATACGGTGTGGATACCTATGAAGACATGGTCTATCTGGCCAAGATGAAGACCAAAAAGTGAAGAAAAAGTTGGAGCTAGGCTTCCTGAAACCTGTAGATTATGTGCTTGCTGTAGCAGTAGCGGAGTGTTCTTTGGTCCTATCGAAGGTAGTGCTGGTTGTTCAAAGTGTGGAGCCTGTTGAGGTAAGTCCTATGGTTGGTTATGCTCCTTGGAGGTTTATGCTTTGTGATGTGCCTATGCCAAGGGTGGACAAGCTTGTCAACAAGAATAATCCCCTTGTCAAAGTCAGTGAGTGTGCAAAAGCAGTAGCACTGTAGAGCTAAAGTGTGCAATTTAGATCAAAATTGAAGAATCCAAGGCCTCATAGCTACACCAAGATATTATCAACCTATAGTTCTTTCCATGCCTTCGTCGGGCAACACCTAGAAATGCCTATAATCAAAATGCAATTTCATATGAGGGATAAATGAGCAAATAAATTCCACAAATAAAAAAATGTGGTATGCTCAACATACTTTATGGCAATAATAACTTGTCAAATAGGTTACAAAAATGTTCTTTATACTTGGCTCAAGTTTTAGGATTTGGTCTTTGGTCCAAAACGGCTCTACACTTAACAAGATAAGTTCTAACAGGAGTGATGAATACAAACTAGAAGCTTGTAGCTTTGATTGAATGACATTGGTTCATGATTACATTCAAAATAATAGAAAATTACAAGTTGGCAAGACAAACTCAAGTGGAAGATATTATAAAATATGGTCACATAATCTATAGTGGGCAGCACCTATTAGCTTAGCCTATATGGAATTTCCCCCTCCTAGGACATGTCATCCCTTGACACAATGGTCGAGTGCTAGGCTGTGTTTTGGGGATCGGGCCTTTCTATATTTTGTTACTACTCCAAGCCTTCTTAGTATTTTAGTTGCAATACTTTGTCTTTTTTTGATATAAAGCGCGTGGAAATGCTATTTCTCAGCTCAACCCACAAATCTTTTCTTGAGGTTCCTGAGCATGGGCCCAAAGACTCCTACTCACAATGTGAAGAACCCTATTGTTGCGGGAGCCAATCACAACACCTATGAAGTGCATGCAACACAACCTAGATCAACATAATGTCAATCTAGGACACAAATCACACGATAGGTGCATGGAGGAAATCTCTTTAGCTTGTCAGGTTGAGACCATCCCACACATACAACACTCTGGAAGGCTAACTAAACCACAATCTATAATCTCATTGCTCTCAACTACACCACTCAGTCCACATACACACTGATAGCCGACTTTTGAAAATCAAAGAAAAAGAAGAAAAAAACTTATTTTCCCTCAATTGAAGCCTTGGCGACACTGTTGGAAGGCTCGGCACCGCCTGGTCAATCCTCCCAACACCCCTACGGGCATGACACCCCCCCCCCCTTCGATCGGCCGGCCTCATTACCCTCAGCCCCGTTGGTCCATACCCCAGCCTAGCCGGCTGCCCTTGGTTTCAGATACCCATCCTCCCCCCCCCCCCCCCCCCCCCCTCTCCGCTCTCCCGTATTCTTACACTCACCCTTTACACCCCACCCTCTCTCACACTTTTCCCCCCCACTTTCATTACCCCCCCCCTTGGCCCGCTAATATTCTTTCCCCTAACCACCCCCCTCTTCCCCACCCGCTTGCCTCACCTTCCCCTCGGCTTCACTCACCCTTCCCTTGGCCCGCTATCCCCCACCATCCCCCCCCCCCCCCCCCCCCCCCCCCCCGCGGTGGGCACCCGCCCTAGGAGATTCCCCCTCCCTCTAGCGCCATCTCATCCCCTCTCTCTCTCTCTCTCTCTCTCTCTCTCTCTCTCTCTCTCTCTCTCTCTCTCTCTCTCTCTTTCGTTTCAAGCCCGAAGGCGCAATGCGCATGACGCGGAGCCCACGCCTCCATACACCACACACTCACCCTCATCCTCACCCACACCCCATCCACACACACACACACACACACACACACACACACCACCCCCCCAACCCCCTCTCCCTCTCTCGCGCTCTGTTTTGGCAGCAGCCGCCCGCCCTCCCGCTCTCTCTCCCTCTCGGCCTGTACAGGCGCAATCGCACTCTCTCTCTCTCTGAACACCACACACACACACACACACCCCACTCAACATACACACACACACACACACACACACCCACCACTACCCCCCCCCGCCCCCCCCCGCCCCAAGCTTGCGTAGCTGCCGCTGGTCGCCGAATAGAAGAAGAAGAAAAAAAAAACATATATACATTATGTACATAAGCCCCCGTTCCCACCGCACGCTCGCACACACACCCATACACATATATATATATATACACATCCGCCCACATGCACATACGTACACACACACACACACACGTGTATACGCACCACAAACTCAGGAAAACGAAGGACTTCACAACTATGACAACCACAAAAAGAAGAAGGATGCAAAGCACGTGCCGCCAACAACAAAAAGAGGAAGCGCGCCGAAGGCATGCCTCGTCCGACCCCGAAAAGAAGTACGCTCGACACCGACGCACCGGCAACACACCATTCGCCGACAACACGCAACCACGACGCCATCCCAATAATTTATAGGTTATTTTCATCATTTTCTTCAGTTTTCACCCGGGCCATTGTAAATTCCCATTTTTTTGTAAATATCCTCTCTGTAGTTGATGGTCACAAAGGCCCACCTAGCGATTCCCATCTTTTAATAACCTCCCAAAACAAAGCAAGGGTCAACCACGCCGGGCCCACCATTTTCTTTGTCCCCCGATTAAGCTTACCCTAACCACACTGGGATCACCATAATCCAAGCAGCCAACACCTATAAATTGGCACTAAGAGGTCACTATCGGGAGGGGGCAATTCATGAGGAGCGAAGCATTTGGTAGAGTGTAGTGGGAAGGATTGACACTATCACCATCACGGGGAGGGCGCTTGTGTGTTGGGTTTGCCTTGGGAATTGCACCATGCGAAGGGAACCACATCCATCTCTTGACTCCGATGGTCGATGCACACACGTATACACGCTCTTGGTAGCAAGTATTCACAATCATTGAGTTGTCTTAGAGAACGCACCAAGTAGGTTACACCACCTCCTCTCCCTACCTCTCTACCACCACGGCGTGTCACTTTATAAATATTGCAAAAATAATTCACCCTCACACCCCCGAGGGTTTTCATCATTTGCAAAATCTCTCTCTCTCTCTCCCTCCCTCTCTCTCTCTCTCTCTCTCTCTCTGTGTGTGTGTGTGTGTGTGTGTGTGTGTGTGTGTGTGTGTGTGTGTGTGTGTGTGTGTGTGTGTGTGTGTAAGTTTGCGGTGTTCATATCATCGTGGTTTACGTCCTAGCCGATCAAAGCTAGGTGGTGCCCCGTGTTCACTTTATCGTGGCAGGCTTGAGGCGTGCCATTCGGCCCCCGGTGTTTTAGAGGCCGTCGGGGTTCGGGGTCCGCTTTGCGTCCGTCATTCGGTGCCCCCATGGAGGAGGGCTTTCTAAGACCCTTCAGTTTACAATGCTGAAAGTGATGCCCACTATCAATCATGGACGAATGGCTGAAGGAATTTTTTAACTGGAGGACAGAAGAAGAGGAGACGAAGGAGGCACTAGCCGCCTTCATTGAGGTGCTACTACCAGGCTGCAGTGTCGTCAGCATTCAAGAGGTAATTTCTCTATCTCGTGTCGCTTGTTCTAACTATAAATTGAGAGCATTAGGTGGGAGGTCGGTGAAGTGACATCACTGTTGTCAACCAAGGCACACTGTCAATGAGTGCCAGAAACGAAGGAAGCAAAAGGGCTGAAGTCATCTACATAGACATTCATCGCGAAGAAGTCATTCACGTCAAGGAAGGGAAGCAAACGATGAGACCTTTTTTCCCTAAAGAAACTATAGTCAAAGTTATAACTCCAAAGTGGCCTAAAGGGGTTGCTCGAGCCAAAGGCAAGGAGAAGATAAGCCAGTCTGGAAACACATGACCCCGAAGGGAGAAGCATCTGGCCAAGCAAGTGCTTCAAGCTCAGAAAGCCGGGTTGTACCCACTTTGTCAAAGAAGAAGTCATCCGAAGCTAAGCGGCGGAAGGTCGCCTACCGATTTGCACGACGCATGCGAGTGCTACCAATCCACTTCGACAATGCGGAAGAAGAAATGGTAAGAAGATTTCCATGTCCTAGAGAAGAGTGGTTCGGCTACTGCTCTCGCTCTTTTGGAAAGCGAGTGGAGGATCTTCCTCCTCTCCCTGTACAACTTATCCTGAAGAATCTCTCTACCACGTGAGAAACCCGGTGGGCTAGGGACGAGTTGCAACTGAATAGAGTAGAATTCATGCAACACACCGACTACAAAAATTACCTACAATTGCTGTTAGCGAAGAGGCTAGGAGTGGTTAGACGTGTCGCCATCACCCCGTACGTACTGAGCAACGAAGAAAAGGTAGAGCCCATGAAAGGCGACGACCTCTTGTGGATGTGCCGACTCATCAACACTGGCACGGTAAGAGTATAAGTAAGTATTCCACCCTCTGTGCATGATGGAAAACGGGCCGACGGCATTCTCGTTCAGATTCCTACAGCATATGCATGTGAATATCTATGTGGATAGGAAAGTCTTCTACCAACAGAAGATCGTACACCTATTGGGTGCGGCGGTACTAGGAGAAATCCTCAATTCCCCGAACCCTATCATTCTCCCCATATTAGATTACCATCATTCCTTTAATGTCTCTATCTTTATCCTGTTTTAACCTATCCACCCACCCTTGTAAAAAGCCGCTATGAGCCGCTACTGTTAATGTAAAAAAAAGAAAAAAAGAAAAGAGGTTTGTAATTTCCTGAGTCACCACCATGGAAAGTGTTTCTTTCCCCACGTTCAGTGGAAAGAAGGGAGAGGATCTCACCACCAACTTTTTGGATGATTTCGACATTGCTTGTGTCGTCTCCAACAAATATGACGACGTTTCACGACTTAGAATTTTTCCTCTACTGATGAAAGTGGAGGCCAAGTCTTGGTATAATGCATTGCCCCAGGCTACCAAGAATGCATGGATGTGTTGAGGGCTGCTTTTGTAAAGAGGTTTGGTGGAGGCACAACCTCGGAGAAGCTATGGCAGCTACTGACAGAATTAAAGCAGGGAGGCCTGCTGGAGTATGCCACCTACGAGTCCAAATTTTTGGACTTATGGGAGAGATGGGTTGCCTCACTGGAGGAAGGTGAAGGAGTGCCTAATTTCCTAAAGAAGGACTGTTTCATTGCTGGTCTATGGTTGCCGCTTAGAGAGAAGGTGAAGGGAAGGTTTCCTGCAATATATGAGTTGGCAGTCAAAGTAGCCCGCCTTAAAGACAAGAAGCTGCGCATGCAAGCAAGAGTAAACGAGTCAGAGGAAACAAGCTCGGCCCGACCAACCCTAGTGGCTGCAACAGCCAGTCATAGAGTCCAACCGCAGGAGGCATCAGAAGAGCAGCAAGACCTACTGCGTCGCATCACCACCCAACTAGAGAGTTTATCTGTGCATCTGGTGCATCAAGGGCATGCATCTGGCAGCAACCCAGAACAAGGAAGGGGACAACGAAGGTAGAACCCAAAGTACCATTGTTACAACTGTGGGGCAGATGGCCATGGAATGTACTACTGCCCACACCCAAGGAGGCAGAATTTCAATAGAGGGGGGAGACAGAATCAGATCTCCCCGCCAAGAGCAAGACTACCACCACCTAGACAACCAGGACCAATCCCACCGTTCCAAATCCTTCGACCACCTATACAACAGCAACCACCACCCCAACCTCTCATTCCGCCACTACCCCCACCACCTGCTGTGATCAACCAAGTGGTGAGAGTTATTAGCTTGGAAGCTAAAGGGAAGGCGAAGGTAGAAGAATCAGCTCAAGAGAAGCACAAAGGAAAAGCGAAGGTAGAAGAATTGGATGCTATGGGAGTGAATCGTGCGAGGCACGAGCAGGCATCTCAAAGAGAAGAGAAGATGGAAGGAAAGGCCGAGTCTAGCAAGCAAGCAGCTAAATCGCGGCGGAAGATAGACATCGTGGACTTCTCACTAGGTGAGTATGCAAAACCCTATGACTTAGTTCAGGATGTGTTAATGCAGGGCCCGAAGATAACTTGGCCCCAATTACTTCACCTTGCACCCAGAATGAGGAGGCAATGGACAAAAATTGTAAGTACCAGGAAATCAAGGCCCAGGATAGCTGGGGCTATCTCTAGGAGAGATCTCGACGACATCCTGCCAACCATGGATGCTCACATCAAAGGGCAATGAATTTCAAACGTCTACATAGATGGTGGCACGCAAATATGCATCATGAGTGAAAAGATGATGCATCATCTAAGTCTAGAGGTAAGTAAGCCGGCACCCTGCCGAGCCAAGATGGCAAACAATGTAAGAGTGAAATGCGTAGGCATTGTAAATGAGGTCAAAGTAAAAGCATTCAATACAGAAGTGGAGGTAGACATCTTCGTCATGCCACACAAAGGGGAGGGCTACCCCATCATTCTTGGGAGGCCTTGGCTTATGGCTATGGAAGCTAAACAAGACTGGAGCACCGGGATGATCCAGATGAAGGATGCTAAAGGGAAGTCCATATTCTACGACATGAGGACTAGGAAGCAGCGCAACATGATCTTGGAGGCTTCAGAAGATGATTCCACCAGCGACTACTCGTCTACCTCAGGAGAAGAGACGACCACCACCGACAGAAGTGACATTAGCATCGAAGTAATGGGGGTCATTCTTAAAGACCCGAACAGATTAACACAATCTGAAACAACCTCGACAAACCAAGAGGGATCATCAGGTATGCAGTCTTTGGAGGATGAAGGTAAGCTACAAAAAATCTCTCAAATGAGTTAACCAATGAAGAAAGGAAGGAGTACGTCTCCATGCTAGGTAACTTCACTACTTTGTTCATTGATGGCTATGATAAGATCACACGAATTACAGTAACAAGAGGCATTGCTTAAAGAAGTGAGAAGTTTGCTACAAGCAGGTTTCATCTACCCTGTCGAAGACTCAGAATGGGTCTCCCCACTAGTAGTCACACCAAAAAGAAATGGTAAGTGGAGAGTGTGTGGATTATAAACCTCTCAATACAGCCACAAAGAGGGACCACTTTCCCCTCCCATTCCAGGATGAAATACTTAATGAAGTGGCAGGTCACGAGCGATACACAGTATGCGATGGCTACTCAGGATACTTCCAGATTATCATTGCGGAGGAGGATCAGAAGAAGACAACCTTCATCACACCTTGGGAATTCTTTGCCTACAGAGTGATGCCGTTTGGCCACACTAACGCCCCGGCCACGTTTCAACGCTATGTGACTTTTGTTTTCCAACCCTACTTTGGAACATCAATACGGGTTTTCATAGATGATTTTTGCATTTATAGCTCATGAGCCCTTCATTTAAGCAAAGTCTATGATGGCTTAACCATGCTGCAAACCTTGGGTGGCCAACTCAACGTGGACAAGTGTCACATTGGTGAAAGCAAAGTTACTCTTCTTGGTCATGTAATTTCAGCAAAAGGAATTGAGGCTGACCCTAGCAAGATTCAGGCCCTGGTATCTTTATCGTCACCCACCACCGCCAAGCAGCTGGTTTCTTTCCTTCAGAAGGTAAGATACTTAAGTAGGTTCATTCACCTGCTATCCCAAGTGTTCCTTCCCCTACAAAAACTCACCCTGAGGGATGTCTTCTCATGGAGTGAAGAGAATGAGCAGCAATTTACTGAGGTGAAGCAAATCCTAGCTAAGCTTCCCACTATTTCACCTCCTAAGTGGGACGAGCCATTTTATGTGAACCCTAGTGTGGGAAGTGATACACTCGAAGCAGTGCTAATGCAAAAGGACCCCAAAACTTCTTTCATGTGCCCTATTTACTTCTCTAGTCATGTCATGACCCCGTCAGAAAAAGGATTTACCGAAGTAGAACACATGGTTCTGGCACTAATGTTTGCTACCACAAAGTTCTGCTCCTATCTCCTGCCTAGACCCTTTGTAATCCTGACAATGGAGGAGGTTTTCCCATATGTAATGCGACACATGGATGTCTCATCTAGGATCTCAAAGTGGTTAATTAGACTACAAGAGTTTGACTACACCATGCAAGTAGAAAACTCCACCAGGGCTAGTTTAGCGGGAATTCTCACTCATCGCCATTATGAGAAGA